>NC_035439.2:51591190-51919240 GCF_002127325.2 Helianthus annuus
CAAATATGAGTCGAACTGGAAGGGTTCAAAACCTTATAATAAATCATCCTAGAACAGATGATTAGTTTTCAAGGCAGATCAAAATTTATGTTCTTATTGTGGTTGTCACTTAAGGATAAGTGACGGTATTGTTTTTATGACTAAACGCAAGTAAACTCGCGTTAGGGTCCTAGGAAGGTTATAGTCTAGGTCAAAGCATTACTAATAACCTAATTCCCTATAACCATGAGCTCTGATACCAACTTTTCTGTCACACCCCGACCACGTAAAACAACAAAATGTGGCGGAATCGTCGGGGAGTATTGTAACAGAATCATTGTTTCATAACACATGGGAAAATTGAAATGCTGTTTTATTGATTTAAGAGTTACAATGTCTTAACAAACAAAGAAGTAATACAAAATTTAACTAGTCTTGCATCTTTTAATGTCACTAAGGCCTCGTCCAATCCTATGTGAGCATGCGTCAAAATTATCATCAAATATAGTACCTGAAACACATGTGAAAATACATCAGCATAAAAATGCCGGCGAGTACATAGGTTTTATTGATTTAGGATTCATGACTTATAAGTTTAGAAAAAGTTGTTTAACAAAAGTCAGTCATGATCCTTGTAAAATGTTTTGTTTTATAAATCATTTGAAAAGCGATGATAGATATGTATATTTAAAAGAATAATGTATGGTTAAATGAATAACCCAGTAAAATGAATTTGTATAAATCAAACTGTTTTGTAAAACAATGTCTTGTGAAAAATATGTTATTTGTATAAAATGTATAAGTCCAAATTGAATGATTTAAATAACGCTACGACATGTAATATAATACAAGCACTTATATATAGGAAGTACCAGCGGCGTATCCACCATGCTTGTATCACATTACACACGTCTCGTTACTCAAATCACTTACCCAAACAAACCACCAATGTAAATTGCCCATGTCTAAACCATTTGTCAAATGTCATAGTAAAAACCATGTCAAAAATGTCTATGTCAAATGTTATCATGAAATGTGTAAACAAAAGTCATGTATGGCAAGTGAAAAATGTATCAACTAAACCATAGGTGAAAATGCACAAAACAAAGTATTGAAGTAAAACTCAGTTTAAATCAATGTTATGTTTTGTGGATGTGCATGCTATACTGATATAAACACTTATGCGGTATGTTAAACGCAATACATTCAAGCCTTGAGACAGCAGGATAACCTTAGAGTAAAGGTTATCAAAGTGAAAATGTTCACGGATTCAGTCATTCCTTACACCCAAACAAACCTAGGATGTCAGGAACGGGATTTGTCAAGTCCTATGGTACCATTACTTACTACCGAGCGGCGTAGCTAATGTTAATTAATGTAGTAAAAGAACCGTTTAAACAAACCAAATGTTTTACCGAATGTAAGCATGTGATGTGATGTGAATGTACTAAGTATGGACTAAATGAACATACATAGCATGAAAAAGGTAAATGTAAATCAAATGTACTAAGTATGCTAAGTAAACATACAAAGTAGAAAAGTCATGTAAATGAATGTGCTAGCATGCTCAGTAAACATACATAGCAGAAAAAGTAGTGAAAACAATGTGCTAGCATGTTAAGTAAACATACATAGCAAAAGAAATGTGATGTAAAACAATGTGCTAGCATGTTAAGTAAACATACATAGCAAAAGAAATGTGATGTAAAACAATGTGCTAAGTATGCACACAATGGGCATACATAGCAAAAACATAATGAAATCATGTACTAATAGTGTACTAATGAACATAGCAAGTATATGATATAAAAGCATGAAATCATGAAAGTAACAAGTAGGCACATGTGTTTCACCCCAAAATGTTTGAAAAACAGTAAAAGAGGGGTCTATGTACTCACTTGAGATTGCTTAGAAGTCGTAGAATAACCACCAAGCAATGCTAGAAGATCACGGAATCAAACGGCACCTATATAGGTATCTACATTAATAAACGGACCTATCGGAGGATCGCGTAGTACGAGGGTTCGTAAGCCAAATAAGTAGGGGAACTTATGTAACATGGTTTAACAAATCCTACGTACTAAAACGAAACCTATCCTAAGTGCTTTTGACCCGTTACGACCTGTTTAGGTAGCTTATGCTACTTTAACGCGTCGTTTGCGTAAAACGCATTCGGACCGCTTAACTAGTCCTATGACAAGTAAAATATGCCTTAACATGTCTAATATAGTTACCTAATTAGTTTAGATGTCCAAATTTAGGTTACATATGCTTTAAATAAATTTTGGTGCAAAAAGGGCATTTTGGTAATTTACCTAAGGCATAAGAACTACTTATCATACAACTACTTAAACGACGTGACCATAAGGTATAACCTCGGAAGGTTATTCCCTATACAACTATGGTCACCTAAAGTGTTTGGTCAGATCCTAATGATCGACCAAATGGGTCGGGTTCGAAAGTATAAGCGATTGATTAGATCGCTTACCTTTACGACCCTAACAAGCACAAATCTAAAAGTGACGAGCTAAACATGCTAGAACATGTTTATAAAGTTAGAAAACAGGTTTCGTATAAAAAAAAAACGGTTTTGATACCCTAGAGTAGTTTGGTTACAAAATACGCGAGAAAACGTATTTTGGCCGAAACTACGACTCGTCACTGAGCCTAGATAACGTGGTAATCAGTTGGTGTAGTCACTAGGGACTATAACCATCGTGATTACGCTCACGTTATGAAGTTCAAACGAACTTCGCGTTGACCAAAAACTGGTCAAAGTAGAAAGTCAAACGCAGTTTGACTTTAACGCTAAAAGGAACGAAAAAACGCGAAAGAATACTTACAGAAGGTCCCCGCAAGATTGAGAAGTGTGGGGGTATTTATAGGAAAGGCACAATCGTTAGGATCGTTTCTCGATAATCGAGCTTGAATCTCAACCTTACACTTGGGCCCAAGGTATTAGAATACAATGGGAACATGAAAACCATCAAATGGTATTGAAAACAAGGGATTAAAACCATCAAAACAGCTGGAATAGGCCAGATTCAATGTTTATGCAATTCTTCTGATCTGGGGACTGCTTACGGGCCGTAAGCACATGTCCATACGGTCCGTAAGGGACCTGCAGACCAGCAACTTTCAAAAATGACAATTTAGCCCCTGAACTTGCAAAACTTGCATTTCGGCTCATTTTTGACATGTTTAAGCCCCGTTAACCCCATTTCAAAGCTCTAAAATGAAGTTAAAGTATAGGGAACTTAAAATGTGCTCAAAAATATGTCGGATGTCGGTTCGTTTGGCCGTACGGTTGCGTTGTTCGGTTAATTACAACGGAAGTCGTAACAGACGCAAAAGCGATCCAAATTGCGCGACGAATTATTTTTGACAAGCCAATCACCAAAACATAATATTTTAATGATTGCATAAATTTTTGGATGTCCGGATGTATTCAGAACGTAAGATATGCGCGAAAATGCAAACTTATGCATTTTTTGACGCTTTTAGTCACTGAATGTCCCAAAAGTTTATTTTAGCACACCGAACACCTCAAAGCCTATTTCTAAGCTATTTCAAGGATATTTAGGGTATGTTTAACTTATGGTCAAGTTCCGGAATGTTCGTTACAGTACGAATCGGCATACTTTCGCAGTTTGTCGATTTTAGTCCCTGTAAGCGAATAAACTTGATTTCGGCACACCAAACCTTCCAAAACTTATTTCTAAGTTATGTAAAGGTTATTTAAGGTATGTTAAGCCTATGTCACTATTCCGGAGTGTTTGTTGCATTAAACTGGTTATATTTACGCATCAGTGCGCGTATAACCTTCCAGAAAAGCGATTTAGAGCCCGAAATTGAACAAGAGTTGATATGTGCAAAATGTTACACATGTTTATACAGATCCCAAGTATGAAATACAATATTTCATTGGTTTGGTATTTGTTTGATGGCTGAAGTGACACAGGTGTCACAATACTCCCCCCCCCCTTGTTGCTTAAAACTCACACAATCTGATCAAAATGCTCTAAGTTGATGCCATTGCTTCATACCTGAGCTCTTTGATCTAGATTAGCATTTGGGGACCCTCCTAAGTCTTCTTTCTTTCTTTTATTCGCTTTTCGAGTCCGAAAGTCAACGTTTTGTTGACTTTCTGCATTGACCAGCCTATGGTCAACACGAAGTTCATGGAACTTCATAACGTGAGCGTGATCACGATGGTTATAGTCCGTAGTGACTATACCTACTGATTACCACGTTATCTAGGCTCAGTGACGAGTCGTAGTTTCGGCCTAAATGTGCATTCTTGCATATTTTGTAACCAAACTACTCGTGAGCATCAAAGCCGTTTGCTTTGATGCCAAACCTGTTTTCTAAACTTAGTTAAGCATGTTCTAACATGCTTAGCTCGTCACTTTTAGTATAGTGCTTATATAGGGTCGTAAGGTAGGCGATCTAAACCATCGCTTATACTTTCGAACCCGACCCATTTGGTCGATCATTAGGATCCGACCAAACGCATTAGGTAACCATAGCTATAACCTTCTGAGGTTATGCCTTGTGGTCACGATGTTAGGCGTTCCAAACGCGTTCTACGCGAACGACGCGTTAAGGTAGCATAAGCTACCTAAACGGGTCGTAATGGATCGTAAGCACATAGGTTAGGTTCCATGTGACACCTGTGTCACCGCGACCATCAAACAAATACCAAGCCGATGAAATATTGTATTTCATACTTGGGATCTTGTATAAATATGTGTATGTTTTGCACATATCAATTATTGTTCAAATTCAAACTCTACATCGCTTTCTGGAGCATTATACACAAACTGGTGCGTAAACGTACTCAGTTTATTGCGACAAATACTCCGGAACATCAACATACACTCAACGTACCTTAAATAACCTTTACATAACTTAGAAATAAGTTTTGAAGGCTTTGGTATAGCAAAAACAAGTTAATTCGCTTACAGGGACTAAACTTGACAAACTGCGAAAGTATGCCAATCTGAACTATAACGAACATTCCGGAACATGTCCATAAGTTAAACATACCATAAATATCCTTTACATGGCTTAGAAATAGGCTTTGAGGGGTTTGGTATGCTAAAATAAACTTCTGGGTCATTCAGGGACTAAAAGTGTCAAAAAGTGCACAAGTTTGCACTTTCGCGCATAACTTACGTTCGGAATACATCCGGACATCCAAAAATTTATGTAAACATCCTTATATTATGCCTTAGTGTTTGGCATGAGAAAAATCCATTCGTCGCGTCATTTGGATCGTCTTTCACGCTTATGCGCATTCCGTCGTAATTAAGCGAACATCGCGATCGTACGGCCAAACGAACCGACATCCGACATATTTTTGGGCATGTTTCATGTCCACAATGTTTAGGCCTCATTTTAGGGCCTTAAAGATGGCTCTACAGGTCTTAGAAGGGCTGGAAATAGCTTAAACACGCAACAGGGACCAAAAGTGTAAATTCTGCAAGTGGTGCAGATCAGAGAGGGCCAGGCGGCCCGCGTGAGTTTTGCCTAAATGTTTAGGCGGGCCGCGTGGGGATGTCTGACAGAAAGATTTTGCATTTAATGCAGAATCTGGCCTTTCGTTCGATCAAAGGGCGATGCCTTTTCACCCAAATGAAGGGCCAAGGGCCAAGTTCAGTGTATTTAACCCCTGGACACATGTACGCACGAGATCAAGGCACGATATTCGATAAAACGATCCTAACGGTTCCACTTTCCCTATAAATACCCCCCCCCCCTTTAGTGTAAAAACCACAAAATCAGATCCTAAAGCTCTAAGTTGAAACCATTGTTTCATACCTGAGCTGTTTGATCTTGATTTGCACTCGGGGACCCTCCGTAAGTCTTCTTTCGCTCTTTTATTCGCTTTTCGAGTCCGAAAGTCAACGTTTTGTTGACTTTCTGCATTGACCAGCTTATAGTCGATGCGAAGTTCATGGAACTTCATAACGTGAGCGTGATCACGATGGTTATGGTCCGTAGTGACCATACCTACTGATTACCCCGTTATCTAGGCTCAGTGACGAGTCGTAGTTTCGGCCAGAATGTGCATTCTTGCATATTTTGTAACCAAACTACTCGTGAGCATCAAAGCCGTTTGTTTTGATGTCAAACCTGTTTTCAAACCTAGTTAAGCATGTTCTAACATGCTTAGCTTGTCACTTTTAGTTTAGTGCTTATATAGGGTCGTAAGGTAAGCGATCTAAACCATCGCTTATACTTTCGAACCCGACCCATTTGGTCGGTCATTAGGACCTGACCAAACACATTAGGTGACCATAGCTATAACCTTCTGAGGTTATACCTTGTGGTCACGATGTTAGGCGTTCCAGACGCGTTCTACGCGAACGACGCGTTAGGGTAGCATAAGCTACCTAAACGGGTCATGATGGGCCGTAAGCACTTCGGTTAAGTTTCATTTTAGTATGTAGGCTTTGTTAAACCATATTACGCGAGTCTCCATACTCGTTTGGTTTTCGAACCCGCGTACTGTCCGATCCTTCCAATTTGGTCCGGTATATTAACATAGCTACCTATTAGGTGCCGTTTTGTGACAACTCGAGTTTCTGACTTTCACTTTCGCATTAAATGCGCGTTGACTTTGACTGTTTAGTTGTTTGGATTGTGGACTTGAAATTGTACGCGATGTATTTTAATGAAACGTATTGTCGTTTTGCCATATGTGATTACTTGCTGTGGTAGAATATAATATTAGAATTATTATTAAAAACACTTGGTCTAAAAACACTTAGTCTAGATCACGAAGCATGGCACACAGTTCGAAGGATCTCGAAACATATCCTTCGACTCGAAGGATCAGCTTCCGGTTCGAAGGATCTCGAAACATATCCTTCGACCAAAGACTCCATCCTTCGACATCTTTCGGCCCAGCCTTTCTAATGGGCTTGGCCCATTTCTGTAATACGTTTAAATACGTGATGCATGTAACCGGCAGTTAGTTTCTAAAAACCCTAATACCCTTCTCTCTCTCTCTCGAAGTCTTGGAGTCGGCTGAAAGTTCTTGTGCACCCGAAACCCCACTAGTTTCAATCCCCTAATCCGGTTAGTGTTTCACTATCATCGTTTGATGACATGATGTTGTGTGTGATATGATAATCTAAGATTTTGATAGCATGATTTAGTATGTAATAATCGATGGTGTTTAGTATTGATCATGTGTTAATGTTCTAGCCATTCGGGTATGTGATTGTGGTTATTGTTCGGCTTTCATGCTTTGTTTGCGTATTAGAATTGCATGATTATCAGGATGATTATGAATCAGAAATTTAGATGGTATGTTTGATCAAGGATGTTTCGGTTGTGATGTATCTGACTTGTATAAATACCGAGTTGTTATGTTTGATTGTTAGACTTGATTTGGAGTTAGGGTTCTTGAGAAAAACACTTAAAGTATACATGGTTGATTGATTATTGTATTATCATATTTCTTAGAATAGTGTTGATTGATTGACAATCAGTTTGGAAAACTTGGAAACTTTGAGAAAACGTAACTGATATTCCGTAACTGATATTTATCGAAAGATGGTAGTTAGTCGAAACATAGTAGTGACCGAAAGATACTTGTCCTTCGAACCATAGGAGCATTTACCGAAGGATAGCTTTGACCGAAACATAATTAGGTTGACCGAAAGATGACAGTTGGTCGAAAGATGACTTTGGTTCGAAACATAACATTCGGTCCGAAGGATAACTGTGATAACTGTGTATCGAAAGATCACTAATGTACCGAAAGATAAGGGTGGATCGAAAGATATATAATTATGAACATATTTTGAATGTTGGACTGTATGTTTGATTTATTTGGCATGCCATGCTTAGTGATGAATGTTAGCATTGGTATTCGTGTACACTAGCTGATGATTTGATGTGAAACAATACGTGTTGTGCCGATATGCAAACTGACTGTTATGTGAACATTAAATTGCATGCGTATCATTGCGAACATGAACTGATTTGTTATACGTGCATACAATAGGACGTGATTAATTACTTGTGAGTGCATAACCTAGCGTACCGAGCAAACCAAGGTGAGTTCACACAGCCAAGGCATGGGTTCCCAGGGTGGGAATGGGTTGGATGATTATTTGTGCATGCTTAAATGATACTTGTCGAACTGCCTTCGCACACACCCTGGTTGGTAAAGACTATGGTCGCGAACGAACTACTCAACTGCCTTCGCACACACCCTGGTCGGTAAAGACTATGGTCGCGAACGAACTGATAAATTGCCTTCGCACACACCCTGGTCGGTAAAGACTACGGTCGCGAATTAATGAACCTAATCTTCGCACACATGCCTGTGAGGCCGCGATGGAACTGATACGATATGAGACTTAATTGAACGAACGCATTATTACCCAAACTAAACTATTAACTGTGAACTCGCTCAACTAGTTTGTTGATCATTCTGTTACATGCCTTGCAGATCGTTAGGTACTTGGAGCTTGCACTGGAGAAGCGGGTCGTTGTGGACAAGGATCGTGGCTTTTCTCTTGAACTATTATGATACTTAAAACTGTTAACTACTACTGGTTTATTTACTATGCTTCCGCTACATTTTGAAACGATGATTTGTTTGATCACCTTTTGTATTGAATGGATGGTTTTCAGTTATTTTACTTAATATTAAATGCATGTTCAATATGATTGGTGGCTTGATCCTGGTCAGTCACGCTCCCAAGCGGTGATACTCCGCGTGTGGATTTTGGGGGTGTGACACGTTTGATATCCCGTGATCTTTAGCATTATCTGGTTATTATACAAGAACTCCAAAGCAATCTCAGGTGAGTACATTGAACCCCTCTTTTACTGTTTTCTAAACTGTTTTGGGGTGAAACACATGTGCCTATCTGTTACTTTCATGCTTTCCTGTTTTCACATCATATACTTGCTATGTTCAATAGTACATATATAGTACATGATTTCATTGTGTTTATGCTATGTATGTCCATCGTGTGCATACTTAGCACAACACTTTACATTACATTTTCATGCTATGTATGCCCATTTTGTGCGTACTTAGTACATCGTTTTACATCACATGCTATGTATGCCCATTGTGTGCGTACTTAGTACATTGTTTTACATTACATGCTATGTATGCCCATTGTGTGCATACTTAGTACATTGTTGCACATTGCATTACTGTTGCATATGCTCATCCAGCATATGAACACATCACACTACATTTTGAACCGTTGTACTCTACAATACATTTCATGCTACGTACGCCCATTGTGTGCATACGTAGTACATTGTTTCACATTGCATTACTGTTGCATATGCTCATCCAGCATATGAACACATTACACTACATTTTGAACCGTTGTAACCATTTGACTATGTGAACCGTCTTAACCCTTCAATTTCATGAATCGTCTGTAACCATTGAACCGTGTAAACCAGTTGTATCCGTTGACATGGATTACATTTGACAATAGACATTTGACTATACAAGAACATTTCTACCGTTGTTAAACATTTCATCTTGATGGTTTGGTTTGAGTAAGTGATTTAAGTAACGAGGCATGTGTAATATGATACAAGCATGGTGGATACGCCGCTGGTACTTCCTATATATAAGTGTTTGTATGGTATTACATATCGTAGCGTTATTTGAATCATTTCAATTTGAGACATAGAACATTTTATACAAATAACACGTTTTTCACAAGACATTGATTTACAAACAACAAATCTTATACAAACTCTTTTTACATGGTTATTCAGTTAACCATGCATTGTTCTCTTATTTATACATATCATTTGATCTTACCGTTTTTCAAATGATTTACAAGACAAAGCAAAATACGAGGTTCATGACTAAACATTTTCTCAAACTCAAGTCATGAATTCCGTTTTCACAAAACCAATGTATCTCACAGGCATTTTTATGCTGACGTACCTATTTTCACATGTGGTTTCAGGAGATGATGCATAGGACTTATCAAGACATACTTAGGCGGACCTGTGCCTTAGTGACTTAAAACGAGACAAGAACTAGTTAATTTATGTTATGTACACTTTGATTCTTGTTTAGACAATGTAAACCTTCATGTTTGATTTATAAAACGAAACTTCATTCGCCATGGATTTGAAACATTTGATTCTGTTACAACACTCCCCGACGTTTCCGCCACGTTTTGTATGTTCTACGTGGTCGGGGTGTGACAGAAAAGATGGTATCAGAGCCAATGGTTATAGGGAATTAGGTTATTAGTAATGTTTTGACCTAGTCTATAACCTTCCTAGGACCCTAACGCGAGTTCACTTGCGTTTAGTCATAAAACAATACCGTCACCTATCCTTAGGCGACGACCACAACAAGAACATAAATTTCAAAACCGCTTTGAAAACTAATCATCTGTTCTAGGATGATTGATTACTAGGTTTTGAACCTTCTGTTATAAGGTTTTGAACCCCTTTGAATTTTCAAAACTCCCGTCAAAGTTTTGGGTCCTAAATAGTGTGAACACGTGCGAACTGGAAGGGTGAATGCCTGTACCCTGGGTTTTCTGTCTAAGGTTAGAGTGTTCGTACAAATCCGCATAATCGGACCAGTCACTCTTACCTGGGAACTCTTGGGGTGAGTGTCCACTTATAGGCGAGCATGTCTTCACGATACACTATGAGGATCTATTTGCTTTGATTCAGCCCTGGTGTTGTTTGTTTGCTTCATGATTCAAACAAGTGACCATCAACCGTGATTATAGTCAGAGATTGTAACATCCTATTCTTACCCAATACCATTTTATTTGTTTCCTTTCATGTTTTCCTCTTTTAGAATGCCTCCTCGACGCGAACACCAGATAGCAACTGCCGAGCTGGCAGAAATTATTGCGCAGCAGATGGCTGCTCAATTCCCAAATCTCTTTGCTCAATGGAACCAAGCCAACAACAACAACAATGGTACATGCAATTTCAAGAACTTCAACTCGGCTAAACCACTCAAGTTTAGTGGTTCTGAGGGAGCAACTGGGCTTCTCCAATGGTTCGAGAGCATCGAGAATACCTTTCGCCACGTGCAGTGTCCGGAAAATCGCAAGGTCGAGTTTTCTTCGAGTGTGTTTCAGAAGAGGGCTCTTACATGGTGGAACGGGGTAATGAGAGACCGTGGTGCAGATGTTGCTCTAGCACAAACATGGGCTGAACTGAGAGCTCTTATGATGAGAGAGTTTTGTCCTCATCATGAACAACGAGCGTTGGAGAAGGAGTTTGATGATTTAAAACAAGATAGTGGCGAACACAGGGCATATACTGATAGGTTTGAGGAGTTGAGTCTACTTTGCCCGACTATGGTCGCCCCACTCGACAAGGCTATCGAAAGGTACATCGACGGCCTGCCTGACTCGGTACAAGACATTGTCACTGGTAGCAACCCTACCACACTCCGTCAGGCCATTGAGCTATCTGCAACCTTGACTGAATCGCAGATCAGAAAGCATAAACTTTTTCGAAAAGGTGACAAGAAATCAGCCGGGGAATCGAACCCAATCGAGGAATCAAAGACCATGGATGAACAGACTGAATCTCCTAAGAAGTCAAGGAAGCGAAAGGCTTCTCAGAACTTCGCCGTGGTCGCTCACAATGGTCAAGCCGTCCCCAACCAACCAACTCAACCCCCTGCTAG
This sequence comes from Helianthus annuus, assembly GCF_002127325.2. Classification (NCBI taxonomy): domain Eukaryota; kingdom Viridiplantae; phylum Streptophyta; class Magnoliopsida; order Asterales; family Asteraceae; genus Helianthus; species Helianthus annuus. Next base: position 51,602,844 of record NC_035439.2, read on the forward strand.
AAAACCATACAATGGAACTGCACCCTTGTGCAACCAATGTAGCCTCCATCATCACGCCAATGTACAGTGCCGCAAATGCCAAACTTGTGGACTCATAGGCCATACAACAAGAATCTGCCCAGCTGCAGCTGCACCAAACCAAGCTGGCAACCATCCCGCTCAAGGTCGTTTCCTACCAGGTTCTTGTTTCAACTGTGGCGAGATGGGTCATTTCCGAAGAAATTGCCCAAAGCTTGCTAATGCAAATCCAGCACAAGGATGATCACCCGACTGACTAGAAGACAACATCGTTTAGAAATAATCATGTCTTATGTATTAAGTTTCTTTTGTTGTCAAGATCCAAGGAACGGTTGATATCGTTGTTTATAAATAAATCTTTCATTTACATTGCAATGTATTTCGATGGTTGCATGTATAAACGACATATCCCTTGCAATACCGACAATCAAGGAACCGTATTCCTTGAAGAACAAACTACCCCCAAAATTCTCCCATTCTATAATCGCTTGCGTCTTCCACGGAATTCCTAAGTACCCGTTTATTCTAAGGAAACGAAGTACAAGGCGCAGGTTACAACACAAGACGAATACCCAAGGTACCACTATAAATCCTTAATAGGGTACCTAGGAATTTCCCGTAAGTCTTTAATTGTTGTATACCTTCATTCGAATGTGGTGATTCCTTGTAATCAAAAATCGAATTTTGGGAGATCTTTCTATCTTCTCAGATAGATTCCAGTGAACATTGAGATCCGTCGACAGGTTCCCATATCCGTATTCAATCGATAACAAGTTAATAACAAATTATGATCAAATTAAACAATTATGTGACTATGTGCTTATGTGTTTCCTTATGCATTGTTGTGTGATCCAAATTATGTTATCCAAATCTTCGTAGAATCTTACATATCTGTGTACAAGAGATTCATAGTAGGATGCCCAAAGGTATTACTTAAAATCCTCAATGGACTTCTATGTTATAGTTAAGTCCCTCGGATTATAAAGTACTACTTCACAATTAGACCCCTTGAGTGGTCTAGCTAAACAGATTCATCCAAAAATCTGGTTAGGGATATCATGTGATGATATAGCTGAAAGGACTCCTTGGTGGCCTAACCAAGAGGATCCCCTGTCGATCTAATTAAAAGGAACCGATGGAAGTCTAGTCACCCTCGTCACAAGTTTGATATCCTTCCCCAAAACATTACAAAACAAACTGTGCGGACTGTGCAAGGGATTACGTAATTATGGATGCATACATAATTATGGAATTTAGTGCACAGAAATCACAGCAAGTTCTGTCATGTGTCTAGAGTTAACCCTATTCATTTCCAATTCTGATGAAGCATCCGTTGAGGAAAAATGAACTAGCTATTCATTTTTCACTTCTGAAGAATATCCGTTGAGGAAATGAATATCCGTTTATCCTTCATTTCCAAATCTGAAGAATACCCGTCGAGGAAAATGACTCCGTTTGTTCATTTTCGTTCTGAAGATCTATCCGTTGAGGAAATGAATATCCGTTTATCCTTCATTTCCAAATCTGAAGAATACCCGTCGAGGAAAATGACTCCGTTTGTTCATTTTCGTTCTGAAGATCTATCCGTTGAGGAAATGAATATCCGTTTATCCTTCATTTCCAAATCTGAAGAATACCCGTGGAAGATGACCCCGTTTGTTCATTTTCGTTTCTGAAGATTATCCGTTGAGGAAATGAATATCCGTTGTGTAATCCTTCATTTCCAACTCTGAGGAAGCAACCGTTGAAGATACTCCGTTAGCTCATTTTCGTTTCTGAAGATTTATCCGTTGAGGAAATGAATATCCGTTGTGTAATCCTTCATTTCCAACTCTGAGGAAGCAACCGTTGAAGATGACTCCGTTAGTTCATTTTCGTTTCTGAAGATTATCCGTTGAGGAAATGAATATCCGTTGTGTAATACTTCATTTCCAACTCTAAGGAAGCAACCGTTGAAGATGACCCCGTTTGTTCATTTTCGTTTCTGAAGATTATCCGTTGAGGAAATGAATATCCGTTGTGTAATCCTTCATTTCCAACTCTGAGGAAGCAACCGTCGAAGATGACTCCGTTAGTTCATTTTCGTTTCTGAAGATTATCCGTTGAGGAAATGAATATCTGTTGTGTAATACTTCATTTCCAACTCTGAGGAAGCAACCGTTGAAGATGACCCCGTTTGTTCATTTTCGTTTCTGAAGATTATCCGTTGAGGAAATGAATATCCGTTGTGTAATACTTCATTTCCAACTCTGAGGAAGCAACCGTTGAAGATGACCCCGTTTGTTCATTTTCGTTTCTGAAGATTATCCGTTGAGGAAATGAATATCCGTTGTGTAATACTTCATTTCCAACTCTGAGGAAGCAACCGTTGAAGATGACCCCGTTTGTTCATTTTCGTTTCTGAAGATTTTCCGTTGAGGAAATGAATATCCGTTGTGTAATCCTTCATTTCCAATTCTGATGAAGCAACCATTGAAAATGACCCGTCTGTTCATTTTCGTTTCGGAAGAATGACCGTTAAGGAAATGACAAGATATTGCCTTACATATCATTGGTGGTTATTTGGCAAATTCACAAATAGACTCCTACGAATAAATTTCGGGATGAAATTTCCTAAAGTAGGGGAGACTGTGACACCTGTGTCACCGCGACCATCAAACAAATACCAAGCCAATGAAATATTGTATTTCATACTTGGGATCTTGTATAAATATGTGTATGTTTTGCACATATCAATTATTGTTCAAATTCAAACTCTACATCGCTTTCTGGAGCATTATACGCAAACTGGTGCGTAAACGTACTCAGTTTATTGCGACAAATACTCCGGAACATCAACATACACTCAACGTACCTTAAATAACCTTTACATAACTTAGAAATAAGTTTTGAACGCTTTGGTATAGCAAAAACAAGTTAATTCGCTTACAGGGACTAAACTTGACAAACTGCGAAAGTATGCCAATCTGAACTATAACGAACATTCCGGAACATGTCCATAAGTTAAACATACCATAAATATCCTTTACATGGCTTAGAAATAGGCTTTGAGGGGTTTGGTATGCTAAAATAAACTTCTGGGTCATTCAGGGACTAAAAGTGTCAAAAAGTGCACAAGTTTGCACTTTCGCGCATAACTTACGTTCGGAATACATCCGGACATCCAAAAATTTATGTAAACATCCTTATATTATGATTTAGTGTTTGGCATGAGAAAAATCCATTCGTCGCGTCATTTGGATCGTCTTTCACGCTTATGCGCATTCCGTCGTAATTAAGCGAACATCGCGATCGTACGGCCAAACGAACCGACATCCGACATATTTTTGGGCATGTTTCATGTCCACAATGTTTAGGCCTCATTTTAGGGCCTTAAAGATGGCTCTACAGGTCTTAGAAGGGCTGGAAATAGCTTAAACACGCAACAGGGACCAAAAGTGTAAATTCTGCAAGTGGTGCAGATCAGAGAGGGCCAGGCGGCCCACGTGAGTTTTGCCTAAATGTTTAGGCGGGCCGCGTGGGGATGTCTGACAGAAAGATTTTGCATTTAATGCAGAATCTGGCCTTTCGTTCGATCAAAGGGCGATGCCTTTTCACCCAAATGAAGGGCCAAGGGCCAAGTTCAGTGTATTTAACCCCTGGACACATGTACGCACGAGATCAAGGCACGATATTCGATAAAACGATCCTAACGGTTCCACTTTTCCTATAAATACCCCCCCCCCTTTAGTGTAAAAACCACAAAATCAGATCCTAAAGCTCTAAGTTGAAACCATTGTTTCATACCTGAGCTGTTTGATCTTGATTTGCACTCGGGGACCCTCCGTAAGTCTTCTTTCGCTCTTTTATTCGCTTTTCGAGTCCGAAAGTCAACGTTTTGTTGACTTTCTGCATTGACCAGCTTATAGTCGATGCGAAGTTCATGGAACTTCATAACGTGAGCGTGATCACGATGGTTATGGTCCGTAGTGACCATACCTACTGATTACCCCGTTATCTAGGCTCAGTGACGAGTCGTAGTTTCGGCCAGAATGTGCATTCTTGCATATTTTGTAACCAAACTACTCGTGAGCATCAAAGCCGTTTGTTTTGATGTCAAACCTGTTTTCAAACCTAGTTAAGCATGTTCTAACATGCTTAGCTCGTCACTTTTAGTTTAGTGCTTATATAGGGTCGTAAGGTAAGCGATCTAAACCATCGCTTATACTTTCGAACCCGACCCATTTGGTCGGTCATTAGGACCTGACCAAACACATTAGGTGACCATAGCTATAACCTTCCGAGGTTATACCTTGTGGTCACGATGTTAGGCGTTCCAGACGCGTTCTACGCGAACGACGCGTTAGGGTAGCATAAGCTACCTAAACGGGTCGTGATGGGCCGTAAGCACTTAGGTTAAGTTTCATTTTAGTATGTAGGCTTTGTTAAACCATATTACGCGAGTCTCCATACTCGTTTGGTTTTCGAACCCGCGTACTGTCCGATCCTTCCGATTTGGTCCGGTATATTAACATAGCTACCTATTAGGTGCCGTTTGATATCCCGTGATCTTTAGCATTATCTGGTTATTATACAAGAACTCCAAAGCAATCTCAGGTGAGTACATTGAACCCCTCTTTTACTGTTTTCTAAACTGTTTTGGGGTGAAACACATGTGCCTATCTGTTACTTTCATGCTTTCCTGTTTTCACATCATATACTTGCTATGTTCAATAGTACATATATAGTACATGATTTCATTGTGTTTATGCTATGTATGTCCATCGTGTGCATACTTAGCACAACACTTTACATTACATTTTCATGCTATGTATGCCCATTTTGTGCGTACTTAGTACATCGTTTTACATCACATGCTATGTATGCCCATTGTGTGCGTACTTAGTACATTGTTTTACATTACATGCTATGTATGCCCATTGTGTGCATACTTAGTACATTGTTGCACATTGCATTACTGTTGCATATGCTCATCCAGCATATGAACACATCACACTACATTTTGAACCGTTGTACTCTACAATACATTTCATGCTACGTACGCCCATTGTGTGCATACGTAGTACATTGTTTCACATTGCATTACTGTTGCATATGCTCATCCAGCATATGAACACATTACACTACATTTTGAACCGTTGTAACCATTTGACTATGTGAACCGTCTTAACCCTTCAATTTCATGAATCGTCTGTAACCATTGAACCGTGTAAACCAGTTGTATCCGTTGACATGGATTACATTTGACAATAGACATTTGACTATACAAGAACATTTCTACCGTTGTTAAACATTTCATCTTGATGGTTTGGTTTGAGTAAGTGATTTAAGTAACGAGGCATGTGTAATATGATACAAGCATGGTGGATACGCCGCTGGTACTTCCTATATATAAGTGTTTGTATGGTATTACATATCGTAGCGTTATTTGAATCATTTCAATTTGAGACATAGAACATTTTATACAAATAACACGTTTTTCACAAGACATTGATTTACAAACAACAAATCTTATACAAACTCTTTTTACATGGTTATTCAGTTAACCATGCATTGTTCTCTTATTTATACATATCATTTGATCTTACCGTTTTTCAAATGATTTACAAGACAAAGCAAAATACGAGGTTCATGACTAAACATTTTCTCAAACTCAAGTCATGAATTCCGTTTTCACAAAACCAATGTATCTCACAGGCATTTTTATGCTGACGTACCTATTTTCACATGTGTTTTCAGGAGATGATGCATAGGACTTATCAAGACATACTTAGGCGGACCTGTGCCTTAGTGACTTAAAACGAGACAAGAACTAGTTAATTTATGTTATGTACACTTTGATTCTTGTTTAGACAATGTAAACCTTCATGTTTGATTTATAAAACGAAACTTCATTCGCCATGGATTTGAAACATTTGATTCTGTTACAACACTCCCCGACGTTTCCGCCACGTTTTGTATGTTCTACGTGGTCGGGGTGTGACATTCCATTTTAGTATGTAGGCTTTGTTAAACCATATTACACGAGTCTCCATACTCGTTTGGTTTACGAACCCGCATACTATCCGATCCTTCCGAATTAGGTCCGGTATATTAACATAGCTACCTATTAGGTGCCGTTTGATATTCCGTGATCTAGCATTGTTTGGTTATTATACAAGAACTCAAAGCAATCTCAGGTGAGTACATTGAACCCCTCTTTTACTGTTTTCTAAACTGTTTTGGGGTGAAACACATGTGCCTATCTGTTACATTCATGCTTTCCATGTTTTCACATCATATGCCTGCTATGTTGTTAGTACATTATAGTACACGATTTCATTACATTTCATGCTATGTATGCCCATTGTGTGCGTACTTAGTACATTGATTTACATTACATTTCTGTTGCATATGTTTACTCAGCATATGGACACATTGATTTACATGAACATTTCTGTTGCATATGTTTACTCAGCATATGGACACATTGCTTTACATGAACATTTCTGTTGCATATGTTTACTCAGCATATGGACACATTGCTTTACATGAACATTTCTGTTGCATATGTTTACTCAGCATATGGACACATTGATTTACATGAACATTTCTGCTGCATATGTTTACTCAGCATATGGGCACATTGATTTACATGAACATTTCTGCTTCGTATGTTTACTTAGCATACTTAGTACACTTGTTTACATCACATGCCTTCATTTTGTTATGACATTTGGTTTGTTTAACATGGAACAATACATTCATTAACATTAGTTACGCCGTTCGTTAGTAGGTAGTGGTACCATAGGAATTGACAACTCCCGTTCCTGAAATCCTGGGTTTGATAGGATTGTAAGGAATGACCGAATTCGATATACATAACTTAGATAAACCTTTAATTTGTTTAAGGGTTTATCGCCACAGTCTCAAGGCTTGGATGTATGCATATTTCACAATACCGCATAAATGTTAATATCAATAGAGCATGCATTTTTCCACAGAACATAACGTTGATTTAAACCACGTTTTACTTCAACGACTTGTTTTGTGCATTTTACATATGGTTTAAGTTGATACATTTCGCTTACCGTACATGATACATTTTGGGATACACATTACATGATTTACATTGAACATAAACACGTTGACATTGACATACACATTTGGTGGTTTACATTGAACATAGACATTTCGACATGATTTACACAATAACACTTGACATTTGGTTTATACATGAACAATTTACATGGTGGATGGTTTGGGTAAATGGTTGGTGTAACGTGGCGTATGTAATATGATACAAACATGGTGGATACGCCGCTGGTACTTCTTATATATAAATGCTTGTATAGTATTACATATCGTAGCGTTATCCAAGTCATTTCAGTTTAGACACATATGACATTTTATACAAATAACACACTTTTCATGAGACATTGTTTTACAAACAACTTACCTTATACAAACTCGTTTTACATGGTTATCCATTTAACCATACTGTGTTTCTCTTATTTATACATATCATCTGATCTTATCGTTTTTCAAATGATTTACAAGACAAAGCAAATTACAAGGTTCATGACTAAACATTTTCTCAAACATAAGTCATGAATTCCGTTTTCACAAAATCAATGTATCTCACAGGCATTTTTATGCTGACGTACCTATTTTCACATGTGTTTTCAAGAGATGATGCATAGGACTTATCAAGATATACTTAGGCGGACCCGTGCCTTAGTGACTTAAAACGAGACAAGAACTAGTTAATTTATGTTATGTACTATTTGGTTCTTGTTTAAACAATGTAAACTTTCATGTTCGATCAATAAAACGGAACTTCAATTACCATGGATTTGAAACAATTGATTCTGTTACAACACTCCCCGATGTTTCCGCCACGTTTTGTATGTTCTACGTGGTCGGGGTGTGACAATTCAATCAGAGTGGCAGCCAATTCAATGGCTTGTCTGACAGTAGTAGGGTTGCTGCCAGTAACGATATCCTGAACTACGTCAGGAAGACCATCAATGTATTTCTCAATTGCCTTATCCAGAGGCGTAACCATAGCAGGGCATAACAAGCTCAATTCCTCATAGCGGTCAGTATAGGCTCGATGTTCCCCACTGTCTTGCTTCAAATCATAAAATTCCCTTTCTAGAGCCCTTAGCTCATGACGAGGACAGAATTCCTTTATCATAAGAGCCCTAAGCTCGGCCCAAGTCTATGCTAATGCAACCTCAGCACCACGGTCTCTCATAACCCCGTTCCACCACGTAAGAGCCCTCTTCTGAAACACACTCGAAGAAAACTCGACCTTGCGATTTTCAGGACACTGAACATGACGGAAAGTATTCTCAATGCTCTCGAACCATTGAAGAAGCCCAGTTGCTCCCTCAGAACCACTAGACTTGAGCGGTTTAGCCGAGTTAAAATTCTTGAAATTGCATGGAGCATTGTTGTTGTTGATGGCTTGAGTCATTTGAGATTAAAGATTTGGGAAGGCAGCAGCCATTTGCTGCGCGATGATTTCCGCCAGTTCGGCATTCGCTATTTGATTGTCGTGTCGAGGAGGCATTCTAAAAGAGGAAACATGAGTGGAAACGAGTGAGAGAATTAGACGAAAATGAGATGAAACAAATCTGATGAAAGCAAGGATAGTGGTCATTTGTTTGTTACTACAAAGCAACAAATGACCCCGGTGATTAATCAAAGTAAATAGGTCAAAAATAATGTATCTCGAAGACATGCTTGCCTATAAGTGGACACTCACCCCAAGAGTTCCCAGGTAAGAGTGATTGGTCCGATTATGTGGATTTGTACGAACACTCTAGCCTTAGACAGAAAACTCAGGGTACAGGCACCCACCCTTCCAGTTTGCATGTGTTCACATTATTTAGACCAACTTTGATGGGATTTGAAAACTAAAAGGGTTCAAAACCATATAATGAATCATCCTAGAACAGATGATTAGCTTTCAAAGCGGGATTGAAATTTATGTTCTTATTGTGGTTGTCACCTAAGAATAAGTGACGGTATTGTTTTAAAACTAAACACAAGAAAACTTGTGTTAGGGTCCTACGAAGGTTATAGTCTAGGTTAAAGCATTACTAATAACCTAATTCCCTATAACCATTGGCTCTGATACCAACTTTTCTATCACACCCCGACCACGTGGAACAACAAAACGTGGCGGAAACGTCGGGGAGTGTTGTAACAGAATCATTGTTTCATAACACATGGAAATTGAAATATTGTTTTATTGATTAAATGAACTCATTGTTCTAATACAATTAAATAAGTAAAACTATGATCTTCCAAGTTTTTAAGTTACTAAGACACGAGTCCATCCTAAATGTAGCATGTATCAACAATCATCTCAAGACAGCACCTGAAACATGTGTAAAAATAGGTACGTCAGCATAAAAATGCCTGTGAGATACATAGGTTTTGTGAATATAGGATTCATGACTTGAGTTTAAAGAAAATGTTTAATAACAGTCAGTCATGAACCTTGTAATTTGCTTTGTCTTGTATATCATTTGAAAAACGATAAGATCAGATGATATGTATAATTAAATGTAAGGTTAAATGGATAACCTAGTAAAAATGGGTTTGTATAAGATAAGTTGTTGTAAAACAATGTCTTATGGAAAGTATGTTATTTGTATAAAGTGTTATATGACTTAAATTGATATAATTCAAATAACGCTACGATATGTGATACCATACAAACACTTATATATAGGAAGTACCAGCGGCGAATCCACCATGCTTGTATCATATTACAAACGCCTCGTTACTTAAGTCACTTACGCAAACCAAACCACCAATATAGAATGTTCATGTTTAAACCAATAGTCCAAGGTTATTGTATAACTCAAGTTAAATGTAAACCATGTAATGTATAAACAAAAGTTATGTATGGTAAGTGAAATGAGATTTCTTAAACCACAAGTAAAAATGTACAAAACAAAGTGTTTGAATAAATCAAAAGTTATGCTTTGTAAAATAACGTAAGGTTAAACAAATAACCTTATAGTAGCATATTAACAGTATACTTCTGATTTGTAAATAACATATTAAAAATATGTTTTGGTTTGTTGATAAAATATATATGTTGGTTCTGTACAATTACCACACACGAGAGTATATCAAACTGTACTTTTGGGAGTATATCAAAATATACTTTAAAGGTGCGATTTAAGAATTCATTCAGACCTAGTGCATCAAACTACACCTTTGAGACTATAAGGATACCACAAAGGAAATCCCTATTTGGATGGAGAAACAAATTGGTTTCAGACATTCCATGACAACAGGAATGGGGTGTCTAGTCCTATAGCGCTATATCATACTACCAATCGGTCTGGTGAATGTATAAAATAAGTACAATCCAACAATTAATTTTATAATCTTTGAGAAATCAGTGTTTAAACCATAGATAATCAACCAGTTTGTTAAAAGATAAGTGTTAACATGTATAATCAATTTTACTTTGAAATCATGAAAATAACAGATAGGTACACATGCTTCACCCCAAAACAGTTGAAAACAGTAGAAGAGGGGAACTATGTACTCACCTGAGATTGCTTAGTAGTCCTTGAGTAATAACCAAACAATGCTAGAGATCACGGATATCAAACGGCACCTAGTAGGTAGCTATATTAATATACCGGACCTAAATCGGAGGATCAGACAGTATGCGTAAGTGCTTACGACCCATTACGACCCGTTTAGGTAGCTTATGCTACCTTAACGCGTCGTTCGCGTAAAGCGCGTTTGGAACGCCTAACATCGTGACCATAAGGTATAACCTCGGAAGGTTATTCCCTATACAGCTATGGTCACCTAATGTGTTTGGTCGGATCCTAATGATCGACCAAATGGGTCAGGTTCGAAAGTATAAGCGATTGTTTAGATCGCTTACCTTACGACCCTATATAAGCACTATACTAAAAGTGACGAGTTAAGCATGTTAGAACATGCTTAACTAAGTTTAGAAAACAGGTTTGGTATCAAAACAAACGGTTTTGACACCCACGAGTAGTTTGGTTACAAAATACGCAAGAATGCGCATTTTGGCCGAAACTACGACTCGTCACTGAGTCTAGATAACGTGGTAATCAGTAGGTATAGTCACTACGGACTATAACCATCGTGATCACGCTCATGTTATGAAGTTCCAACGAACTTCGTGTTGACCATAGGATGGTCAACGCAGAAAGTCAAACAAAACGTTGACTTTCGGACTCGAAAAGCGAATAAAAGAACGAAAGAACACTTACGAAGGGTCCCCGAAAGCTAATCTTGATCCAGGAGCTCAGGTATGAAGCAAAGGCCTCAACTTAGAGCTTTAGATCAGATTTTGTGAGTTTTTAGCCAAAAGGGGGGGGGGGTATTTATAGGAAAAGCAAGACCGTTAGGATCGTGTCTTGAATATCGTGTCACGATCCATGCCGTACACTTGTCGCAAAGTTGTGGTACCTTATTTTACCCCCACCATAGGAATTCGACACGTGTCGTTGCCCTTTGGATGATCGAAAGGCCAATGCAAGTGGATCTAAACATTGAATCTGGTCTGTTTGTCTGATGCGGCCCGCGTCAGGATTCACACAAGGCTCAGGCAGGCCGCCTGGCCTTGTCTGATCCGCACAAACTTTCAGCAATTACAGTTTTAGTCCCTGTTGCGTATTTAAGCCATTTCCGACACTTCTAAGGCCCGTAAGGCCAACTTTAAGGCCCTAAAATGATGCCTAAACATTGTGGACATGAAACATGCTCAAAAATATGCCGGATGTTGGTTCGTTTGATCATACGAACGCGATGTTCGCTTAATTACGACGGAATACGCATAAGCGCGAAAAACGATCCAAATTGCGCGACGAATGGATTTTTCTCATGCCAAACACTAAGGCATAATATTATGATGCTTACATAAATTTTTGGATGTCCGGGTGTATTCAGAACGTAAGTTATGCGCGAAAGTGCAAACTTATGCACTTTTTGACACTTTTAGTCCCTGAATGATCCAAAAGTTTATTTTAGCACACCGAACACCTCAAAGCCTATTTCTAAGCTTTGTAGAGGATATTTAAGGTGTGTTTAACTTATGGTCAGGTTACGGAATGTTTGTTACAGTTCAAATTGGCATACTTTCGCAGTTTGTCAAGTTTAGTCCCTGTAAGCGAGTTAACTTGTTTTTGTCATACCAAAGCCTTCAAAACTTATTTCTAAGTCATGAAAAGGTTGTTTAAGGTATGTTAAGCCTATTTCACTATTCCAGAGTGTTCGTTGGATTAAACTGGTTATTTTTACGCATCAGAGCACGTATAACCCTCCAGAAAGCGATTTAAAGCTTAAAATCGAACAAGAGTTGATATGTGCAAATGATACACATATTTTTTACAAATCCCAAGTATGAAATACAATATTTCATTGGTTTGGCATTTGTTTGATGGTTGAAGTGACACAGGTGTCACAATGATGTTATTTAAAGTTACTAGAAGTTCAGGACTCTAACCAGTGTTGTTCGATCTTTTCAACCTCGTATTTCAAGCTCTCACACGTTTCCTCTAAGATAAATTTCGGGACGAAATTTCTTGAAGTAGGGGAGACTTTGACACCTGTGTCACTTCAACCATCAAACAAATACCAAACCAATGAAATATTGTATTTCATCCTTAGGATTTGTAAAAATATGTGTATCATTTGCACATATCAATTCTTGTTCGATTTCGGGCTCTAAATCGCTTTTTGGAAGGTTATACGCGCATTGATGCGTAAATATAACCAGTTTAATGCAACAAATGCTCCAGAATAGTGACATAGGCTTAACATACCTTAAATAACCTTTCCATAACTTAGAAATAAGTTTTGGAGGGTTTGGTGTGGCAAAATCAAGTTTATTCGCTTACAGGGACTAATTTTGACAAACTGCAAAAGTATGCCGATTTTGTAGCAACTCTCACTAAAAGTCCTATTTATTATTTTAATTAGTCTAATTGGAAACCCAAATTGAGAAACCCAAGTGATTCTGCAGAAACCCTGAAAGTTTTAGAACAATCAGAATCAGGATCAGGACCCCTAAAACTCAAGGGGGGTAAAACCTAGCTAATAATTATCCTCAAAACTCGTTGTTTAACTTTGATTGGTGGAAATTTTCAAGTCAGCAAGCCTAGTCCCGAACTTAGCCGCCTTATAATTAGACTGCTTCCCTTACGGACCGTAAGGGATATGGCATACGGTTCGTAAGCAAGACCAAAATTCGGCTATAAATAGCAGGCCTTGGGACTTGCCTGAGGAAGTTACTACGACGCACAAACTCTCTGTGTACGTCGAGTTATAGCAGAAACAGTCCAAAAACACACACAATCACTAAGTGCTGCTACGATTCAGGGTATTAATTCGATCGCTATTACGATTCAACGTCCGATCGATTGTAACTATCCAACGTATGATTAAGTGCTGCTCAAATTGAGTTGATACTTTATTGATTCGTCGTGATTTCGACTTGAATATTTGAGTGCTGTTCGAATTCGGACTATGCTCTGTTATTCGTTGTGAATCCGTTGAATTGTTAAGTATTGCACCTTATTAATCGTTGTAAGGGTTTAATCTCATGAATTGTCGTAAATGCTGTATTGGTTACTTACCTAATTTCGTGTGCATTAGATTATTAGGCTTATCAGTAGACTAAACTCTATCCCATACCTTACAATCAAAGAAGAGAAGCAAACCGAGCAAAGCAAAAGCAAAGGCGAGTTTACAAACTTTCTACAAGGCACGGCCATCCTCCAGAGGTAGGATGCCACTCCACTAATCTTTGCACACATGCCTGTAGGGCCGCGACACGATGCGATGCGATACAGATACTAACCTTCGCACACATGTCTGGGAGACCGCGATACGGACTAGTAAGCCAGTGAACCAACTGTGAATTCACTCAACTTTGTTGTTGACTCGTTGTTACATGCCTTGCAGGTCATTAGGTCCCTAGCTTAAGGAGCTTGCACTGGAAGGCGTGGTCGTTGTGGGAAAACTTATATTAAACATATGTTTTGCTTCCGCTGTAAACTCAAACTATGTTTTGACACCAATTGTATTGTGTTGGATTTTATAAATAAACTACATGTTTGTTCAATATGATTGGTGGCTATGATCCTGGGCATGTCACGCCTCCAAGGCGGGGTGGGGTCTTGGAGGGGTGTGACAGATTTGTACTGTAACGAACATTCCGGAACATGACCATAAGTTAAACATACCCTAAAAGCGTCAAAAAGTGTATAAGTTTGCATTTTCACGCATATCTTACGTTCTGAATACATCCGGACATCCTAAACTTTATGTAATCATTAAAATATTTTATTTTAGTGATTGGCATGATAAAATTCCATTCGTCGCGTAATTTGGATCGTTTTTCACATTCGTTCGTGTTTTGTCGTAATTAACCGAACAACGCAACCGTACGACCAAACGAACCGACATCCGAGATATTTTTGAGTATGTTTCATGTTCCCTATACTTTAACTTCATTTTAGATCCTTGAAATGGGATTAACAGGGCTTAAACGTGTCAAAAAATGCATCGAAAACCATGTTTTGAACATTCAGGGACCAAAATTGACAATCTGCCATAGTTATCTTAGGAAGGGACCAAAATGAAAAATCTAAATTCCAGCTTGTTACAGTTGTTCCCCACATTTGCACATGGTTTTAATGAAATATGGGCTCCCATGGTTTCACAAAACCATGGGCACATTTGTACGGATGAGATCGAAGCTCGTTTTACGATGAATGATCTTAACGGTTGTGCAAAAAACTATAAATACCCACCATGTTTTCATTCATTCCTCACATTTGAATCTGATTCAAGCTCTCTAAGTGGAAGTATATGCTTCCTACCTGAGAGAGAATCGGATCAAATCTTGCGGGGACCTTCTGTAAGTATTCTTTCGTGCTTTTCTTTCGTTTTAACGTTAAAGTCAAACTGCGTTTGACTTTCTGCATTGACCAGTTTATGGTCAACGCGAAGTTCGTTTGAACTTCATAACGTGAGCGTAATCACGATGGTTATAGTCCCTAGTGACTATACCTACTGATTACCACGTTATCTAGGCTCAGTGACGAGTCGTAGTTTCGGCCAAAATGCGTTTTCTCGCGTATTTTGTAACCAAACTACTCTAGGGTATCAAAACCGTTTGTTTTGATACCAAACCTGTTTTCTAACTTAACTAAACATGTTCTAGCATGTTTAGCTCGTCACTTTTAGATTTGTGCTTGTTGAGGGTCGTAAAGGTAAGCGATCTAATCAATCGCTTATACTTTCGAACCCGACCCATTTGGTCGATCATTAGGATCCGACCAAACACTTTAGGTGACCATAGTTGTATAGGGAATAACCTTCCGAGGTTATACCTTATGGTCACTTCATTTAAGTAGTTGTATGATAGGTAGTTTATATGCCTTAGGAAAATTTCCAAAATACCCTTTTTGTCGCCAAAATTCATTTTAAGCCTATGTAACGTAACTTTTGACATCTAAATTGATTTAGCAACAATATTAAACATGCTAAGGCGTATTTCACTTGTCATAGGACTAGTTAGGCGGTCCGAACGCGTTCTACGCGAATGACGCGTTAAAGTAGCATAAGCTACCTAAACGTGTCGTAACGGGTCAAAAAGCACATAGGATAGGTTTCATTTTAGTATGTAGGCTTTATTAAACCATATCGTATGAGTTCCAATACTCATTTGGTTTACGAAACCTCATACTATCCAGTCTCCCGATTTAGGTCCGGTTATTTATGTAGTTATCTATATAGGGTGCCGTTTGATTCCGTGATCCCTCTAGCTTTGCTTGGTTATTGTTCAAGACTTCTAAGCACCCTCAAGTGAGTACATAGTACCCCTCTTTTACTGTTTTTCAAACATTTTGGGGTGAAACACATGTGCCTACTTGTTACTTTCATGTTTTCCATGTTTTCACAACTTATACTTGCTATGTTCATTAGTACACTATTAGTACATGTATTCATTATGTTTTGCTATGTATGTTTACTTAACATGCTAGCACCTTGTTTTACATTACATTTCTTTTTCTATGTATGTTTACTTAACATGCTAGCACATTGTTTTACATTACACTTCTTTTGCTATGTATGTTTACTTAACATGCTAGCACATTGTTTTACATTACATTTCTTTTGCTAAGTATGTTTACTTAACATGCTAGCACATTGTTTTACATGACTTTTCTGCTTTGTATGTTAACTTAGCATACTTAGTACATTTGATTTACATTACCTTTTTCATGACTATGTATGTTCATTTAGTCCATACTTAGTACATTCACATCACATCACATGCTTACATTCGGTATAACATTTGGTTTGTTTAACGGTTCTTTATTACATTCATTAACATTAGCTACGCCGTTCGGTAGTAAGTAATGGTACCATAGGACTTGACAAATCTCGTTCCTGACATCCTAGGTTTGTTTGGGTGTAAGGAATGACTGAATCCGAAAACATTTTCACTTTGATAACCTTTACTCTAAGGTTATCCTGCTGTCTCAAGGCTTGAATGTATGCGTTTAACATACCGCATAAGTGTTTGTATCAGTATAGCATACATTTCCACAAAACATAACTTTGATTTAAACCAAGTTTTACTTCAATACTAGGTTTTGTGCATTTTTCACCTATGGTTTAGTTGATACATTTCACTAGCCATACATATCACTTTGGTTATACATTACATGATTTACATTTTGACATAAACATTTGACATATTATTCAATACATTTGGCAGTTGGTTTAAACATAGACATTTTACTTTGGTGGTTTGTTTGGGTAAAGTGATTAAGTAACGAGGCGTGTGTAATATGATACAAGCATGGTGGATACGCCGACGGTACTTCCTATATATAAGTGTTTGTATGATATTACATATCGCAGCGTTGTTTAAATCATTTCAGTGCAGACATATAACATATTTTTCACCAGACTTTGTTTTACAAACAACTTATTTTATACAAACTCATTTTTACTTGGTTATTCATTTAACCTTACATTACTCTTTTACATATCATCTACCTTATTATCGTTTTTCAAACGTTTTATAAAAGCAGACACTTAAACTGGATTCATGACAAGTTTTCAATTAAACATTTTTTTTCCTTAAACCTAAGTCATGAATCCTATTTTCACAAAACCTATGTACTCGCCGGCATTTTTATGCTGATGTATTTTTACATGTGTTTCAGGTACAATAGTTGATGATATTGATGCATGCTCACATAGGATTGGACGAGGCCTTAGTGACAATAAAAGAAGCAAGACTAGTTAAATTGTGTTTTACTTCTTTGTTTGTTAAGACATTGTAACTCTTTTAATCAATAAAACAACATTTCAATTTTCCATGTGTTATGAAACAATGATTCTGTTACAACACTCCCCGTCGTTTCCGCCACGTTTTGTTGTTTTACGTGGTCGGGGTGTGACAATCTAGGCCTTACACTTGGGCACAAGGTTTTGCAATACATGGGGTACTCAAATCCAGTCCATAGAGTGCAAATACAATGGTTAAAAACCATCAAAACCAGTTCAAGATACCTGATACAATGTTTCTGCAAACTGGTGTGCTGGCAAGGGCTTACAGACCGTAAGCATGTCCCCATACGGTCCGTATGGGATCTGCAGGTCAGCAACTTTCAAAGTTTGGCAGTTTTAGTCCCTGAAGCCCCAAACTTGGTTTTCGATGCATTTTTGACACGTTTAAGCCCCGTTAACCCCATTTCAAAGCTCTAAAATGAAGTTATAGTATAGGGAACTTAAAATATGCTCAAAAATATCTCGGATGTCGGTTCATTTGGTCGTACGGTTGTGTTGTTCGGTTAATTACGACGGAAGTCATAACGAACGCAAAATCGATCCAAATTAAGAGAAGAATGGAATTTTATCATGCCAATCACTAAAATAAAATATTTTAATGATTACATAAATTTTTGGGTGTCTGGATATACTCAGAACGTAAGATATGCGCGAAAATGCAAACTTATGCACTTTCTAACGCTTTTAGTCCCTATTGATCAATAAAGTTTGTTTTAGCATACCGAACCCCTCAAAGCCTATTTCTAAGCTATGTAAAGGATATTTAGGGTATGTTTAACTTATGATCAAGTTCCGAAATGTTCGTTACTATACAAATTGGTAAAGTTTCGCAGTTTGACACAAATAGTCCCTGCGATCCAACAAACTTGATTTCAACACACCAAACCATCCAAAACTTATTTCTAAGTTATGTGGAGGTTATTTAAGGTATGTTAAGCCTATGTCACTATTCTGGAGTGTTTGCCGCATTATACTGACTGCGATTACGCACCAGTTTGCGTATAACCTTCCAGAAAGCGATTTAAAGCTTGAAATTAAACTCGAATCAAATCGTAAAAATCATCAAACACAAATACACACATAATAACACCAAAACACATATAATAACACCAAAGCACATTGTTTTATTAATAATCAACATTGTTTTACATTATACATCGATTACAGAACACAGTTGTCACCGCAAGGATCCTTCAGAAGCCATAAAATTGGCCTTTGTCACAAATGACCCCTCCACATCTAAACTTCCACATTTTTATATATATAGTCCCTCTCGTCCAAATAATCTGGCATATTTGAGAGTTGATTGGACACATGTTGCCATATTATTTGCTTATGAATTTCTGAGGTTTTATATCCTCACCCCTTTAAAGGAAATCTCATCCTCGGGGTTTATTCAAATAAATAGGGGTACTTATATCTCATATTTGCATCCACCTAACATGTATATTCTGGGCCATGACGGGAATCCCATTTGATTTTCACGATGGGGATCCGTTTCTTACGGAGCTTTTTAATGTGTCGATCCTCGATCGAAATCAGTTTCTCAATGAACCTCTGGTTTTCATCAACTTGCACATCACGGTGCGGCATTGCTAGCGACGCATCACCTAGACATTTCTTTAAATTTGAGATGTGGAATACATCATGGATTCCACTGAGTTCCTCAGGTAGCTTAAGTCTATAAGCTCTGAAACCGACACATTTAGTTATTTGGAATGGTCCAATATATCTCGGGCTCAACTTGCCCTTCTTTCCAAATCTCATGACACCTTTCCAAGGTGACACTTTCAGTAATATTTTGTCCCCAATTTGGAACTTAAAAGGTTTTCGCCTCTTATCTTCATAGCTCTTCTTCCTATCATGGGCAGCTTTGAACCTATCATAGATTTGCATAATCTTATCCATGTCTCAAGGACTATCTCAGGTCCTGATAGTTGGCTTTCTCCAATTTCAGCCCAACAAACAGGCGTTCTGCATTTTCTCCCATACAAGGCTTCAAATGGAGCGGCCTTGAAACTTGTATGACAACTGTTATGTTAGGGAATTCAATTAGGGGTAGGTGGTCATCCCAACTACCACCTAAATCAATGACACATGCTCTTAGCATGTCTTCTAATGTTTGGATTGTACGCTCACTTTGACCATCAGTCTGTGGATGGTAAGCCATACTAAAATTTAAACGTGTGCCAAAAGATTGTTAAAAACTTTTCCAGATTTGAGATATATACCTAGTATCTCTATCAGATATAATGGATACTAGCACTCCATGTAAGGACACAATATTGTCCACATATAATCGAGCCATTTTGTCGGAACTAAAAGTTTCCTTAATTGATAGAAAATGGGTTGACATAGTCAGTCTGTCGACTATTACCCAAGTCATGTCATTGCCACGTTTAGTCTTTGGTAACTTGGTAATCAAGTCCATAGTTACCATTTCCCATTTCCAAGTGGGAATTTCAAGTTGTTGTAGTAGTTCTGACGGTTTCTGATGTTCAGCTTTAACTTGCGAACACGTCAGACATTTAGCTATATAGATGGCTATGGATTTCTTCATACCCATCCACCAATAATTTCATTTCAGATCCTGGTACATTTTATCTCCTCTAGGATGTACTGAATATCTAGAATTATGTGATTCCTAGAGAATCAGATCTCTTAGTCCTCTGAAGATAGGAACCTATATACGATAATTAAATCTCAAGACTCCATCATTTCTAGGTGTTAACTGATTCACAGTTCCACCAATCCTTCATTAGAAGCATTTGCCTCTAACAAGGCTTGCTTTTGAGCCTCTAATAGCTTTTTAGTCAAGCTAGTTCGTAGCTAAATGCTTTTGGCATTAAACCTAATTGGTTTAATTCTTTCCTTGAGACTTAAGGCGTCGGCAATGACATTTGCTTTACTAGGATGATAATGAATCTCACATTTGTAATCGTTTAAGGTTTCCATCCAACGGCGTGTCGCATGTTAAGATCTTTTTTATTAAACAGATATTGGAGGCTTTTATGGTTTTTTTTGTATATGACACACTTTGTGCCATATAAGTAATGTCTCCAGAGTTTCAATGCAAATACAACCGAACACAGTTCTAAATCATGGGTGGTATAATTCATCTCGTGTATTTTAAGTTTTCGTGATGCATAGACTATCACTTTGCCTCTTTGCATAAGCACACAACCCATTCCTATATGCGAAGCATCACAGTACACGACAAAGTCTTCAATCCCTTCAGGTAGTGTTAGGATAGGAGCATTGCTTAGTTTCTGTTTCAGAATCTTAAAGGATTCTTTCTGTTTAGGACCCCAATCAAATTTTACATTCTTGTGGGTCAACATAGTCAAAAGAGTGGCAATTCGAGAGAGGTTCTCAATGAACCTTCTATATGAAACTGCGGATTTCTGAAGGGGTTTTGGGTGTTTCCCAATTCACGATAACTTCAATCTTAGCAGGATCCACTTAGATACCACGCTTGCTAATCATGTGTCCCAAGAATTGGACTATGCGTAGCCAAAATTCACATTTGAAGAACTTAGGATAGAGTTTCTCCTTTTGTAGCAGACCAAGTATACATCGAAGATGTTTCTCATGATCGTCTTTGCTACGCGAGTAAATGAGTATGTCACCTATGAAGACGATGACAAACTTATCCAAGTACGGCTTGCAGACTCTATTCATGAGATCTATGAATGCTGCAGGTGCATTCGTGAGCCCAAAAGGCATTACGAGAAACTCATAGTGGCCATATCTAGTTTGAAACGCAATCTTCAGAACATCTTCACTTAGAACTTTTAATTGGTGATAACCAGATCTCAAATAAATCTTTGAGAAGTAACTAGCTCCTTGTAACTGATCAAACAGATCAACAATTCTTGGTAAAGGGTAGTGATTCTTAATCGTAATCTTATTTAATTCACGGTAGTTAATGCACATTCGCATTGAACCATCTTTCTTTTTGACAAAAAGAATGGGAGCTCCCTAGGGTGAGGAACTCAACTGAATAAAGCCTTTCTCTAGAAGCTCTTCAAGTTGTGTCTTCAGCTCTTTCATCTCAGTGGGTGCTAAACGGTACGGAGCTGTGGCTATGGGAGCCAATCAAGGAAAAATGTCGATTTTGAACTCGACTTGCCTATCCGGGGGTAGACCGGGTAAGTCTTCGGGGAAAACATTAGGGTATTTCGAGATGATTGGAATATCTTCGATTTTTGGCTTCGGTTCGTCAATTGTTACTTGTGCCATGTAAATGACAAATCCTCTTTTCAAGCACTTGGATACCTTAAGCAAAGATGCTTTCTCAGGAAATCCATAGTGTTGATCTCCACGAATAGTGAGTGTATCACCAGATGGGGATTTAATTTCGATAAGTTTCTTATCGTAGGCAACGTGGGCTTGGTTATGAGCTAACCAATCCATGCATAAAACTATATCGAATCCCGCCAAGATTCATAGGTCAGAGGTTAACAGGGATATATTGGTTCTTGATGGATATAACGCATCCATCAAAAATCGTGGAAACTATTTCTGTGCTACCATCAGCCATTTCGACCTCATAAGTAATATATAAGGCTTTTAAGGATAGGTTTAGAAGCTTAATAAATTTATGGTTAACGAAGCTCTTATCAGCTCCAGAATCAAATAAGACTCTAACAAATATATCATTTACGAGAAAGGTACCCGGTAATGACATTTGTGTCTTTAACTACTTCCCTCGCTGTCAACTGAAAGGCTCTAGCATTCGGCTTCTTTGCTTCCGCAGGTTTAGCACTTCCCTCAGCTGTACGCTTGGGACAATTAGTCTTTATGCAGGCAGCCTTTCTCACCATATCCGTAACAGACAACATTCTTTAAATCCTTGCATTCATATGATTTGTGGCCTGTTCTCCTACAGATGCCACACTGTTTCAGTTGCTGGTCTGTTCAACACTGTTCCCAGTGTCGCGTTCCACATGTCTTACATACTAGCCTATCATCACTAGACCTTTGTTGGTTCTTATTGAAACCAAATTTCCCTTTCTTTGATTATTGTCACATGGCCTAATTATAATTTAACATTACATTGAATGTTAAATAAGAATAATCATTAATGATTTTTGATAATATTATTAGATGCGGTCTCATTCGACCATAAGGGCTATAAGGCTTGGAGATATCTCCTCCACCTTTTTGGTCAGCGTGCACCATATGGTCACAACTACCATTAATAATTGTCATATTCGATAATAAATTATTGCCCAAGGCAAATCCTTTTAACATTACATTGAATGTTAAAATGGAAATGATTATTAAATTTATGTCTTAATGGTTTGATAATATATATTGTTAGCCGTGATCTTATTCGACCATAGGGGCTATAAGGTTTGGATATATATCCTCCACTTTTTTGGTTAGTGTGCTTCCACATTGGCACTACTGCCATTAATAATTGCTAATAGTTTAGGCTTTGCCATAAGGCTATCAAACCATTAAGAAGATTTTGTTGATTTCGTATAGATCAATAAAGTTTGAATCAAATGTCGAGACGGGCGCTTGAATAAATGTGAAAAGAAAAGATAATTCAAAATTTCTATAAAATAAAGAAATTTCAATACTTGTCCAATATGGACTTTTGGAAGGAAATTACAATAAAAGATAAAAAAAATTAAAGTCTGCATTCGTCTTTCTTTCCTTTAATGATTTTGGAAAGTTTCTTATATATTTTGCTCGTCCTCCGTTCATTCTTTTCCGCTTATTGTTGGATTTGTTCCGCTCATTTTAACGCTTGATTGATAGCCTCAAGTTGTTACGGAGGTTGTGGAACAACCGGGTATGGATATTCGGGGTTTGGATAGCCCGGGTTGTGATAAGTGGGAGGAAATGGAGGTGGGTACAAAGCATTTTGAATGACCTACTGTAAATAGGGGTCGTTAAGTCGGTGCTGAATAGTTATTGTGACACCTGTGTCACTGTGACCGTCGAACAAGTGCCAAACCAATGAAATTTTGTGTTTCATATTTGGGATTTGTGAAAATATGTGTATCATTTGGACATATCAATTCTTGTTCGATTGCGAGCTTTAAATCGCTTTCTGGAAGGTTATATGCGATCTGATGCGTAAATATAACCAGTTTAATGCAACAAACACTCCGGAATAGTGACATAGGCTTAACATACCTTAAATGACCTTTACATAACTTAGAAATAAGTTTTGGATGGTTTGGTATGCCGAAATCAAGTTTATTCACTTACAGGGACTATTTGCGTCAACTTGCAAAAGTCTGCCGTTTCGAAAGGCAACGCACAGTCCGGAACTTGATCATAAGTTAAACATACCATATATAACCTAAACATGGCTTAGAAATAAGCTTTGATAGGTTCGGTGTGCGAAAACATGCTTATATGATCTTACAGGGACTAAAAGTGTCAAAAACGGCGTAAGTTTGCATTTTCTCGCATATCTTACGTTCTGACCACTTCTGGACATCCAAAATTTTTGTACACACTAAAATATTTTTATTTTAGTGATCGGCATGCAAAAATTCCATTCGTTTCGCAATTTGGATCATTTTCGCGCTCGTTACGATTTCCGTCGTAATTAGCCGAACAACGCAACCATACGGCCAAACGAACCAACATACGGCATATTTTTGAGCATGTTTCATGTTCCCTATACTTTAACTTCATTATGAAGCTTAAAAATGGGCTTGACGGGTGTTAGAAGTGCCAATACGCGTTGTAACAAGCTCAGGGGCCAAATCTGTCATTTTGGGAAACTTGCTGATCTGCAGCAAGGTCCTTACGAACCGTAAGGGTCCCCTTGCGGACCGTAAAGCATGCCCAGCGACCAAAAACATGAAATTAGCTGTTGTTTTGTAAAATCAGGCCCTTGTATGCAATTTCCATGTTTTGGGGAACAAGTTATCTCTTCTCCAAGGCTTCTAACCTGCTTGCAACACTTGTATGGCTATGATTTTTCCTTGATCAACACACAATCCACATGTCTTGATCTTGTTCTTCACCAACAAGTATAAATAGCAAGCTAAACCTCCTCATTCTTTGCTCATTTCCTCTTATTCTCTTCTCTAATCTGCTTTGGGAGCATTCTCAAGTGGTTTGGAACTTGTCTTCTTTGTAGAAAATATAGCAAAGACCTTTAGTGAGCCTTCTTTCATTCCTTTTATTGCTTTTCTTTATGTTGGTGCAGAAAGTCAAACAGTTTGGCCAACAGTTTGACTTTCGGTTTTGACCATCAATTGGTCAAGTCAAAGTTCAATTGAACTTTGAAACGTGGTTGTAATCACGACAGTTATAATCCTTCGTGATTATAGCCGCTGATTACCACGTTAACTAGTTGTAGTGTCGAGTCAAAGTTCGGTCAAAATGCGTTTTAGCACGCATTTTGCAACGGAACTACTTTAGGGTATCAAAACACTATGTTTTGATACCAAATCAGTAGGTTAAACATGTTTTGACATGTTTAACTCGACATTATTAGTTTGTGCTTATTTA
The DNA here is from genome assembly GCF_002127325.2 of Helianthus annuus. Classification (NCBI taxonomy): domain Eukaryota; kingdom Viridiplantae; phylum Streptophyta; class Magnoliopsida; order Asterales; family Asteraceae; genus Helianthus; species Helianthus annuus. The sequence goes on from NC_035439.2 coordinate 51,627,720, forward strand.
GGGTCGTAAGGTAAGCGGTCTAAACAACCGCTTATACTTCCGAACCCGACCCGTTTGGTCGATCTTTAGGATCCGACCAAGCTTAGTTAGTGATCATAGTTGCATAGGGAATAACCACTGAGGTTATACCTTATGATCACATAGGATTGGTTAGTCATATGCTTGTTAGCTTGTATGCCCATAGGAAATGACCAAAATGCCCTTTTGAAGCATAAATCTGTAATTTGACTATGTGAACATATTTTTGACTTGTAATCTGATTTAGTAACATGTTTAGGGATAATTGGGCATGTAAGACTTGACATAGCACATAGATTACCATCCGAACTTAGTCTTACGCAAACGACGCCTTATAGTAACTTATGTTACCATAATGTGTCGAAACGGGTCAAAAGCACTTAGGTAGGCTTTCCAATCAGAATGTAGGGCCTATTAAATCATACCATATGAGTTCAATTACTCATTTGATTTATAGAACCTCATTCTATCCTATCTCCCGATTTAGGTCCGGTTATTTACATAGTTACCTATATAGGGTGCCGTTTGATTCCCTGATCACTCTAGCTTTGCTTGGTTGTTGTTAAAAGACTTCTAATCACCCTCAGGTGAGTACATAGTCCCCTCTTTTACTGTTTTCAAACTGTTTTGGGGTGGAACACATGTGCCTACTTGATACTTTCATGTTTCCCATGTTTTTATATCATATACTTACTATGTTCAATAGTACATTATTAGTACACGATTTCATTATGTGTTGCTATGTATGTTTACTTAACATGCTAGCATACTGATTTCCGTATATTACATTTTGTCGCATATGCTCAGCCAGTATATGGACATATTGTTTTACATTTTGAACAGTAGTAACCGTATGATCCTGTGAACCGTTGTAACCGTTTGATCCTATGAACCGTTTGTGATCACTTGACTATGTGAACCGTTTGTAACCATTTGATTATGTGAACCGTTTGTAACCTTTGATTGACATGAACCGTTTGAAATCTGTTTGAACTGTTGGGCTAGGGAAGTGATTAGATAACGGGGCGGGTGTAATGTGTTAAAAGCATGGTGGATACGCCGCTGGTACTTCCTATATATAAGTGCTTTTAATACATTATATGTCGTTGCGTTAACTAGATCACTTGGGCAAGGTTATTGAAACAAAGATATATTACAAGGTTTTTCCAACGATATACATATATATACTAATCGAGTTTTTATTTCAAAAACGATTTACAATTTGGGTTTAATTAAACAAATATTTTGGAGTTAAGAATCATGGCTATGAGATTTTATAAACTGTAACCAATTTGATTTGAGTTGGTAATTTATGTCGCAATACTATATTTTTCAAAACAATTATTTTTTTTATAAGTATTGCAACATGTAAAACGAGCCATGAATCTGAAACTCATACAAAACCTATGTACTCGCCGACATTTTTATGCTGACGTACCTATTTTCACATGTGTTTCAGGTACAATAGTTGATGATGCTTGATGATGATATTGGTGTATTCTCACATTAGAATGGACAAGGCCTTAGCGACTTTAAAACTTGGAGGATAATAGTTGTATTTATCTAATTTGTATCAAAACATTTAGTTCAATAATTCAATAAAACGAAACTATTTATTCCATGGTTGTGAAACAATGATTCTGTTACAACACTCCCCGACGTTTCCGCCACGTTTTGTTGTTTTATGTGGTCAGGGTGTGACAGAAAAGTTGGTATCAGAGCTCATGGTTATAGGGAATTAGGTTATTAGTAATGCTTTGACCTATATTATAACCTTCCTAGGACCCTAACGCGAGTTTACTTGCGTTTAGTCATAAAACAATACCGTCACCTATCCTTAGGTGATAACCACAACGAGAACATAATAACGAATCCGCTTCGAAAATTTATCATCTGTTCTTGGATGATTGATTACTAGGTTTTGAACCTTCTGTTATAAGGTTTTGAACCCTCTGTTATATGGTTTTGAACCCTTCCGGTTTGATTCATCCTTGGCTTTGTGCCTTTTGAGTTTTCAAAATCTCGTCTAAGTTTGGGTCTAAATAATGTGAACACGTGCGAACTGGAAGAGTGAATGCCTGTACCCTGAGTTTTCTGTCTAAGGCTAGAGTGTTCGTACAAATCCGCAGTATCGGACCAGTCACTCTTACCTGGGAACTCTTGGGGTGAGTGTTCACTTATAGGCGAGCATGTCTTCAGTGATACATTATATTGACCTATTTACTTTGATTTGTCTCAGTGTCGTTTGTTTGCTTTAAGTAACGAACAAATGATCACAATCATTATGCCTTGTCGATATTCTTAACACCCAGTTTTGAATATCCAATGACATCTCACTAATTTTCCCTCATGTTTCTTTACCCTTTTAGAATATGCCTCCTTGGCGTGATCAAGCTCAGGATGCCGCTTTGGCAGCCTTAATCACTCAGCAAATCGCTGCTGTACTCCCGAACCTTATCACCCAGATAAATCAGGCAAACAATAACAATAACAATGTTCAGTGCACCTTTAAGACATTCAACTCAGCTAAGCCATCAAAGTTTTCTGGGTCCCAAGGAGCAACTGCACTTCTGCAGTGGTTCGAGAGTTTAGAGAGCACCTTCAGACATGTTCAATGTCCAAACGAGCGAAAGGTAGATTTCGCATCTAGTGTCTTTGAGAAACGAGCTTTGACGTGGTGGAACGGTGTGGTGAGAGATAGGGGTGCCGATGTGGCACTTGCTCAAACGTGGGAAGAGCTTCGAGCTCTGATGATGAAGGAATTCTGTCCTCGTCATGAGATCAGGGTCTTGGAAAGGGAATTTGACGATCTTAAGCAAGAAAGCGGTGAGCATCGAGCCTACACGGACCGTTATGAGGAATTAAGTCTGTTATGCCCAAACATGGTCACGCCTTTGGATAAGGCAATCGAAAAGTACATTGATGGCCTCCCTGACTCAGTACAGGACATTGTGACTGGTAGTAATCCCACTACAGTTAGACAGACCATTGAGCTATCCGCTACCTTGACTGAATCTCAGATCAGGAAAGGTAAACTTTTTCGAAAAAGTGACAAGAAACCGGTTGAGGAATCGAAACCAAGGGATGAACAGACTGAATCCTCCAAGAAGTCAAAGAAGCGAAAGGCTTCTCAGAACTTCGCCGTGGTTGCTCACAGTGATCAAGCCATTCCCAACCAACCAGCTCAACCCCCTGCTAGGAAGCCCTACAACAGAACTGCACCTTTGTGCAACCAATGTAGCCTACATCATCATGCTGGTGTGAAGTGCCGCACATGCCAAGTTTGTGGACTCATAGGCCATACAGCAAGAGTTTGCCCAGCTGCAGCTGCACCAAATCAAGCTGGCAACAATCCTGCTCAAGGTCGTTTTCCACCAGGTTCTTGTTTCAACTGTGGCGAGATGGGCCATTTCCGAAGAAATTGCCCAAGGCTTGCTAATGCAAATCCAGCGCAGGGATGAGCATCTGACCGGCAGAAAGACAACACTGTTTGGAAATAATCAATCCTTTTGTATTATTTTCTTTTGTTGTCAAGGTCTAAGAAATAGTTGTTGTTGTTGTTTATAAATAAAGCTTTTTATTTTACATCGCAATATATTGTTATGGTTGCATGTATAAACAACATATCCCCTACAACACCGACAATCAAGGAGTCGCATTCCTTGAAGAACAGACCTACCCCCAAATTTCTTCCATTTCATGATCTCTTGCGTTTTCCACGACAATCCTAAGTACCTGTTTTCCTCCAAGGAAACAAAGTACAAGGCGCAAGTTACAACTCTGGACGAATACCCAATCCTTGATAGGATACCTAAGGGTATTTCCGTAAGTCCTCAATTGTTGTATACATTAATTCGAATGTGGTGATTCTTTTGTAATCAAAAATCGAATTTTTGGAAGATCATCCTATCTTTTCAGATAGATGTTTGAGGACGTTGAAGTCCATCGACTGGGTTCCTGGTATACCTCGAATGCCCATGTTCAAATCAACGTCAAGTTAATAGTAACCAATAACAAGATAATAACAATCCAAGAGAAACATTTATGTGCCTATGTGTTTATATGTTAACCCAATCAATGATGTCTCAAGCTTGTTGTAATTCAATCCCTTTCACATCACAAAACAAACTGTGCGGACTGTGCAAGGAATTACGTAATTATGGAGGCCTACATAATTATGGAATTTAGTGCACAGAAACCACATCGAGTTTTGTCATGAGCCTTGAGTGAACCCTGTTCATTTCCAATTCTGATGAAGCATCCGTTGAAGAAAAATGAACTAGCTATTCATTTTTCACTTCTGAAAGAATATCCGTTGATGGAAATGAATATCCGTTTGTTTAATCCTTCATTTCCGTTCTGATGAAGAATCCGTTGAGGAAAATGGATCATCCATTCATTTTCGCTTCTGAAGAATATCCGTTGATGGAATTGAATATCCGTTTGTTTAATCCTTCATTTCCGTTCTGATGAAGAATCCGTTGAGGAAAATGGATTATCCATTCATTTTCGCTTCTGAAGAATATCCGTTGATGGAAATGAATATCCGTTTGTTTAATCCTTCATTTCCGTTCTGATGAAGAATCCGTTGAGGAAAATGGATCATCCATTCATTTTCGCTTCTGAAGAATATCCGTTGATGGAAATGAATATCCGTTTGTTTAATCCTTCATTTCCGTTCTGATGAAGAATCCGTTGAGGAAAATGGATTATCCATTCATTTTCGCTTCTGAAGAATATCCGTTGATGGAAATGAATATCCGTTTGTTTAATCCTTCATTTCCGTTCAGATGAAGAATCCGTTGAGGAAAATGGATCATCCATTCATTTTCGCTTCTGAAGAATATCCGTTGATGGAAATGAATATCCGTTTGTTTAATCCTTCATTTCCGTTCTGATGAAGAATCCGTTGATGAAAATGGATCATCCATTCATTTTCGCTTCTGAAGAATATCCGTTGATGGAAATGAATATCCGTTTGTTTAATCCTTCATTTCCGTTCTGATGAAGAATCCGTTGAGGAAAATGGATCATCCATTCATTTTCGCTTCTGAAGAATATCCGTTGATGGAAATGAATATCCGTTTGATTATCCTTTTCATTTCCGATTCTGAGGAAGCACCTGTTGAAAATGACTCCGTCCGTTCATTTTCGTTTCTGAAGAATATCCGTTGAAGGAAATGAATATCCATTTGATTATCCTTTTCATTTCCAATTCTGAGGAAGCATCTGTTGAAAATGATTCTGTCCGTTCATTTTCGTTTCTGAAGAATATCCGTTGAAGGAAATGAATATCCGTTTGATTATCCTTTTCATTTCCGATTCTGAGGAAGCATCTGTTGAAAATGACTCCGCCCGTTCATTTTCGTTTCTGAAGAATATCCGTTGAAGGAAATGAATATCCGTTTGATTATCCTTTTCATTTCCGATTCTGAGGAAGCATCTGTTGAAAATGACTCCGTCCGTTCATTTTCGTTTCTGAAGAATATCCGTTGAAGGAAATGAATATCCGTTTGATTATCCTTTTCATTTCCGTTTCTGAGGAAGCATCTGTTGAAAATGACTCCGTCCGTTCATGGTTTGATAATATGGAAATGATTATTAAATTTATGTCTTAATGGTTTGATAATATATATTGTTAGCCATGATCTTATTCGACCATAGGGGCTATAAGGTTTGGATATATATCCTCCACCTTTTTGGTTAGTGTGCTTCCACATTGGCACTACTGCCATTAATAATTGCTAATAGTTTAGGCTTTGCCATAAGGCTATCAAACCATTAAGAAGATTTTGTTGATTTCGTATAGATCAATAAACTTTGAATCAAATGTCGAGACGGGCGCTTGAATAAATGTGAAAAGAAAAGATAATTCAAAATTTCTATAAAATAAAGAAATTTCAATACTTGTCCAATATGGACTTTTGGAAGGAAATTACAATAAAAGATAAAAAAAATTAAAGTCTGCATTCGTCTTTCTTTCCTTTAATGATTTTGGAAAGTTTCTTATATATTTTGCTCGTCCTCCGTTCATTCTTTTCCGCTTATTGTTGGATTTGTTCCGCTCATTTTAACGCTTGATTGATAGCCTCAAGTTGTTACGGATGTTGTGGAACAACCGGGTATGGATATTCGGGGTTTGAATAGCCCGGGTTGTGATAAGTGGGAGGAAATGGAGGTGGGTACAAAGCATATTGAATGACCTACTGTAAATAGGGGTCGTTAAGTCGGTGCTGAATAGTTATTGTGACACATGTGTCACTGTGACCGTCGAACAAGTGCCAAACCAATGAAATTTTGTGTTTCATATTTGGGATTTGTGAAAATATGTGTATCATTTGGACATATCAATTCTTGTTCGATTGCGGGCTTTAAATCGCTTTCTGGAAGGTTATATGCGATCTGAGGCGTAAATATAACCAGTTTAATGCAACAAACACTCCGGAATAGTGACATAGGCTTAAAATACCTTAAATGACCTTTACATAACTTAGAAATAAGTTTTGGATGGTTTGGTATGCCGAAATCAAGTTTATTCACTTACAGGGACTATTTGCATCAACTTGCAAAAGTCTGCCGTTTCGTAAGGCAACGCACAGTCCGGAACTTGATCATAAGTTAAACATACCATATATAACCTAAACATGGCTTAGAAATAAGCTTTGATAGGTTCGGTGTGCGAAAACATGCTTATATGATCTTACAGGGACTAAAAGTGTCAAAAACGGCGTAAGTTTGCATTTTCTCGCATATCTTACGTTCTGACCACTTCTGGACACCCAAAATTTTTGTACACACTAAAATATTTTTATTTTAGTGATCGGCATGCAAAAATTCCATTCGTTTCGCAATTTAGATCATTTTCGCGCTCGTTACGATTTCCGTCGTAATTAGCCGAACAACGCAACCATACGGCAAAATGAACCAACATCCGGCATATTTTTGAGCATGTTTCATGTTCCCTATACTTTAACTTCATTATGAAGCTTAAAAATGGGCTTGACGGGTGTTAGAAGTGCCAATACGCGTTGTAACAAGCTCAGGGGCCAAATCTGTCATTTTGGGAAACTTGCTGATCTGCAGCAAGGTCCTTACGAACCGTAAGGGTCCCCTTGCGGACCGTAAAGCATGCCCAGCGACCAGAAACATGAAATTAGCTGCTGTTTTGTAAAATCAGGCCCTTGTATGCAATTTCCATGTTTTGGGGAACAAGTTATCTCTTCTCCAAGGCTTCTAACCTGCTTGCAACACTTGTATGGCCATGATTTTTCCTTGATCAACACACAATCCACATGTCTTGATCTTGTTCTTCACCAACAAGTATAAATAGCAAGCTAAACCTCCTCATTCTTTGCTCATTTCCTCTTATTCTCTTCTCTAATCTGCTTTGGGAGCATTCTCAAGTGGTTTGGAACTTGTCTTCTTTGTAGAAAAGATAGCAAGGACCTTTAGTGAGCCTTCTTTCATTCCTTTTATTGCTTTTCTTTATGTTAGTGCAGAAAGTCAAACAGTTTGGCCAACAGTTTGACTTTCGGTTTTGACCATCAATTGGTCAAGTCAAAGTTCAATTGAACTTTGAAACGTGATTGTAATCACGATAGTTATAATCCTTCGTGATTATAGCCACTGATTACCACGTTAACTAGTTGTAGTGTCGAGTCAAAGTTCGGTCAAAATGCGTTTTAGCACGCATTTTGCAACGGAACTACTTTAGGGTATCAAAACACTATGTTTTGATACCAAATCAGTAGGTTAAACATGTTTTGACATGTTTAACTCGACATTATTAGTTTGTGCTTATTTAGGGTCGTAAGGTAAGCGGACTAAACAACCGCTTATACTTCCGAACCCGACCCGTTTGGTCGATCTTTAGGATCCGACCAAGCTTAGTTAGTGATCATAGTTGCATAGGGAATAACCATTGAGGTTATACCTTATGATCACATATGATTGGTTAGTCATATGCTTGTTAGCTTGTATGCCCAAAGGAAATGACCAAAATGCCCTTTTGAAGCATAAATCCGTAATTTGACTATGTGAACATATTTTTGACTTGTAATCTGATTTTGTAACATGTTTAGGGATAATTGGGCATATAAGACTTGACATAGCACATAGATTACCATCCGAACATAGTCTTACGCAAACGACGCCTTATAGTAACTTATGTTACCATAATGTGTGGAAACGGGTCAAAAGCACTTAGGTAGGCTTTCCAATCAGAATGTAGGGCCTATTAAATCATACCATATGAGTTCAATTACTCATTTGATTTATAGAACCTCATTCTATCCTATCTCCCGATTTAGGTCCGGTTATTTACATAGTTACCTATATAGGGTGCCGTTTGATTCACTGATCACTCTAGCTTTGCTTGGTTGTTGTTCAAAGACTTCTAATCACCCTCAGGTGAGTACATAGTCCCCTCTTTTACTGTTTTCAAACTGTTTTGGGGTGGAACACATGTGCCTACTTGATACTTTCATGTTTCCCATGTTTTTATATCATATAATTACTATGTTCAATAGTACATTATTAGTACACGATTTCATTATGTGTTGCTATGTATGTTTACTTGACATGCTAGCATACTGATTTCCGTATATTACATTTTGTCGCATATGCTCAGCCAGTATATGGACATATTGTTTTACATTTTGAACAGTAGTAACCGTATGATCCTGTGAACCGTTGTAACCGTTTGATCCTGTGAACCGTTTGTGATCACTTGACTATGTGAACCGTTTGTAACCATTTGATTATGTGAACCGTTTGTAACCTTTGATTGACATGAACCATTTGAAATCTGTTTTAACCGTTGGGCTAGGGAAGTGATTAGATAACGGGGCGGGTGTAATGTGTTAAAAGCATGGTGGATACGCCGCTGGTACTTCCTATATATAAGTGCTTTTAATACATTATATGTCGTTGCGTTAACTAGATCACTTGGGCAAGGTTATTGAAACAAAGATATATTACAAGGTTTTTCCAACGCTATACATATATATACTAATCGAGTTTTTATTTCAAAAACGATTTACAATTTGGGTTTAATTAAACAAATGTTTTGCAGTTAAGAATCATGGCTACGAGATTTTATAAACTGTAACCAATTTGATTTGAGTTGGTAATTTATGTCGCAATACTATATTTTTCAAAACAATTATTATTTTTTTATAAGTATTGCAACATGTAAAACGAGCCATGAATGTGAAACTCATACAAAACCTATGTACTCGCCGGCATTTTTATGCTGACGTACCTATTTTCACATATGTTTCAGGTACAATAGTTGATGATGCTTGATGATGATATTGGTGTATTCTCACATAGGAATGGACAAGGCCTTAGCGACTTTAAAACTTGGAGGATAATAGTTGTATTTATCTAATTTGTATCAAAACATTTAGTTCAATAATTCATTAAAACGAGACTATTTATTCCATGGTTGTGAAACAATGATTCTGTTACAACACTCCCCGACGTTTCCGCCACGTTTTGTTGTTTTACGTGGTCGGGGTGTGACAGAAAAGTTGGTATCAGAGCTCATGGTTATAGGGAATTAGGTTATTAGTAATGCTTTGACCTAGACTATAACCTTCCTAGGACCCTAACGCGAGTTTACTTGCGTTTAGTCATAAAACAATACCGTCACCTATCCTTAGGTGATAACCACAACGAGAACATAATAACGAATCCGCTTCGAAAATTTATCATCTGTTCTTGGATGATTGATTACTAGGTTTCGAACCTTCTGTTATAAGGTTTTGAACCCTCTGTTATATGGTTTTGAACCCTTCCGGTTTGATTCATCCTTGGCTTTGTGCCTTTTGTGTTTTCAAAATCTCGTCAAAGTTTGGGTCTAAATAATGTGAACACGTGCGAACTGGAAGAGTGAATGCCTGTACCCTGAGTTTTCTGTCTAAGGCTAGAGTGTTCGTACAAATCCGCAGTATCGGACCAGTCACTCTTACCTGGGAACTCTTGGGGTGAGTGTTCACTTATAGGCGAGCATGTCTTCAGTGATACATTATATTGACCTATTTACTTTGATTTGTCTCAGTGTCGTTTGTTTGCTTTAAGTAACGAACAAATGATCACAATCATTATGCCTTGTCGATATTCTTAACATCCAGTTTTGAATATCCAATGACATCTCACTAATTTTCCCTCATGTTTCTTTACCCTTTTAGAATATGCCTCCTCGGCGTGATCAAGCTCAGGATGCCGCTTTGGCAGCCTTAATCACTCAGCAAATCGCTGTTGTACTCCCGAACCTTATCACCCAGATAAATCAGGATCAAGTTGTGAAGTTGGTGGACAATGATCTATTCCCTAATGCTCTTGACTCGAATGTCGCTAGCTTTATGATTCGGCAAGTTACTCATGAGGAGGTAAAAAGTGCTATGTCTTCCATAGGAGAAAACAAAGCCCCGGGCCCGGATGGATACACTTCTGCGTTTTTCAAAACTCTTGGGAGATTGTCGGTGATGAGGTAACGAAGCGATTCTGGATTTTTTTGATAATGGTAAGATGCTTCAACAAATTAACCATACTATCATTGCATTGGTGCCGAAAAATACATCTCCTAATTCAGTGATGGATTACCGACCGATTTCCTGCTGCAACGTAATTTACAAATGTATTAGTAAAATTCTAACTGACAGGATTAAAGGTAGTTTGGATTATCTTGTTGACATTAATCAGTCTGCCTTTGTCCCGGGTAGAAAAATCTCGGATAATATTCTTCTTACTCAAGAGCTTATGCATAATTATCACCTAAATATAGGCCCGTCCAGGTGTGCGTTTAAATTGATATTCAGAAGGCCTATGATACTACCAGCTGGTCATTTCTTGAGGATGTTCTGCATGCATTTGGGTTTCACCAAAAGATGGTTAAATGGATCATGGTGTGTGTTACGAATGTCTCTTATTCGCTGAGCATTAATGGTGTCACACCCCCAAAATCCACTCGCGGAGTACCACCGCTTGGAGGCGTGACATGACCAGGATCAAGCCACCAATCATATTGAACATGTAAATTATAAGTAAGTGTAAATGTAATTCATCACAATACAATTGGTGTTCATTTCAAAACATAGTATAAGTAGCGGAAGCATAGTATGAAAAATCCAACACAAGTGTTAAGTTTAAAGAGTCATAATGTTTTCATCGAAACACCCACATTCCATGTCCACAACGACTGCGCCTCCCGTGCAAGCTCCATGAGTACCTATGGTCCTGCAAGGCATGTAACAGAAAGTCAACAACTAGTTGAGCGAGTTCACAGGACATAAGTTCGTAATAGTACGTTCGTTGCATCACCATGCGTTATTAACTAAGTCAATTGTATGTTCATTAAGTGGGGGCTTCCCATGTGTGTATGTACTAGACTAGAGGTAACCATAAGTGTTCTTCTTTACCCGAGAACAGTAGTACGTATGAGGTGTACGTAGGTTTTACGTAAGTGTCCTTCTTATTCCGAGGACAGTGGTACGCGGGGGTTTACGTAGGTTTTATGTAAGTGTCCTTCATAACCCTAGGACAGTAGTACGTATGAGTTTACGTAGGTTTTACGTAAGTGTCCCTCGAACCCTGAGGACAGAAGTAAGCACAAGTATTACGTAGGTTTTACGTAAGGGTCCTTCGCAACCGAGGACGATGGTAGATAGTCTAGTAACAGTGTAAATCTAAATAATTCATCAATCCTTTTCCTTCAATCCCATTCCCTACCCACCGGGAATCCCATGCCTTGGTAAGAGTGTGAACTCACCTTGGTTTGCTCGGTTTGTTATTGTGCCTCTAGTGTTAATTAATGGTTAGGTCCGTTACACACGACCTAAGGTACATTACACATAAACTCAATGTAAGTGTTTACGTTCAAATAAGGTTTACAAGTCCTTGGTGTCCAAACAACTGTGTTCCGTGTGATAATTGTTTACAGATGGACATGACATAGATTGCACATACATACAGTAACATACAGTAGCATACAGTGGCATACAGTGGCATATAGTGGCATACAGTGGCATACAAGTGTTCTTCACACAGGGTTTTGAACTTAGCATTATAAGTAAACTCGGATCAAGTATTCAATCAAAAGCACGGACCATGCATTCCATCTAAAACTCGGACTAGATAATCAACCAAAATTTGGACCATACACTAACAATAAAACTCGGACTATACATCCTCAACAAAAGTCAGACCATACATTATTCATAGAACTCGGACCTTACATCAATCAGAAACTCGGACCATGTGTTTTCTTCACCACAAAACTCGGACAAGGCAATATCAATAAAATTCGAACCCTAATAGCATCAATAAAACTCGGACCATGTGTCATGTTACAAAATTCGGACCAAAACCTCCTCACAAAACTCAGACCAAGCCTATCACAAAACTCGGACCATTTATCATTTATAAAACTCAGACCATTCATATTTACAAAACTCAGACCTAGCACGGCAAACTCAGACCCCATATAACACATTCATCGGACTGTTAACTCCAAACAACAACACTACGAATCAACAAAGCCAAATTATGGTTTCTGATGCAACAGTTACAATAAATCAGTACGATCAAAACCCTATTCTTCCATACGAATCAACCAAAAGTTTAACTATTCTAGCATGTGGATTGGTCCTAATCACAGGCAAATCATCACACAATTACAAATCATCATACAAACAATCTAAAAGATCAACTAGTCACAGAATCCTTGTTTGGAGAACTAGGGTTTGCATGAGATCGATTGAACAAGAAAAACAACGTATGATGTAAACATTACCTTAGATTTGACTGGGGGTTTGCTCTGGAAAGATTGAAAGATCAAAGATCAAGAGTTTAGAGATTGGTGAAACCCTAAATGATTAGAGAACTTGCAACTGCCGTATGATTGGAATTGGTGAGAATGATTAGGGTTGAGGGGTTTTGTTTTATCTTTCATTATTAACACTAAACACCCCTAAGCATCATCTTTTACATAAAACACACACACCACATATAATTTACAGTTAAGGCACAAAGTTCTCATGTAAGTCAAATAATGCATAAAGTAGTACATAGTTCCATGAAATGCTAAAGATTGTGTGACCAACTTAATTGTGTTAAGTTAAAGCATTAACCTGAAGTTACGGGTTGTCACAAATGGCAACCTATATGGGTATTTCAAGGGTAAAAGAGGGCTCAGGCAGGGTGATTCTATATCCCCTTATCTGTTTACTCTAGTCATGGAGGTTTTCACGTTGTTATTAAAGAAGGCAGCCTACTCTAATAATGCGTTTCGATTCCACCTCTATTGTAAAAAAACAGAAGATTATTAACGTTTCTTTTGCTGATGATCTGTTTTTATTTGCTAATGGTGATGCGGCGTTGGTTAGGACACTTCGGGATACGCTTCAGATGTTTACAAGTGTCTCGGGTTTAGTTCCAAGTTTGCCGAAAAGTACAGTTTACTTTGGTAATGTCCCTCATTCTATTAAGCAAGAAATTCTCAATATTATGCCCTTCCAAGAGGGATCGCTTCCTGTTCGGTATTTGGGAGTTCCATTAATTTTAACAAAACTATCTTATAAAGATTGCAAAATTTTAGTTGATAAAATGGTGAAGAAGATTGATAATTGGATGACGAGATCTTTGTCCTTTGCTGGTAGACTTCGGCTGGTCAATTCTGTCCTATCTGCAATGCATATTTACTGGGCTACTGTTTTCATGTTACCAGCTAAAATTATTAATGATCTTGAAAGATGTATGCGTGCGTTCCTTTGGTCAGGTACTAACCATCAGTCTGTTAAGGCTAAGGTTGCTTGGAAGGTTGTTTGCTTACCCAAAGCCCTAACTAACAAAAAGTCCTTATATCTTCTCAAATTTGGAGTATCCTAACTAACAGAAAGTCGCTTTGGGTTCAGTGGATCCATATGTATAAGCTAAAAGGCAGGAGTTTCTGGGAGGTCCCTAGCCGAGGACGTATGACTTGGGGGTTGAGGAAGCTTCTCGCAATTCGGAGCTTGATCCGTCCTTATTTGTGGTCCTCTATTGGTAATGGGTCTCAAACGAACATATGGAGTGATATGTGGTGTGATCAATGTCCTCTGAGTAGTTTTATAAGCCCGAGATGCATCTCTAATGCCGGTTTTAATCTTCAATCTAAGGTTGCTGAGTTGGTGTCTCACAATGGGACTTGGAGGTGGCCGATTGCTTGGTATGATTTATTTCCAGTTTTAATTAATATTCAGGTTCCTATTCTCCATGACAGGCAGGATCGGTTGATATGGAAAGATCTTAATGGCAATTCTCGTCACTTTTCTTCTTGGGAGGTTTGGAATAATATTCGACATTGTGAGAACTTAGTGCCGTGGGTTAATATGGTTTGGTTTAAACATTGCATCCCAAGGCACTCGTTTCACTTGTGGCTTGTCATTATAAATAAATTGAAGACGCAAGATAGATTGTCAGCTTGGGAGGCCGGAAGTGCTACAAATTTAAACCTCACGTGTTGTCCGTTGTGTTGCTATGACAGAGATTCAAGGGACCATCTTTTCTTTGAATGTTCGTTTGCTTTGGAGGTTTGGAATAACATTAAATTGTGTGGACTAACATGGAGAGTGTTAATGGTACATGGGCCGATATTATGTCTTGGATGAACCATAATTCGAACATGCAGATGCCGGAAAATATTATCAGCCGATTGGTGGTTTCAGCTGCTTCTTATTTTGTTTGGCAAGAAAGAAATAATAGGCTCTTCACTAGAAACCAGTGTACGGAGATGGTGATTGTTCACGAGATCATTCGGACATTTAGGTTGCGCATGTTGACGTTCAAATTCACGTGGAGACCTGGTCTTCGAAGGTTACTTGAGAAGTGGCAGATTCCTAGTGGCAACATGGAGATTGATCCAGGCTAGAGTGTTGAGTCATGTCTTTCGATTTTGTTGCTCTTTTTGAGCTGGGTTGTTTTGTTATGGTTGTTTAGTTTGGTTGCTCTAGTATGTTTGGCTGTTTTTGTTCTAGCCTTGGTATGCCAAGGTTTTGGTGTGTAACATTTCAGTTGCACAATTGTGCTTTGATTATAAAATATTCACCAGGGTAACCCTTTACCCAAAAAAAAAAACCCATAGGTGGTTGTTGAGGTGGCTCAACATAGGTTCAGGATTAGAGGGTCCACCCATTTGTGGGTCCTCTGGTATAGTTGTGTAGGTTGAGGGTAAGGTGGAAGCGATCCCGACCATTGCCCAACACACACTGACATTCGTACGCCGGTGCGAGGCTTCCTTGGTTGAGGTAGGGGTTGTTGTTGTTGCTCCATAGGTTCCATTGGTCCGTCCTCCTGTGGAGGTGGCGGTGTTTAAGGAGGTGGATAAGGAGATGTTTTGTGTTCAGGGTTATTATAGAAAGTAAATTGGTTAAAATATTGATCCCATTCATCGAGACCTTGATAAGGTGAACCTGCATAAGATGCAGTATTTCCTCGATAACTCAATAGGATGCAAGTTGGTTCCAGATGGCGGCATCTCAGGATCAGAGTCATCATTTTGTTGGTTCTGGCTAAGGGGAGGTGGATTTATATATTGGTTTGGGTCAAATGAATCATGGTAAGAATGAGAATGGGAATGATGAGAATGATATGAATGTGTAGAATGATGTGAGACCAAGTGTCTCGCAGGTTGGGAAGAATGTGATTCACTCGAGTGCTGGGGAGATCGCGAGTGATGCGAGTGTGATGGTTGTAGTCATAACGGTCCTCCCCGCATGGGACCTTTTCCTCTTCCTCTTTGTCTTGGCAACATAATTCACCTGTTAAATATCAAAATCAATAACTAAATAGATATGAGTGGCCTTAGGTTAATGCCTAGACTCGGAGAAGTCTAAGGAATATGCTAATGTGATATTTAAGCTTAGATACAAAAGGCTAGTGTCTAATTCGCTCAAATGTTGGCTCTGATACCAACCTGTCACACCTTGACTTCCCGGTGGGCCTGGACTTGAGATTTATGCGTGATGATTGATAAAGATATTCACATTTAGCACAGTGGAAGTCTTAGGATTATAAATTAATTATTACAATGTATAAATGTTCCAAAGTGCAAAAATAATATACAAACCAAACGTGTACTAAAAGATCCACATGCGGATCAAAATTTACAAAATGATTACATAAAGACTACTAGGCTTTTTGCTTGGATTCGCAAATTCCAATATACAATTACCATGCAGCTCCGACATATTCCGTACTTGCTAACTTGCGCTTGGTTTTTTGAAAATACTTCAGTTTTCAATGGTAAATACAATTAACCGACACGTTTGAAAATCTTTTCAAAACCATTTTTATACCATTTGGTATATCGTTTTCAAAAATAACTTGGGATAAACTATATCTCTTTTTACCAGTATTACATGCTTGTCAATACATATGGGGCCCGGAACTAAACTCCGATACATGATTAACCGACATACCACTTTTATCCCCATATGGGTAAGAATATATTTAATATAAAGCATTAGCATCTGTCAGGTGTATGCCTACACCCCGTGCTTAAGTCGTGGCCACTTGCAATTAAGTGAGCCGTGGATATCTAGAACACGGTCACATTAACCCCCGATGTTTAAATTATCAAGCATAACAGATTAAAATGGGTTATTTCGATTTTGAACTCATTGGTCATTGATCCCATACCTAACCAAGCGGCAAATAATTTTACCGTATCCCATGCCAGTATAGGGAAAATAGGTTAAGAGTATTTACCTGAGCTTATCTTTACAATCCAAAGATATATTAAGCACAACCGTTAAATCAAAATAACAAACACAGGTGCAATTTACTGGAAGCTCCTAGTCTGGAATGGACGGAACTATGATCCGTTAGAATATTAACGGGTCTTATTCAAGTCATATGACTTGGACCGGTTAACTTATAACAAATTGGTGCGGTTTGCTAGATTAAGCGGGGACCTGATAGAATATGGTTTGCACCCTCGCAAGTAATACGACTCGTATAATATGGGTCAAACAATCATACATTCTGATTAGAACTGATTTGTAATGATTTTGACCCGATTTGACTAACTTATATAAACAAAGTTATATAAGTCAATCGTACGCGCATAGGTGGCATCGGGTGATCGAATGGGTCTATGTTAAGTCCAATATGCCAAAATATGTTTAATATCATGTTACATCAGTTTCAAACTCAGTTGATATGTTCATTATGTTTCAAAATCGTTCTATGTGCAAAAGGGCATTTTAGTCATTATTTAGGCATATTATATAGACTTGCATAAAAACCCGACAAATGATATGATCAAATGGTATAACCTCAGAGGGTTATTCCATACAATAATATGATCGTAAAATAACTTCACATCAGTAGCTAAACTTAGTTGAACGGGTCAAATCGAAAATCAAAGAAGAAGTCAAACTGTTTGACTTTCGGTTGTGAACCGAGCTCTAAGCAGGAAATGACGGGTTGGACATGTTCTAACATGTTATACAAACTGATATAATATCAAAAATTGATGTTTCGATACTTAGAAGTTTGTTTAACGTAATTTATAAAAATCTGCTTTTTGACTTTTGTTTAATAAAACTTTCACCCGTCATTTGACCAACTTAACCTGATCTTCGTAAGGTGCCCTCATAGGGGATCAACACCTACATTATTACGATCACGTAGCCATGTTTGATTCGAACATTGGCATGACTGTAATGGTCATAACCGAAAGTCAAAATAAAAATCAATTCGCTTGACTTTCGGCCATTATCTAGCCTATAAATGAAAAAGGACTGAGTTAGAACACTTACACGTGTTCAAGGAAGAGTAAACTCTATAGAGGAGGCTTCTATAGATCAGAAGCAACCCCAAGAAGATTTAGAATGAGAAAATGAGAGGTGCAAGTTGGAAGGATCATGGAGGCCTCTATTTATAGTTGCACAAAGATCATGAGATATTGCCAAGTGTTATTCTTTGATGTAGATTAGTGTCCATTGAGGTGGAAGAAGCAGAATCATGGTGGCAATTCGCGAGCTAAGTGGCAAGAGCAGTAGGCTGCTGCTGCTAGCTGCACGCCTTATGGACCGTAAGGGGTAGTGGCTTACGGTCCTCCGTAAGGACCTTAGCGCGCCCACATAATTTAAATACCTTACGGTCCGTAAGGCATAAGCCTGGCAGTCCATAAGGGACTATCAGAAACAAAATAATAAAAAATCCCTTACGGTCCGTAAAGCATATGCCTTGCGGTCTGTAAGGATCCTTTAGAAGCCATAAAATTGGCATTTATCACAAATGACCCCTCCACATCAGAAACAAAATAATAATAAATGCCTTATGGTCCGTAAGGCATATGCCTTGCGGTCCTTAAGGATCCTTCAGAAGCCATAAAATTGGCATTTGTCACAAATGACCCCTGCACATCTAAACTGTGACACCCCAGGAAAACCAGTAAACGATACACCTTAACTAGCTTCCTCAGTAACCGCATGCTAAATTTCGGGACGAAATTTCTTTCAAGTTGGGGATAATGTGACAACTCGAGTTTCCGAGATTCCACTTTCGCATTTATTGCACGTTCACTGTTTGCTTAGTGCTTACTTACACAATTTGTTTGCTTTGTAACTGTATACATTTTGATTTGATAAAGTGTATTGTGATTGTTGCATGGTTATGTATTAGTTTACGAATGATTTGACAAATACATGAACTTGGTGATGAAACGGTAAATTATATGTAGTGTGTGTGTTTTGTGTAAAGGATGATACTTAGGGGTGTTTAGTGGTAATAATGAAAATAAAACAAAACCCCTTAACCCTAAATCATTCTCACCAATTTCAATCATACATCACTTCAAATCATTCTCTCTACAATCATTTCTCTCATCATTCTTGACTGCACAAGTTCTCTTGCATCAATCTTGATCTTCCTATCCATCTAGAATCAATCCAAGGTAAATGTTTAATGATTGTTTGTTGTTAATCACTGGTTATTTGATTTCTTGCAAACCCTAGTTCTCCAAATAATGATCCTGTGTTTATTGATCAATTCTGATTATTGTGAAATGGTTTATGATTCGTTGTGTAATCACTTGCCTGACACCAAGATGCTTGATATGATAGAGATGTTTGATTGTTGATTAGATTACAGCATTGCCAAAGTATGAAGATTAGGGTTTTGATCGTAGTCTGCAAATGTAACTGTTCCATTGATTCTGTAAAATGGTTTTGGAATTAACGCATGTTGAAAACTCTGAGTTTTATTTGATTGTATGGTCTGAGTTTTACACTTGATGTGTGGTCCGAATTTCTAATAGACTTGTGGTCCGAATTTTTAAGTAAGGAATGCATGGTCTCAACTTTGTGAAGATGATAGGTCCGAATTTTATGAGGATTGTAAGGGTCCGAATTTTGTGAGGGTTGTGAAGGTCCGAATTTCATTTAAATTGCTTGGTCCGAATTTCATTTAAATTGTAATGGTCCGATTTTTAAATGATTTGGTTGGTCCGAGTTTTAGTTATGAACATGGTCCGACTTATGCAAAGGGTATTAGGTCCGAGTTTTATTAAGGGGATGACTAGTCCGACTTTTTTAATGTTGAGTGGTCCGACTTTTGTGGTATGTGTATAGTCCGAGTTTCATGATGCTTTACATAGTCCGAGTTTTATGTGTGAAGCATGATCCGAGTTTCTGTTAATTCAATTAAGCATGTCAACTCTGTTAAGTTAAGTTGATTAATTCTGTTAATCAATTAACTCTGTTAACTCTATTTATTCAGTTAGCTTATTAGTTCTGTTAGATGCTAACTCTGTTAAGTGTGTTATTGGATGATTATATTGGAATAAACTGCAATAGACAACGATGTGATACACGAATGGCATGAAATTGATTAACTGCTTATGCGGTACATGAGGTTAACTGCAAGCACTTTGTGACATAGTTTGCATGTGAAATTTGACCAACATGAACTGACTGTGTGTAAATGCATTACCTTAGGCCTTGATTGATTGATCGATTGATTGATTACCTTCGAGCACATAGTTAGCCTACCGAGCAAAGCAAGGTGAGTTCACACTCTTACCAAGGCATGGGATTCCCGGTGGGTAGGGAATGGGATTGAAGGAAAAGGATTGATGAATTATTTGAATTACACTGTTACTAGACTATCTACCATCGTCCTCGGGTTAAGCAGGACACTTACGTAAAACCTACGTAAACAAGTACTTACCACTGTCCTCAAGTTTTGAGGGACACTTACGTAAAACCTACGTAAACTCACACATGCTACTGTCTTCCGGGGTCAGGAAGGACACTTACGTAAAACCTATGTAAACCCCACGCGTACTACTGTCTTCGGGTAAAGAAGGACACTTACGTAAAACCTACGTAAACCTTGTACGTATTACTGTTCTCGGGTTAAGAAGAACACTTATGGTTACGAATAGTCTAGTGTATATGCAACTATGGGAAGCCCCCACTAATAGAACATACTATCCTCCTAGCAGAGCCACATGTTACGAAACAAACTTACTATTACAAACTCACTTACTGTGAACTCGCTCAACTAGTTGTTGACCCTCTGTTACATGCCTTGCAGGTCGTTAGGTATACATGGAGCTTGCACTGGGAGGCGCGGTCGTTGTGGACAAGGATCGTGAATGCTTTGATTAAACATTATGACATTACATACTTTATTTATGTTGGGCTTTTACTCATATGCTTCCGCTAAACGTTGAATTTATACTTATGTTTTGAACACCTTTCATATGGATTGGTTTGGTTAAATTACATTTACTTTTACTATTTACATTGTTCTATATGATTGGTGGCTTGATCCTGGTCAGTCACGCTCCCAAGCGGTGATACTCCGCAGGTGGACTTTGGGGGTGTGACAGATTGGTATCAGAGCCATTGGTTATAGAGAACTTGGTTTTAATATGGGAAAAACGTTTTTATTAAAACCAGACTATAACCAGTACAGTGCTCAACGATCCACAACGACGCCTCGCTCCACGTGCAAGACTCAACATCCTAGGTAATATGGCTTATGTTTATTGCCTACATGCTAGAATTACATAGAACTTTGCTCGTGGTATGCTTAGATTACATTGCTTACTATTCGTTATTGCTTGAGATCCTAGGATCTTTAGATCCTACATTCCACGTGCAAGTTCTATGCTAGAATTACATAGAACTTTGCTCGTGGTATGCTTAGATTACATCGTGGTATACCCTGCAGTCGTAATTCATACTAGGATCTTTAGATCCTACATTCCTAAACCAACTCTTGTGTTTAACCTTGTCCTATTCTTACACACTAGGTCAACACGCTCAGCAACCTGTTTGCACTTTCAAGAACTTCATGGATTGTCGTCCTAGCACGTTTAGTGGCACTGAAGGAGCGGTTGGACTCCTCCATTGGTTCGAAAAGCTCAAGTCGGTATTTGAAATGTGTGAATGCCCTGAGGCTCGCAGGGTGAAATATGCCACTGGTACTTTAGAAGGGATTGCGCTAACTTGGTGGAATGCGCAAGTTCAGATTTTAGGGTTGGCAGCTGCTAACGCCACCCCTTGGAATGATTTCAAGGAACTCATCAAACGTGAATACTACACACGTGATGACATCCACAAGTTGGAAGTGGAGCTCTACCATTTGAAAATGACTGGATCAGAAATTGAAGCCTATACTAAATGGTCAAACGAGCTGGCCATCTTGTGTCCAACTATGGTGGACCCTCCAATCAAGCGCATTGAGTTGTATCTCAAGGGTCTAGCACCAGAAATCCAAAGCCATGTGACATCGGCTAACCTTGATAATATCCAGGATATTCAACGTCTTGCTCATCGCCTCACGGATCAGGTAGTGGATCAGGACAGGCTGCCTAAACGTATCAGCGCTACTACTACCGCTACCACTTCAACTACTCCTGCTACTCCCAGTGACAACAAGAGAAAATGGGAGGGGGATTCTAGCAAGGGTTCAGCTTCAGTCCAGTCTCAGGTTCAACAGCAAAAGACTGACCACTACCAGAGTCCCAGTCAGCAGTCTTCTGGTAGTCGCGGGCAGAGAGTTTATCGCGGAAATCACCCCAGGTGCAACAACTGTAACAGACACCACAGTGGCCAGTGCAACAAGGGTCGTTGCCAGAGGTGTCTCAAGATGGGTCATGAGGCCAAGGATTATAGGAGCCCGCGGCCTGCGAATCAGAATCAGCAGCAGCAGCAAACACCGCAGAATCAGCAACAGGGCAACAAGGGATGTTTTCATTGTGGCGCTGAAGGTCACTTCAAAAGACACTGCCCTCAGTTAAACCGAAACCATAACAACAACAACAACAATAACTAAGGCAACGGAAACAACAATAGTGGGAACAACAACGGCAACGAAGCAAGGGGTCGTGCATTTGTGCTGGGGGCAGGGTGATGCCAGGAATGATCCCAACGTAGTTATGGGTAAGTTTCTTCTTGACGACTTTTATGTTACTGTATTGTTTGATTCGGGTACGGATACAAATTATGTGTCTTTGAAAGTTAGCCAAATGTTAAAACGTGCACCAACTCCCTTAAACACCAAACATGTCGTAGAATTAGCTAACGGGAAAAGTTTAGAGGCCACGCACATAGTTCAGGGTTGTAATCTTATCCTCGCTGGTCAGACTTTCTCTATCGATCTTATCCCTATAGTCCTGGGTAGTTTCGACATCGTTATTGGTATGGATTGGTTATCCTAGCAGCAAGCAGAGATCCTATATAAGGAGAAGATCATTCGTATTCCTCGTTCTGGTAAAGAACCTCTCGAAGTTCAAGGCGACAAGAGTGGTGCTGTGGTTGGCATCATCTCCTTCCTGAAGGCTCAGAAATTTTTACGAAAGGGTCACACTGCCATTTTGGCACTAGTTACTGATGCATCAACGAAAGAGAAAATAATAGAGGATATCCCAGTTGTACGCGATTTTCCTCAAGTGTTTCCTAAAGATTTACCTAGTCTACCGCCTCATCGCCAGGTCGAATTCCAGATTGAACTAGCTCCTGGAGCAACAC
This sequence comes from Helianthus annuus, assembly GCF_002127325.2. Classification (NCBI taxonomy): domain Eukaryota; kingdom Viridiplantae; phylum Streptophyta; class Magnoliopsida; order Asterales; family Asteraceae; genus Helianthus; species Helianthus annuus. The sequence goes on from NC_035439.2 coordinate 51,650,768, forward strand.
CAATAGCCCGCGCACCGTATCGATTAGCTCCAACTGAATTGGAAGAACTGTCTAAGCAATTGCAAGAGCTCTTGGATAAGGGCTTTATTCGTCCTAGCTCATCGCCTTGGGGAGCTCCAGTGCTATTCGTGAAAAAGAAGGACGGTACTTTCAGGATGTGCATTGATTACCGTGAACTGAACAAGGTGACAGTGAAGAACCGCTACCCTCTGCCGCATATTGATGACTTATTCGACCAGCTGCAAGGGTCGAGCTACTACTCCAAGATTGACCTGAGGTCAGGTTACCATCAGCTGAGAGTCCGGGATGAGGACGTCTCTAAGACAGCATTCAGAACTCGCTACGGCCACTACGAGTTTCTAGTCATGCCGTTCGGGCTAACGAACGCACCTGCAGTTTTCATGGATCTTATGAACAGAGTGTGCAAGCCTTATTTAGACAAGTTCGTGATTGTTTTCATCGACGACATCCTGATCTATTCCAAGAGTCAGGAGGAACACGAGCAGCATTTGTGACTTATCTTGGAACTTTTTCGAAAGGAACAACTGTACGCCAAGTTTTCAAAATGCGACTTCTGGCTACGTGAAGTCCACTTTCTAGGCCATGTGGTAAACAAGGATGGGATTCATGTTGATCCATCCAAGGTAGATTCGATCAGGAACTGGCCTGCACCGCGTACACCAACGGAAATACGCCAATTCTTGGGTTTGGCGGGTTATTACACACGATTCATTAAAGACTTCTCGAAGACTGCGCCGCTTACACTACTAACACAGAAGGGTGTCACCTATCGTTGGGGTAATCCCCAGGAAACCGCTTTTCAGCACTTAAAGGATAGACTTTGCAGTGCACCTATTCTCTCATTGCCAGAGGGCACGGATGATTTTGTGGTCTATTGCGACGCGTCGATTCAGGGTCTTGGTTGTGTATTGATGCAAAGGGATAAAGTCATCGCTTACGCTTCACGGCAACTTAAAGTTCATGAACGGAACTACACTACACACGATTTAGAGCTGGGAGCTGTTGTATTCGTGCTTAAGATATGGCGACACTACCTGTACGGTACCAAGTGCACTATCTATACCGATCACAGGAGTCTCGAGCATATTTTCAAGCAGAAGGAATTGAACATGCGTCAACGACGATGGGTCGAGCTGCTGAATGATTATGAATGTGCCATCAAGTACCATCCAGGCAAAGCCAACGTTGTGGCTGACGCTCTCAGTTGGAAGGACACTCTACCTAGGCGTGTACGAGCCTTGCAACTCACAATTCAGTCTAGTCTTCCTGCACAGATACGAGATGCTCAGGTAGAAGCATTGAAACCAGAAAACGTAAGGGCTGAAGCCTTACGTGGCTCAAGGCAACGATTAGAACAGAAGGAAGATGGCGCCTACTACGTAACGGGGCGTATTTGGGTCCCACTATATGGCGGTTTACGAGAACTTGTAATGGACGAAGCACATAAGTCTCGCTACTCGGTACATCCAGGTTTGGATAAAATGTACCACGATCTCAGAACTACATATTGGTGGCCTAGCATGAAGGCCCACATAGCAACTTACGTCGGCAAGTGTTTGACCTGTGCAAGGGTCAAGACGGAGTACCAGAAACCCTCAGGCCTACTTCAGCAACCCAAGATACCATAGTGGAAATGGGAAGAAATTTCCATGGATTTTGTTACTGGCCTGCCTAGATCCCAGCATAGGAATGATACTATTTGGGTGATCGTGGATCGACTCACTAAGTCTGCTCATTTCTTGGCTATCAAAGAAACGGATAAGTTCTCTACCTTAGCAGACGTCTACTTGAAAGAAGTTGTTTCGAGGCACGGAGTGCCAACCTCTATTATTTCGGATCGTGATGCACGATTCACTTCAGAACTATGGCAAGCAATGCACAAGCTTTTGGCTCATGGCTAGACATAAGCACAACATATCACCCTCAGACGGATGGGCAGTCTGAGCGCACGATTCAAACCCTAGAAGACATGCTTCGGGCATGTGTTATTGATTTCGGCAACAGATGGGAAAAGCATCTTCCGTTAGTAGAGTTCTCGTACAATAACAATTACCACACCAGGATTCAGGCCGCTCCATTCGAGGCATTGTACGAACGTAAATGCCGGTCACCTCTCTGTTGGGCAGAGGTGGGGGATAGTCAAATCACAGGTCCAGAAATAGTAGTTGATGCTACTGAACGAATTGCATAGATACGACAACGCATGGCGGCAGCTCGTGACCGTCAGAAAAGCTACGCCGATAAGCGCAGGAAGCCACTCGAGTTCCAAGTTGGGGATCGACTGCTACTCAAAGTCTCACCCTGGGAGGGTGTGGTTCGTTTTGGTAAACGAGGCAAGCTCAATCCGCGGTATGTTGGACCGTTCGAAATTACTGAAACACTAGGCAAAGTAGCCTACAGACTAAACCTACCGGCTGAACTCGGTGCAGTTCACAACGTCTTCCACGTGTCGAATCTAAAGATGTGTTTGTCAGATGAGACCCTCATAGTTCCTTTGAAGGAACTCACTATCGATGAAGAGTTGCATTTCGTCGAGGAACCTGTTGAAATCACGGACCGGGATGTTAAGGTCCTCAAGAACACTAGAATACCTCTTGTACGAGTTCGTTGGAACTCCCGTCGTGGCCCAGAGTATACCTGGGAACGAGAAGACCAAATGGAACTCAAGTATCCCCAGTTATTCGGAAACCGTGCAACCACTACTGAGGCTGAAGCTACTACAGAATTTCGGGACGAAATTCCAAATCAACGGGGGGATGATATGACACCCCAGGAAAACCAGTAAACGATACACCTTAACTAGCTTCCTCAGTAACCGCATGCTAAATTTCGGGACGAAATTTCTTTCAAGTTGGGGATAATGTGACAACTCGAGTTTCCGAGATTCCACTTTCGCATTTATTACACGTTCACTGTTTGCTTAGTGCTTACTTACACAATTTGTTTGCTTTGTAACTGTATACGTTTTGATTTGATAAAGTGTATTGTGATTGTTGCATGGTTATGTGTTATTTTACGAATGATTTGACAAATACATGAACTTGGTGATGAAACGGTAAATTATATGTAGTGTGTGTGTTTTGTGTAAAGGATGATACTTAGGGGTGTTTAGTGGTAATAATGAAAATAAAACAAAACCCCTTAACCCTAAATCATTCTCACCAATTTCAATCATACGTCACTTCAAATCATTCTCTCTACAATCATTTCTCTCATCATTCTTGACTGCACAAGTTCTCTTGCATCAATCTTGATCTTCCAATCCATCTAGAATCAATCCAAGGTAAATGTGGATTGTTTGTTGTTAATCATTGGTTATTTGATTTCTTGCAAACCCTAGTTCTCCAAATAATGGTCCTGTGTTTATTGATCAATTCTGATTATTGTGAAATGGTTTATGATTCGTTGTGTAATCACTTGCCTGACACCAAGATGCTTGATATGATAGAGATGTTTGATTGTTGATTAGATTACAGCATTGCCAAAGTATGAAGATTAGGGTTTTGATCGTAGTCTGCAAATGTAACTGTTCCATTGATTCTGTAAAATGGTTTTGGAATTCACGCATGTTGAAAACTCTGAGTTTTATTTGATTGTATGGTCTGAGTTTTACACTTGATGTGTGGTCCGAATTTCTAATAGACTTGTGGTCTGAATTTTTAAGTAAGGAATGCATGGTCTGAACTTTGTGAAGATGATAGGTCTGAATTTTATGAGGATTGTAAGGGTCCGAATTTTGTGAGGTTTATGAAGGTCCGAATTTCATTTAAATTGCTTGGTCTGAATTTCATTTAAATTGCTTGGTCCGAATTTCATTTAAATTGTAATGGTCTGATTTTTAATTATTTGGTTGGTCCGAGTTTTAGTTATGAACATGGTCCGACTTATGCAAAGGGTATTAGGTCCGAGTTTTATTAAGGGGATGCCTAGTCCGACTTTTGTAATGTTGAGTGGTCCGACTTTTGTGGTATGTGTATAGTCCGAGTTTCATGATGCTTTACATAGTCCAAGTTTTATGTGTGAAGCATGATCTGAGTTTTATGTTAATTCAGTTAAGCATGTCAACTCTGTTAAGTTAAGTTGATTAATTCTGTTAATCAATTAACTCTGTTAACTCTATTTATTCAGTTAGCTTATTAGTTCTATTAGATGCTAACTTTGTTAAGTGTGTTATTGGATGATTATATTGGAATAAACTGCAATAGACAAGGTACATGAATGGCATGAAATTGATTAACTGCTTATGCGGTACATGAGGTTAACTGCCAAGCACTTTGTGACATAGTTTGCATGTGAAATTTGACCAACATGAACTGACTGTGTGTAAATGCATTACCTTAGGCCTTGATTGATTGATCGATTGATTGATTACCTTCGAGCACATAGTTAGCATACCGAGCAAACCAAGGTGAGTTCACACTCTTACCAAGGCATGGGATTCCCGGTGGGTAGGGAATGGGATTGAAGGAAAAGGATTGATGAATTATTTGAATTACACTGTTACTAGACTATCTACCATTGTCCTCGGGTTAAGCAGGACACTTACGTAAAACCTGCGTAAACTGTAACACCCCAAAAACAGGTTTATTAATTATAATAAAGTAACTGAAAATAAACGGGTAAAATACGGTAGTGATAAAAATAAACCCAGTAAATATTAGGATCTAAATAAGTAAGCCTAATATTAACTAAAAAGTGAATCAAAGCTTTGGAGGAAATAAAGCTTATAAAAGACCCGAGGTAACGGGGTGTATGTAACACCCTAAAACATAAATCCTTTTATTATAAATCCGACGTTGATATTAACGAGATAAACTAACTAGTGATAAAACTAACCTAGTTAGATAAGAGTTTAGTGATAATAAATTAGAGTGTTAGAAACACCCAAATAAAAACCTCATGAAAGTAGGAGGGTTAAAAGTGCCAAGTATGAAACAAGTTTTATTAAACACAAATAAAATAAAAATCCAACACACACACTGGTGTGTGGATCGACCAGAACGCAGAAGGGGGTTTTCCAAAACCCTAACTCACCCAAAAATTCACAAATTGAAGGTCAAGATCAATTCCAAAACGAAATCCGAGCCTAGATTGGTGATCTCCATTACAAGGGGGTCATAAGGTATGTGAAATTTGATAGAAAATCTCTACTTGAAATTCTGATGAACTTAGAGAATTTAGAAATTTTTGATGCATGATTGTTATATGGATGAAATAGGAACATAGTAGTGTCTAGGAGTAAACCCTAGACAAGTATATGTTAAAATCATGCTAAGCTCAAGTAGATTCAGATTTTTGTTGATATTAAATTCATGTATGAGATGTTTTTAGGGTTTTGATTGCTAAAAATTAGTGTTATGATGTCAAGAACATGCTTAAACTGAAAGCTGAATTCAAACAGCTCCTGATCAGAATTTACAGCCGACTTGTATTGGCTGTAACCTGAACAAAACGTGATAAAAACGTGTGTTTCTTGAGTCTAAAAGGTAATTCCAGGAAATATCTTTAAAACCCCACTAGAATCGCATTTTTTCGACGAAAATTGAGCGTTTTATGAATTTTTCCGTATCAAAGGTTCAAGCTGTGTTTTCTTGCAGAATTTGCAGCCCATTACGAATGTCATAACTCAATTTAGTTATTTAGTTATGGTCTCAAATTGTTACTGTAGATAGTTTTAAGCGATTAGAAGAATCGCCAATTGGAATTTCGTCAATCGGATAAACGAGGAATTTTTAATGAATTTTTCCGTAAGCTGCAGTCAGAAGTGACGAATCTGATTGCAGCTTAGTAAATGAATTTTTATAAATTTTTGGTAGAGAGTTGGACTCTAAAAATTTAACACAAGGATAACCCCTCCGAGGGGCACGTCTCATAAAAATATTGTAATTTTTGCAAGCTCGTAAGTATAGTAAACGGACGTCCCCAAACAGTATATTTTCAGTGAAATAAGCTATACATGTTAATGAATGATCAATGCAAGTTGAATATGAAATTATGCAAATGTATGCTCCTTATCAAGTACAATGATGTATGCTAACAAGAATGTGTTGATGATAACCTGAAAGCGTAGGAGCCATGTCAATATGGACACGAGCATGGAAGGGCAATGGGTCAAAGCTAAAAACGGAAGCTATGCATGAACTCGGACGCACGAGGTAAGTGATTTCTGTAATCACGTCTTATTTTATTTAAGTAAAGTAGCGTTAGTTGATTAAGCATGATGATGTTTGAAGTTTCATATGGTTTTGGTCGTATGAAATTGGTAATTTTAGCTTAGTAGACCGAATGGGACAATATAAAGTTGTAATGATATGACGAATAATGTCTAAGTAATGGCTACGGTATGTAACCGGGTAATGGGTAAAATTGCACATAAGTGCACCAACCGAGAATGGGGACTTAGGTTAATGGGTCAAAGTGAAGGTATACTTTAGCACGGAACGTTTGTACAAGCAATGTCGATAGTATTTCATGTGCCCGGTTAGTGTAAGGTGTTATAACATTAACATTATGTGAGCCTTAAGTGTAAACATATGAGTTGTTGATAAATGCATGACGGGTCGAATAATTCGTAATGAATAATAAGCCGAAAATGTATAAGTTAAGAATTTCCTTATAAGTTCACATAATAGAATGTTAGCTTACAATCATGTAGGAAGAAACGAGAGGTTAATCGGGTAAACGGTTTAAAAGCTATGCAAGTTTTGTGCGTGCGAACGACAAAAACAACACAGCAGAAAAATGGCAAAACTAGAGGCCGTCGCCGACGCCCCTATGGGCCGTCGCCGACGCCTTGTGCATTTTCAGTTTTCTCCGACGCCTAATTTTCCTGTCTACGGAGGTTTCTGGCTACGCGAAAAACTAATAGCCGTCGCCGACGCCCTATAGGGCCGTCGCCGACGGCCTCCACATGTTTAAAATGCTGAAATTTGTTAATTAAGTTATTTTGTGTACCGTAAGCTTCGGTATATTAACCGTGGTCTACGACAGGTCTCCCAAATATAATTTTGAATGTTTCCTTGATGTTTTTGGATCATAAATCCAAGTCTAAGCACTCCATAATTAATGTACAAGTATGATAAGTGAATGCGAATAAGTTAATCAAGAATTGAATGTAAGTAAGTATGTGTAGACATGATTATGTAAGCATGTAGTTATGTATATAGGTAAGTAGATGTGTAGATATGTAGGTGCGTATGATTAGACGTATGAATATACGAATGCACGAAGTAGGATTTATCGCCTATGAAAAGAATGGGACAGGTATGCATGTATACATGGTTTCAATACGTTTGAGTATGGACGTTACTAATGATGTGCTTGAGATTGGAATGTAATGCAGGAATGAGAACGTCAGACTCTTGTAGAATTGAAGCCGAACCTGGAAGCCGAACTCGAAACAAAGGAATCCGAGAGGATAGTCGAATGAATCAAAGTTTATGTTGTTGAATGTTATATGATTTTTAATTGTACCAGATTATTGTTGTATGATGTTGTCAATGACTAATGGTTAAGTTGTATGTGATGTCCACAGGTACTACACGGATTTCTTCTACCACTATCGAAGATAAGCGGGCATAGATCGAGTCGAATAACAAGGATTGTACGGAAAGAACGATTACGTAGTCTTAATTTTGTAACGCATTAATTTGTAAAAAGGGAAGTGAATTTTGTAAGCTTCTTCTTGAATGTGTGTATTGTTTTAAGATCGTAAAGAAATTTTTTTTAAGCTATTTTTCCGCTGCGTTATCTTTAAGTTCTTACACGATGATCTTACAGGGAATCGTTCTTATTACGAACGGGTCATGCCCGAATTTTTCTTAAATAATAGTATGGTAATATTACTTTTCGGATTAAGAAATATGGGCGTTACAAGTTGGTATCAGAGCCCTGGTTTGAGGGAAATCAAGTATGAGGAGGCAAATACTTGAACTCAAACCTGTGTGCTCTTGTGACAAGGAACCCGTACAATCCAAGACTCGATCAAGATCTAAAGGTAGAAGCAAATGTAAGTATGAATTTAAGTATGCTTATGAAGAAACTAACATTATGCTGTGTGTAAGATAAGCATAGTTGTTTGGATGAGGATGATTCACGACTGCGGTCTCCGACCGACACCAAGACACGCAGTAAGATAAATTGGTGCCAGGTACGTAGATTCAATATATGTAAGTACATGTAATGGTAAAACCTATCAACAGAAGAAGAATTTTAAATGAAAGATAATAATGGGATAGTAATGAAGTTTTGAAAATGCTACACGTGCCGAAACTTAATTCTTCGGACATAAGGTGGCGATTACACGAAGACACGAAACTAGTATGTGGATCGTGTACCTGGCCAGTACACAAGAAACATATGACGTTCGTGAGACCGTGATAATTGTTACAGGTATGTCCGCTAGAACTAGGTAGTAGGTGGACGTGGGGGTGAAGATGAGTGTAAGACTTTCAGGAATGAAAGCATGAATGATGTGCTAGAATCCGCGAGACGGATTCGAAGCATGAAAGGAATGAAAGCATGAATGATGTGCTAGAATCCGCGAGACGGATTCGAAGCATGAAAGGAATGAAAGCATGAATGATGTGCTAGAATCCGCGAGACGGATTCGAAGCATGAAAGGAATGAAAGCATGAATGATGTGCTAGAATCCGCGAGACGGATTCCAAGCATGAAAGGAATGAAAGCATGAATGATGTGCTAGAATCCGCGAGACGGATTCGAAGCATGAAAGGAATGAAAGCATGAATGATCTGCTAGAATCCGCGAGACGGATTTGAAGCATGAAAGGAATGAAAGCATGAATGATATGTTAGAAACCGTGAGACGGATTCAAAGCATAGAAGGCAATGAATTATAAGAATGAAAGGTTTAAATTCGTAAGTAATTACGTACCAAACAATAAGTATTCTTTAGAAAGTGGATATTACTTAAGTTATGTTTTGAACTTCTATCTATATAAATATTTATGTGAATACGTTGTATGCAAGATGGTTGAGATGTATAAATGAGTCATACGGGTCAAATGGGGATTGCCATTGAACCCGATATTTAATGTTTTAAATTGTCAAGTCTTATAATTGTAGGCGAACATAATGCATGATCATCCAATGCCACAGATTGGAAAGAAATAACCATCGTAAGTTATGGATAACGAGTCAAAGGCTTCGATTCGCGCAAGGTATGTACAAATTTATGCTTTCTTTTGAGTAGGGGCTTATAGCTCGACTAGAGAGGGATGTGCCAGAAATGGGTAGTTGGTAGACATATGGTCAGAATGTAGTTTACAATTGGATTTCCGAACAAGTTAAACAAAGTAAGTGATAGTTGCTAAGCAGGTATTAGTAAAGTTAGCATGAAGTATTTGATTTACTATGTAGGTAAAGCCAATGTAAGCTATTGTAGTAGCAAGAAACCTTAGCTGAAAGAAATAAGCTGTGAGCAAGTTACATGAAAGGTATATTACTAAATGACTCTTGTGGGTCAAAATGAATTACGGGCTACGACCCGAACAATAACTTAAGTATGGACGGGAAGGGTAAGTTTTGCAAGAAGAACGGAAAGGATGTATTAAAGTACTTGTATGTAAGCATGAATGGAAAGGAATACAATCGTGTATTTCATTACATCCATGATAATTAAGAAACGTTAGTTAGACCTTGGAAAGCCAACTGTAATGGGTCGGTGAAATAATTAACAAAATGAAGGAATTGTGGGTGTTTATAACACTAAACAGAATAAATTGGAAAGAATGTAATAATGATAAGTACCAACGGAAAATGCTAACCTTGATGCTAGGTTTGTTGGCCATGTTCATTTAAACAAGATATTGTTAGAAGGAAGCCCATGAGCGGAAGCCATTCATGAAAGGAAGGGAATCGAACCAGCCTTGACACGGACTCATTCAGAAGCGGGCCAATCCGGTTTGCAGATCGTTAAGTTATACAATGAAGGTGAGGTTAGTAAAATGTTAAATTCTAGATTGAAAGGTAAGAATCTGTGAATTATTTGTACATATGAATGAAATGAATGGTAGGACAAATATAGTATAGTATGAAATAACCGACTAGCAATGGTCATCTTTAGAAAGTATTTATGTCAATAAGAGGAAGATTTAAGGACCCTGAATGAAAACTTGGAACTAGTTGATTAATGCTCATATGTTGCTCTTTGCACGACATGCCGGTTTAGTATAAGGAAGTAATGTGAAAGATTAAATATAAGGTTAGACATAAGGTTGTAAGTAGTTCAAGTGGCGGTAGAAAAGTAGATTAATGATTGATCCTCATAACAAGTACGGATAACGAGATTTAAAAATGATAGTTATGTTAGAATGTTGATGCTTGGATGTTTACGGTAATGCGTACTATCATACGCTCACTTCACATAGGGACATGAAGGAACCTAGAAAGGATGTTAGTTTCAAATTATGGAATATGGGATGTGTCACAAACGTCAATTCCTCACAACATACTTATGTAAGTCGTCCAATTTAACATGAATGAATAAACGAACGAAGAGTAAGACTAGACGGGTTATAGAAGGAATGAAAGAGGTTTCAGGGACGAAACCTTCTTTAAGGGGGGTAGACTTGTAACACCCCAAAAACGGGTTTATTAATTATAATAAAGTAACTGAAAATAAACGGGTAAAATACGGTAGTGATAAAAATAAACCCAGTAAATATTAGGATCTAAATAAGTAAGCCTAATATTAACTAAAAAGTGAATCAAAGCTTTGGAGGAAATAAAGCTTATAAAAGACCCGAGGTAACGGGGTGTATGTAACACCCTAAAACATAAATCCTTTTATTATAAATCCGACGTTGATATTAACGAGATAAACTAACTAGTGATAAAACTAACCTAGTTAGATAAGAGTTTAGTGATAATAAATTAGAGTGTTAGAAACACCCAAATAAAAACCTCATGAAAGTAGGAGGGTTAAAAGTGCCAAGTATGAAACAAGTTTTATTAAACACAAATAAAATAAAAATCCAACACACACACTGGTGTGTGGATCGACCAGAACGCAGAAGGGGGTTTTCCAAAACCCTAACTCACCCAAAAATTCACAAATTGAAGGTCAAGATCAATTCCAAAACGAAATCTAAGCCTAGATTGGTGATCTCCATTACAAGGGGGTCATAAGGTATGTGAAATTTGATAGAAAATCTCTACTTGAAATTCTGATGAACTTAGAGAATTTAGAAATTTTTGATGCATGATTGTTATATGGATGAAATAGGAACATAGTAGTGTCTAGGAGTAAACCCTAGACAAGTATATGTTAAAATCATGCTAAGCTCAAGTAGATTCAGATTTTTGTTGATATTAAATTCATGTATGAGATGTTTTTAGGGTTTTGATTGCTAAAAATTAGTGTTATGATGTCAAGAACATGCTTAAACTGAAAGCTGAATTCAAACAGCTCCTGATCAGAATTTACAGCCGACTTGTATTGGCTGTAACCTGAACAAAACGTGATAAAAACGTGTGTTTCTTGAGTCTAAAAGGTAATTCCAGGAAATATCTTTAAAACCCCACTAGAATCGCATTTTTTCGACGAAAATTGAGCGTTTTATGAATTTTTCCGTATCAAAGGTTCAAGCTGTGTTTTCTTGCAGAATTTGCAGCCCATTACGAATGTCATAACTCAATTTAGTAATTTAGTTATGGTCTCAAATTGTTACTGTAGATAGTTTTAAGCGATTAGAAGAATCGCCAATTGGAATTTCGTCAATCGGATAAACGAGGAATTTTTAATGAATTTTTCCGTAAGCTGCAGTCAGAAGTGACGAATCTGATTGCAGCTTAGTAAATGAATTTTTATAAATTTTTGGTAGAGAGTTGGACTCTAAAAATTTAACACAAGGATAGCCCCTCCGAGGGGCACGTCTCATAAAAATATTGTAATTTTTGCAAGCTCGTAAGTATAGTAAACGGACGTCCCCAAACAGTATATTTTCAGTGAAATAAGCTATACATGTTAATGAATGATCAATGCAAGTTGAATATGAAATTATGCAAATGTATGCTCCTTATCAAGTACAATGATGTATGCTAACAAGAATGTGTTGATGATAACCTGAAAGCGTAGGAGCCATGTCAATATGGACACGAGCATGGAAGGGCAATGGGTCAAAGCTAAAAACGGAAGCTATGCATGAACTCGGACGCACGAGGTAAGTGATTTCTGTAATCACGTCTTATTTTATTTAAGTAAAGTAGCGTTAGTTGATTAAGCATGATGATGTTTGAAGTTTCATATGGTTTTGGTCGTATGAAATTGGTAATTTTAGCTTAGTAGACCGAATGGGACAATATAAAGTTGTAATGATATGACGAATAATGTCTAAGTAATGGCTACGGTATGTAACCGGGTAATGGGTAAAATTGCACATAAGTGCACCAACCGAGAATGGGGACTTAGGTTAATGGGTCAAAGTGAAGGTATACTTTAGCACGGAACGTTTGTACAAGCAATGTCGATAGTATTTCATGTGCCCGGTTAGTGTAAGGTGTTATAACATTAACATTATGTGAGCCTTAAGTGTAAACATATGAGTTGTTGATAAATGCATGACGGGTCGAATAATTCGTAATGAATAATAAGCCGAAAATGTATAAGTTAAGAATTTCCTTATAAGTTCACATAATAGAATGTTAGCTTACAATCATGTAGGAAGAAACGAGAGGTTAATCGGGTAAACGGTTTAAAAGCTATGCAAGTTTTGTGCGTGCGAACGACAAAAACAACACAGCAGAAAAATGGCAAAACTAGAGGCCGTCGCCGACGCCCCTATGGGCCGTCGCCGACGCCCCTATGGGCCGTCGCCGACGCCTTGTGCATTTTCAGTTTTCTCCGACGCCTAATTTTCCTGTCTACGGAGGTTTCTGGCTACGCGAAAAACTAATAGCCGTCGCCGACGCCCTATAGGGCCGTCGCCGACGGCCTCCACATGTTTAAAATGCTGAAATTTGTTAATTAAGTTATTTTGTGTACCGTAAGCTTCGGTATATTAACCGTGGTCTACGACAGGTCTCCCAAATATAATTTTGAATGTTTCCTTGATGTTTTTGGATCATAAATCCAAGTCTAAGCACTCCATAATTAATGTACAAGTATGATAAGTGAATGCGAATAAGTTAATCAAGAATTGAATGTAAGTAAGTATGTGTAGACATGATTATGTAAGCATGTAGTTATGTATATAGGTAAGTAGATGTGTAGATATGTAGGTGCGTATGATTAGACGTATGAATATACGAATGCACGAAGTAGGATTTATCGCCTATGAAAAGAATGGGACAGGTATGCATGTATACATGGTTTCAATACGTTTGAGTATGGACGTTACTAATGATGTGCTTGAGATTGGAATGTAATGCAGGAATGAGAACGTCAGACTCTTGTAGAATTGAAGCCGAACCTGGAAGCCGAACTCGAAACAAAGGAATCCGAGAGGATAGTCGAATGAATCAAAGTTTATGTTGTTGAATGTTATATGATTTTTAATTGTACCAGATTATTGTTGTATGATGTTGTCAATGACTAATGGTTAAGTTGTATGTGATGTCCACAGGTACTACACGGATTTCTTCTACCACTATCGAAGATAAGCGGGCATAGATCGAGTCGAATAACAAGGATTGTACGGAAAGAACGGTTACGTAGTCTTAATTTTGTAACGCATTAATTTGTAAAAAGGGAAGTGAATTTTGTAAGCTTCTTCTTGAATGTGTGTATTGTTTTAAGATCGTAAAGAAATTTTTTTTAAGCTATTTTTCCGCTGCGTTATCTTTAAGTTCTTACACGATGATCTTACAGGGAATCGTTCTTATTACGAACGGGTCATGCCCGAATTTTTCTTAAATAATAGTATGGTAATATTACTTTTCGGATTAAGAAATATGGGCGTTACATAAACTCACACATGCTACTGTCTTCCGGGGTCAGGAAGGACACTTACGTAAAACCTATGTAAACCCCACGCGTACTACTGTCTTCGGGTAAAGAAGGACACTTACGTAAAACCTACGTAAACCTTGTACGTATTACTGTTCTCGGGTTAAGAAGAACACTTATGGTTACGAATAGTCTAGTGTATATGCAACTATGGGAAGCCCCCACTAATAGAACATACTATCGGCCTAGCAGAGCCACATGTTACGAAACAAACTTACTATTACAAACTCACTTACTGTGAACTCGCTCAACTAGTTGTTGACCCTCTGTTACATGCCTTGCAGGTCGTTAGGTATACATGGAGCTTGCACTGGGAGGCGCGGTCGTTGTGGACAAGGATCGTGAATGCTTTGATTAAACATTATGACATTACATACTTTATTTATGTTGGGCTTTTACTCATATGCTTCCGCTAAACGTTGAATTTACACTTATGTTTTGAACACCTTTCATATGGATTGGTTTGGTTAAATTACATTTACTTTTACTATTTACATTGTTCTATATGATTGGTGGCTTGATCCTGGTCAGTCACGCTCCCAAGCGGTGATACTCCGCAGGTGGATTTTGGGGGTGTGACATAAACTTCCACATTTTTATATATATATAGTCCCTCTGGTCCAAATAATTTGGCATATTTGAGAGTTGATTGGACACGTGTTGCCATATTATTTGCTTATGAATTTCCGAAGTGTTACACTTAACACTATAAATTGTGAACCAAACGGGTTCCCGGGAACCCCTTGCTTAGCTGTAAATCTGCCCCTGACTGAAACCCCCAAATTTTGAAAATGCGAAAGAAGAAAGTGGCTGCACCTTTGAGGATCAAGTCATGGATGATATATTTACGAATAAGACCTTTCTTTCCACAATCAGCAAACACTCACCATGTTTTATGCATCATTTCACTGGCTTTATCCCCTCCTCCTCACCTCTTTGGTTTGCTTCATATTTATGTCCAACTTTGGAGGTGTTTGGGATTCCTTCTCAAAAAGGACTTATCAACTTATATAAGTTACAAGTTACAAATACTAACTTCTCAAAAACAACTTCTAACACACAAAAACATCTTAAATAAACTAACCTAAACACTGTAAAAACAACTTATTAACTTTTATAAGTCAATAAGTTATAAGTTTCTCCAAAATAAGCTAACCCAAACACCCTCTTTCATCTTACCTATCTAAATTTAAACATATTATTTCTTACCTTATTCGTTAACGTAAAACCATTCTTGCATTTAGCTTAGGTTATAGGGTTTGGTCATGATCGTCATGATTCTCCACGTTAGAATACAACAGTAAAGAGTTAATTTCCCTCTTAGTCCCTGTGGTTTGGTCGTTTTGCAAGTTTAATTCAAAAGTTTGAAACGTTGTCATTTTAGTCCAAATAGTTTCAAATGTTGCCATTTTACTCCACTAGGTTAACTTCATCCATAATTTCTGTTAACAAGAAGGTCAATTTGGTCATTGTATATGGCATAATTGCCCTTCTAGTTAACAAAATTACATATAAAATGACCGAATTGCCCTTCACTTTAATAGAAAAATGGATGAAGTAACCCAGTGGACTAAAATGGCAACGTTTGAAACTATTTGGACTAAAATGGCAATGTTTCAAACCTTTGGACTAAACTGGCAAAATGACCCAAACCACACGGACTAAAATGGCATTTAAGTCAACATTAAATAAATTCACTCAAAGTCAATTCTTATATACTACTATTATTTTATTATTATTATTAAAATACAACATTAAAACATTACTTTCTAAGGTTGGGTGTAACCGGGTAACACCCCGATGATGTGATACTGAAGGGGGCGCTAAACATCGCCCAATAGGGTGTTAAAGCGGTGTTACAGGGGGCGTCAACCCCATAACCGACATGAAAGCATTGGGAGTGTTGACGAGCTCACCCATCGCCAACGGTTGAATTCTAATTTAAAAAAAAGGATTTATTAAGTTTAGACTTATATACCAAACCATCTATTTTACATACCCGATACACCGTAACCCAACTCTCTTATTTTACTCAATATTTATAAAAACCTTTTATGTATTAAAAAAGTGAATAACCTACACTCCTCATTTTTGGCTTCCAAGATCAAATAATTATTTTTGCGACTTGTTTGGGGATCCAACTTTTACGTTATGACATCCGTGACCAAATCAGGTCAAACCTTGAGCCTGACTTTGACTTCAATCACGATTTGATAGATTTTGTGAGACTACAATGTAATACTATAGTTAGTCACTAGTCATATTTTCTAGAGTAAAGTACACGAATGGTCATTGTGGTTTACTAAAATTTTGGATTTGATCTCCCGCTTTCCAAAAATACACGGATGGTCACTGTGTTTTTTCACTTTGTAACACATTTAGTCTCTAGCCAACATTGCAACTGATGTTCGTGCTCGTGCCTCAACAATTTGCTGCCTTTTCACCCAATCATCTTTTGTTTCCATTCTCAAAAAGTTCCTCACTTCAATCAGTCTATACAAAATGCATAATGTTAGTACAACCCTCAACTGAACATTTTATAGAACACAGGGGCGCAACTTAAGAGGGGCCGGGGGCGCCCAACCTCCCGAACTTTTCGCTCAGTAAAATTATATATGTAGTTTTCGTATAAAATTTGTTGGGTATATACGTTTTCGACCCCCCGTCTTCATTGTCAAGCTTTGCCACTGATCGAACACTAGTCATGCAACAAATTTGGTTCCTTCAAAATAACAAATCCTAATGTCTAGAAGTAAAGCTTTTGGGTTTGCATATTACCTTAACACAAACGAATATGTGTGAGTATATTTATATGGGGGTTTGCATATTACCTTAACATAAACGAATATGTGTGAGTATATATATATACTCGCTTAAGACCCCGTGTGTTACACGGGTTTGTAAAAGAAATTTCTTCATTAATACCGCTGACATTAAATATTATACTTTTATACACGTTAAAACACAAACGAATATATTAGATTACAACGACAAATTGAAATACATGAATATGCGACGATCAGAGTTCGTTGAAAATCTCTTTATAAACATCAATACCCCTATTTGGCTCGAAATTAAACCAATAACAAACAATTCGTACATATCAAATCGTACCCCTATTTCGCTCGAAATTAAACCAATAACCCAAAGCATGAGATGCACCTCATGCTTTGGATTATAACATGTACCCACATATCAATATACAATATACGAACAATGTTAAATATTCTCTACAAAACTACACCAAAAGAATGACTCTGATAATTGGAGATTGTTTATATAGAGCTTCTACACAAAAAAAAAATAATACCTGAATGTATTAGCTTTAGCCTTTGTTTAAGACTCATTACCTACACTTACCTCAACTGGACCTTGTAGAGAACTCATCATGCCTATTATGAAATACAAAAATAAACCAATAAGAAGTCAACAAAACTTGACACATAAACTACATGTAAATACATATACATATATTACTATAGCCTTGAAAACACAGGTCCTACATAAGAAGTGTAACAACTTTACCATAACTTCATCATCATTTTAAAAGATAAGTTGATATTCATGAAGAGGTTCAAAGTAAGTATCGTGAAATTTGAAATCTATATACAAATTAAAGTACACTTAGATAGAATATGGCAAATAACAATTTACAATCCAATCAATTAGATATAACAATTTATATTTATAATCTAATCAATTAGCAAATAGCATCTCTAGATTGAGATACAAACTTTGACAACAAAAAATAAAATTAACTAAACTGAAGATAGTGAGGATATAGAAACCTAAAGTCACGAAATTAGACCCACAATATTTTTTTACCTTCCATTATAAAAATGGCTTTGCTAGATCCAATTTGATAATTTAGATTCTTTTTGTTCCATAAGTGAGCTTGGCATTTCATCGATAATCGGTTCCTCCATTTGGGCCACCCATAATTATCTTTCCCTCTATTAATACCATTTGTTTGTTCAACAGCCTTTTTTATTCGAACCCAGCCCCATAACATGAACCTGATAGTGCACATCGAGCCCAACATACCCAATATTATTTATAATATACTTGTGTACCCAATCCCATCCCTTATTCGCCTAGTCCAAATGGATAAAATAAATTAGGATACCTTTTTATGTGCTTCATCGTTAAGGTCTTTTAGGCCAGGCCAATCCAAATTAGCAATACACAACTTCATAGGCCTGCAATTAATTTCCAGGTCCCAAGCTCAAAAAGATAACACTATAATTACAGCCCAAAGTTTGAAAACACCAATCGTGCTTACATTCATTAGTCTCGATCCAATGTTGGGCCGGCGAACTTGGACCAGGCCACTCAATTAACCCCGCACACACTCACAATATAATAACCAGCCCACAAATGTGCACTTTTATTCCTGACTTCCATTAGCCTGCTCGCAAAACTCTGACCCGTCTTGGACTGCATCTTAATTTCTTTTGCTTGAATTTCTTTTGGTCTTCTTTTACCCAACTCATATTGTAACCATTGTGCCACCTTCTTTTACCATATATTAACTAATCAGGTGTGATAAAGGCTATAGAACTTTTAACAAATCAAGTGTGATGACCATCTCTTTCTAGTTTCTTAACAACATAATGGACCAACAAAGCATGCTACCAATCTTAGTTCATGAAATGGAACCTCTAAATGAACAGTTTAACTGACTCATTTAGCTTGTAAAGATTATACAAAAAAACATATTTTGCTCGAACAGCTAGTTGTTGCCACAAGCCTGCAAATACAATTTGACCCAAACTAAAGTCAGATGACTTAGCATTCCTCTATCACAACTTTGTAAAAAAATTAAGAAAAAAATAAAGGCAAATTTATTGGTGCAAATAAGCTAAGATTCCTAAACAAAGCATATATATGAACATTCTACGAAATCCTTTTCAATCCTTTAATCACAATATACATGCATGAAACTTATGTTCTAAATTCTAATGCCAATAGAAGTTGCAGATCATTAGGCGTTTGAGCAAATTCCATCAAACGTCTTCTTGTTATGGGTCACAATTTGGGTATTAAGAGGTCACAAAAAATTGTTTTACTACATGATTTTCAATATAATTTGTAGGGTTCAATCATCATCAGCCTCAAGATCGCTAAATGAAATGTCTTCATTAGTTCCAAATTGAACACCAGGTCCAACATATCCATTTAGTTCTAAGTATTCATGGATTCACTTATGAACCCATTTGACCCATTTAACTTGTTCTCTTCTGAGCTAATTTTTTTATTTGACCCATCTGGAATAAAAATAAATAAATAAATAAATTACAAATTAATAAGAAAATGGATTAAAATTGCAAGAATTGTCACCTTTAGTATGAACAATAGCGTCAGTCATTCCTATAGAAAAAACAATATAATATGTTTAGTTCTAAACACTAAAAGATCTTACCTCCAATCCTTTCATAGAAGTTAGCCGAATGCTCTACAAACTGAGCTTCTTAATACATTTCAATCCACATCAGTTGATGGACTTCATATGCTTGCGATCTAACGATAGCTATTGTAAGTTTGCCTAGAATCCTTAGAATGTACAGGTCTTCCTATTTAAAAATGTACAGGTCTTTTCAAAATCAAATAGAATCCTTAGAAAATTTTAGTGTATAGTGTGGCTATTGAAAACACATGTAAATTTAAGGGATGATTTTTTTAGGTTTATATAAACTTAAAGAAGACCTGAAATTTATTATTATAGAGGTTTTAGCTAGGCGGTGTCTTCCAAGATACAGCAAGCCGAAAAAGCAAAATAGAATGAAATAAAAACTTTCTACAAATATAAATGTATTACCTTCTATTCTCCTATAAAATGAGTTAGAACAACTAAATACAATAATGCAACAGTTGGTTCACTATTTGGCATTCTTAAGCATTTAATAAACATGAACCAAATTGAAATATGATATAAAATCCAAAAAGTGCATTAGATTCTAATCATAAGTTTATAACAAAGTTGAAAGAGTAAAATTATAGTAAAAGATAACAGAGATCATTAATTTAAGTTCAGAGCAACCAACCAACCTGAGTTGAATCAGATATCCACAGCGTCCACAGCAGGACAAAATCACCACCATAAATAATATCATTTATATCTCCAAGAGTTCCATTTGCTTCACTAAAACCAACACCACGAGCCTCAGCAAACGAACCCGAACCCTTCCTCAACACATATTTGAAATAACCATATATATCATATATAATCACAGTGGTTGTTCGTTTGTTACCTTAATTGCCACACGGAGTTGACTGGAGACCAATGATTCATACTAGATAACAATCGAACGGAACAAATCAAGTAGCAGCAACCGTCGCGGACCACTGTGTACATTGCCGGAAAATTTTTAAAGACACAAAATTTCAGATCTTACAATAGTCGGCTAAAGAAGAAAGAGGTACCTTTAAACCATACCTGGATTGTGAATCAGACGGACTTGAACCAAAAGTAACAAACAATTCGTACATATCAAATCGTACCCCTATTTCACTCGAAATTAAACCAATAACCCAATCAATCGTTGAAAAAACACACTCAAAACTTTTCAGCATCAAAATAACTAATATGTTAATGTTTTTCATAATATCCTTTATGTTATCAAGGTTTTGTCACCAGAAGAGTGTACCTATTCAACCTAAATGTGTCGTAGTTTTATTCAGCTATTCGAGCATATATGAACAGAAAATTAGCTGAACTAATCAGTGTGCATCATGAATACAAAAGCGGGCAAAAAGGAAAAATCATAAAGATGGAAAAAAAGATACCTACCTTGTTGTGATTGCGTGAAGAAAAGACCAAGAATGGCTAATATAATCTCAGACCCTGAATTTGCAATTGAGCAGCAAAAAACTGCAGGGTGGTCCATACCTGAATAACCTGCAGAAAATACACCAAACCTTTCCATGTGCATAACAGAGCAACTTAAAAAATATGATTTGTAGAACCGTTTTCAAAAAACTTAATGGGCAACAAAACACAAACTTAACTTGATTAATAAACATTTTCATAAACCTCATACCGTATTATCCTTTTTAACGCTAGCAAGCAGTGGTTAGAGCATCTCAGCAAGAATTTCAGAAAATCTTGAAGAACAACAACAAACATATAACTAACCTCGGATTCTTCAAAGAGTAAAAAAGTTTCAAAATTGTCAGCCCGCTTCTTCAAATTCTGGTGATGATAAGCAATTTAGTAACAAAATTCAAAAATTAAAATCAATATTACCTTCAAGCGTTAAAGTTGAAGGTTATGCAGACCAAATCAATAGATACCGCTGTCAGATCTGTATCAGTGATGATCTTTTTGTTGATTCCACCCTAAATTGGTAAACATATAAATGATTAAGATCGTATGTTCAAAATAAATGATACAACGATTGTTACCTGGATGCCAAACATCAGAATAGGATAACAAATCGAGACGGAATCGAGTAACTTTCTTTGTTATGGAGGAACTGCTGGGAGGAAAATAGCGACGATTAATGAAGAACAAACTGGTAGAGGAAAAAACCTAGGGAGGAAAAAGCGATGATTGATGAATTAGGGTTGTGAATCGTATTGTGGAAGGGGGAAGCGTGTGAGAAAGTAGAAGATTTTCAAGTGATTGGTGATTGATTGTGGTTTCCATATGAAGAGCAGCGGTTTCAAAATCGAATGAAGGGGAATTGAGAAAACCCTTTTGCCGCTTATGAAAGTGAAGGAGAATAGAGAGAAAAGACATATTGGCGCTCAAAACCTAATTATCTGGCTAAATAGCAATGCCACATCAGCAGGTGATGTGGCTAAGGAGAATTCTTTTAGTATAGTATATAGATGGGATTATAGACACACTTTTTGAAATATCACACATCCACTTTCAAAGTCTAACTTTGATCAAGATGTAAAACAAAAAAGATATCATGTAATAAGCAAAATATACAAACGAAAGAAGCAACACCTTAACAGTGAGTAGTAGTCTTTGCCTGTATTGTGGATGAAGATGAATGTAGGGCATAGACGCATAGTTGATGGCTGGTGAAGACTGTAATATATCCATCTATCAATGGAGGTGGTGGAAAACAAAATGACAATAACGGAGAGCAGACGACGATGGCAACACTAATTGCTGTAGTGATGATGTAACAAACTCAAGACACATCTCGAATCTCTTGATCAATAACTACATACTCCAGTATTTTATTTTTTATTTATAAATATATTATGCATGTATGTAACTATGAAAGAAAAGTAAAAAACAAGAATAAAAAATTAAGGAAACCGAAATTGAATTGATAAGAAATAAGATCAATCAACTGCTTATTATAATAACTAGGTTTATCACACCGCCGCGTTGCGGCTAACTTCTTTTGTTATTTAGTCTGTGTTTACATGTGTTTTGAAATCACTACGAGCGCGTTGCGAACGGAACCACTGACAAGAATAAAAAGAAAATATAGAAAAATTATTTAGTCTGTGTTTACATGTGTTTTGAAATCACTACAACGGAACCGCTGGCAATAATAAAAAGAAAATATAGAAAAAAACACTAAAAAAATTTAATATGTTGGTTAAAAGGCATATACAAAATAAATAAAAAAACACTACTTTTGGTAAATAGTTTTTCCTTTAATACTACTTTAGGAAAAAAAAAACTCCATATAACTCCGACATAGGGGTGTGCAAAAAATCGAATTAATCGACTCATAACTAAATTGGCGGATAAAACCAAATTGGCCGATAAAACCAAATTGAAAAAGACGAACCATATAAAAAACCAGTGGGTCGGTTAATTGTTTTTCTGAAAACCAAAAGTAGCTGGTAGGGGTGTTCATCGGGTTTTTTCTTCGGGTTTCGGGTTTTTCAGGTCGGGTTGTTCGGGTTTTTGTCTAGGAAAATTTGACCCGATAACCGATCCATTTAAAGTTCGGGTTAGTCGGTTTTGGGTTATTTGGGTTCGGGTTAGTTCGGGTCGGGTTGTTCGGTTTTCGGGTTTAGATGTAAAATGAAAAATTAATGTTTTTTTACAAGATATCATCAAAATTCATATTGCTACTTTAAAAATATCATCAAAGTTCAAACATTATTTGACAGTATGCTATTATAATATTTACAAGTCCCAAAACTTAATGTTTGAGTAAATTACACAGATTGTCCTTTAATTATACCCTAAATTGCAGTCCTTGCCCTTTCCCTTTAATTTGTGCAGGCCATGTCCTTTAAATAACAAATTTTCACACTCCTTGTCCTTTGCTCCAAACCCCATCCAACAACCCAGTTAAATGCACCCATGTGCCTCTCACATGATGGGTAAAATTGTAATTTACCCTCCACCTACCTTTTAAAACCTCTGGAGTCTTTCTTCCTCCCTGCAACCTAACATACACACATAAATAGATAATCAGAACTTCATCTTTTCCATTTGAAGCACAAAATCGGCCATCACCCACCTCCACTCGATCTATCCTTCCTATTTCTCTTCTCTTCGTATGACCGGCAATACACAGGCCAGCCGCTGGCGCCGGTAGCCCGATCGGCTTCACACACACCCAACCCTCACCTCTTACACCCCCCTCACACCCACACCGGACTGGATATGACGGAGATAGAGAGATCGAAGAGAGAGAGAGGCTTGTAGAGAGAGAAACAGCGAGAGAGAGAGCGATTGGGATGGAGAAGTAGTGCCGGTCACCCCTTTATGGTGGTGCGGCGATGTGCAGAGGACGGAGTCGTCGCTCCGGTGACCAGAAACGCCGCTACGACGGCGGTGGAGCTTTTCACCGACAGATTTTCCGGTAAATCCCCTCACCTCTCGTTCCTTTTTTTCTCTATTTTGCTGATAAGCGAGTATGTGGTAATAATAGATGCTGTTGATGATGATGATGGAGGCTGATGGTGGTGATGACGGCGGCTGCGTCGCGGCCATCTGCGGTGGTGGACGCTGGTGGCAGTGGTGGTGGTTGTTTACAGCTCGGGTTCGGGTATAGGGCTCCAGATTCGTTAGTTCAGATTCGGGTGATGTTTAAGCGGAGGATAAATTACAATTTTACCCATCATGTGAGAGGCACATGGGTGCATTTAACTGGGTTGTTGGATAGGGTTTGGAGCAAAGGACAAGGAGTGTGCAAATTTGTTATTTAAAGGACATGGCCTGCACAAATTAAAGTGAAAGGGCAGAGACTGCAATTTAGGGTATAATTAAAGGACAATCTGTAAGAAAAAAAAAACAATAAATGTTCAGGGTTTTTTTCGGGTTTCGTGTTTCGGGTCGGGTTGTTCGGGTTTACGGTAGGAAAAAGTGACCTGATAACCGAACCATTTAAAGTTCGGGTTGGTCGGGTTTGGGTTTCTCGGGTTCGGGTTTTTTGGATATTCGCTAATTCGGGTTCGGGTGGCTTTGAATTCGGGTCGGGTTTCGGGTTATGGATAAAAATGAACAGCCCTAGTAGCTGGTTGGTTATGGTTGTCATTGTTTTCATATCCACCATAAGCGAACCAAACTGACATGTAAAATCTTTATCGGATTTAGTACTTTTCACCATTTTTTTTAATATTTGATGTTTTTGGTTGAACGTTTTTTAGTATTTATGGGTTATATCATATCGTTTTGTTTGAATGTTTATATGAATTTAAGAAATATATCAAAACACTTTGTTTGAATATTCGGTAATAATCCGTATTAATATTATAGATTGATTATATGTATTTTTTTTTAAGAATTTGTAATATACGAATAGGTAGAAATATGTAATAACAATCATGAGTTATTTTTAACTAGACCTAAATTCATGGTTAACCGTCCATAATCGACCCGTTATAACTTTTAAAACTGATTAAGTAAAAACCGCCATAATCAACCGGTTATGGTTATGGGTATGGTTATCCTTAACCACCGACATAGATTTTAGGCCAAGAGTTGGCTAAACCAAACCATGAAGACATCTACTCCAACATGATTTGAGTTAGTAGCGAAAGATGTTAATTTTTGATGAATGAGGCCCAATCGCAGGATAACGGGCCAATAGATTGAGGCGGATGACAGAAATAAACGCAACCCCTCACTGAATTTGGATCTTACAAATCTATCTAGGGTTTCAGCTTCCAACATGAGTCTCACTCAATTCTCAATGGTAAAATCAATCTTCTTCTTCTTCTTCTTCTTCTTCTTCTTCTTCTTCTTCTTTTATCGTCTGCATAATTCTGTTATTGAGGATATAAACAGCATACAATTTGCAGTATGATCAATCAGGATTTGCTTGCAGAATATATATTTGTGGTGTAGTATATTTAGCTAGATTTTGTTTGTGCACTTAGCCCCTGTCTAATCCAAGTTACGATATTTGATTATACTTTTCTGTTGAATCTCTAATCTAGTTTGTGTAGCAAAGGATAGGATAGGATAGGATAGGATAGGAATCTACCTTATCATCTATCACCTTAAGCAAGCAAGCAGAGCGCACGTCCGAGGCTTGTCTAATGCATTTATTTATTTTCTTCTTGAATGTCCTACCGGTTTTAAAAAGCTTCATCTCCTAGCTAATATTATTAGACAGGTACAGGTTTGCACGATTTATTTATTTAATTTCAATTATTTGGGGTTGATTCTGAAGTAATGCACAAAAGGGGCACTCGTATGAAATCTTCAAGGAATACATATTTATTAGGTTCAAAAACTAGAAATTACACATGCTTCTAATTTCTATCGAATACATATCCCACCATTGATTTTGGATGTACTGGCCTGGCAATGGATTGGATATTGATCCATATCCAATCCAATCCGATCCATTTAAATCACTTATTGGATCATAAAAAATATCCACTAATCCATTAAATCATTAATTAATCTAATGGATCGATCCATTTATCCAATGAATTATATGGATCGATCCATGATCCATCCGGATCGATCCATTACTGGAATATCTGATTGTAGGTGCCTCTTAAAAGTCCAAACCCTAAGTTTTGAAATCAATCCAGCCTCTTCTCTCCAAAGTCCAAAGTTCGTTTTGACGATTCAGCAATTCACGATCCAGTCACCAAAACTTAGCTCAAATCTTAGCTGTGATTCAATCACGATTCAGCTATTCACGATTCAGCTGCTCTTCTCTCCAAAACATAGCCCAAATCTTTGATCTTCTTCCACTCGAGCTGCGATTTTTTCTGCGGGTACGTTCCACAACAGTTTATTTACGTTTTCTTCGCGATTCGTGTACTAATTTCCGTTTACAAGCGTTAGCATATATCTATTCTGTGAATTGGTTTGCAAATTTGAGATGTTGTTGGAAAGCAATTGTTATTGTTCACCAAGTATTTGATAAAAATCCCCAATGAAAGCATTAGTAGTAGTAGAAACTAGTAAGCAGCCTAAAAGAAACTTAATCCATGTTGGGGTTGGTGAATGATTTATTTTGCTTAGGAATGTTACTAGTGAGACCGATCTTTTGCTTAATAATTAAACTAGAGTTGTGTGTTTTATGCATTTGATTAGCGACCTGTCTTCATAATGTAGGCATTTGATTGTGACTAACACTTAACAGTCAAAACGTTTAACAGTTCAACACAAGTTGCTGTTTGACAAAGTTAGCTGTAGCTGGGAGAGTGTTTGATGAAAGTTGTAATTCCAGCCAAATACGAAATTCAGATGGTAAACATGGTTAAAAATGAGTTTTAAGATGACTTTTAAAATTTGATGGATTTTGTCACAGGTTGTTTTTAAGGGAAATAGTTTTTACTTCACATTTTTTTCTTTTGCACAGACCCAAATTTTCTAATTAATTTTGGGGGTTCAGGTGTACCAGTGGAGGCTATGTGTCTTTTCTTTGTTGTGCATGAAAGTTTATTATAAATATAAAAATAAATAGTCGCGTCTTCCACATGTCACCCAACTGATCGCCATTAGGAGCGTGCAGAACCCGTCTAAACCGGCGGCCTAAACTGACGCCAAACTAAACAATTCCGAGTACATGCGTATGGTCTGGTCTGTGGTTTAGGATTATGTGTAAATTTGGTTTTTGATAGGGTCCTGTTCGAAACCATAACAGCCCAAACAAAACCGAACCGCTTGATGAGTTCTTTTCATCAGGGATGCTGAAATGTGCTAGAGTTTTCAAATATTTTGAATGATGACTTCCACTCAGTAGAGTTCTCTTCTCTAACAAATGTGTAAACTTGTGAATGTCAAGTTAAAAGTTCACCTAAGCTACTGTGAAAGCTTGAAGAATAACGCACGAAAAACCTGCAGTTCAGGTATTGATGCGAATAACTCACCAAAAACTTGCAGTTCAGGTATTGACGTTTAATGGGTGTGATATGAGTGGATGTATTGACGCGAATAACGCACCAAAAACTTGCAGTTCAGGTATTGACGCTTAATGGGTGTGATATGAGTGGATGTACTAATTAAGCAATTCTATTAACATCCCATATTCCCATGATTGCAGCAACCAAACGCAGCCCAGCGCGGTAGTTAAGTCAAATTGTTGGTTGCAGTCTAGAATTTATTTATTTTTTTTTAATTTTTTAGATTTTTTTATTTTTTTAGACTTTTTTTTTAGATTTTTTTTAGAATTTTTCCGATTTTTTTTTATCTTTTTAGATTTTTTTTTATTTTTTAGATTTTTTATTTTTATTTTATTTTTTTAGATTCTTTTTATTTTTTTTAATTGCATTTTTTGTGATTTTTTTTTTTAATTTTTTAGAGGTTTTTTATTATATTTTTTTATTTGGATCGATCCGAATAGTGATCCATCCATTTAAAATTATGTGGATATGGATCGGATCACGATCCATTATGTTGGATCATGGATCGGATCATGATCCATTTAAGTTGGATCAATAATGGATCAGATCATGATCCAATCCATATCCATCCATTGACAGGCCTGTCTTGCTATGCATTAGTTTTTTTTTCCTTGTTAATACTCTTCTCAAAAGTCGTGCGGGTTCAAATCCAGGTCAGGTGGTATTTGAGTGGTCCATCACTTGATACTAAATCTTCTATGATGATTTGGCAGTTGTACTTGACATTTAATTGCTTAATGTTCAAGAACATTGGTAGTATTCCTGTTTTGATGTGTGACATGTTAATTGTTTAAATCTAATAGGCATTATTTGTTCTGATGTTTGAAGTGCAGGTTGAAGAATTAGCATATCTTGTAAAGGACAATCTTCCTTGCAAGCACCTCGTTCTTTCTATGGAAGACATGCTTGTTCATTTCCTTCAGAATGAAACAAGGTCTCTTTCCTTCTTTCAGCACATGTATCCACTGGAGCATATGTGCTTCCTAATTCATTTAGTTCCCGATATACCAAGTGTTGAGCATTTTGTTGTCTTGCAGCTTAAATGGGGTGCTGGAACTGGAGCCAATGAACCCCTATAATCGTCTTCTTTTACACCGTCTTGCTGATATATTTGGGTATCATCTTCCACCCATTTTTCATGTTTCATTGTGTAATTTTCATATTAAAAACGTTTCCCTTTTTTGTATGCAAGATTTTCTCATCAATCTATCGGTGAAGGAGATGATCGGCATATCGTTTTAAAGCGTTGTGAGGACACATCAATGTCTGTCTAAAAGACTTTTACTTGAAACAATAGTTGTCCATTTTAATTATTGCTAATAGTTTTTTTTATCATGAATCATTCTGTTAGTTGGTTTTTTTAGCTTTTGAGACCTTTCTATTGAATATCAGACCGTCCATTCTAGTTGCGGATTTGTTATGGGAACATGAGTCTCCAACTACATCACAGCTTCTAACACGACCAGAGGATGGTTCCACTGGTATTTTTTTTTTCCCTCGGCTAGCATAAAGTGTGCTTGATCCTGTCCTATCTAGAGATAAACATACCCATTTTAAAAGTAAAGCCGTCGAAATTGCCACCACTGAATTTTTTTTCTTTCAATTTTAGGGACAAATTTGGAAACATTAACTGCTAGGGTTTCTCTAGAAGATAGAGAGTCAGCCTACCTGGCAGCTCGGAACCGGATTTTCTCAACAGGAAATGATGATGATATGGAGTCACTGAGGCCTCGAAATAATCCTGTTGTCGCCCGACGTATGATTGCTCATGCGCTTGGCCAGAGAATCAAACAGTCTAATGACGGGATAGGCATCAAACCTCGTGACCATGTGAAAAACCAATCAAACAGTCAAAAGTCAACTGGTCAGCAACAGCAGTTAACCAGGAAGCTTGAAACTGAAGCATCAAGGAATGTTGGTGTAAAAAAACATGATACTAATGTCCCGAAGCATGAGGAACATTTTGGAGCTGCAAAACGAATATTTGCTAATGCCTTGAGAATGCATCCTGCTCTTCTTTCAAAGACTGATAAATCTTAGAAGGTGTTTGGTTTTTCAACTCAACGAAAAGCTGACCTCTTGTCTCGTATGTGCTGCAAAGTATGGATTTTGAAGAAAACTTTACCGGCAACAGCATCAACATGTGATGTTTCAAGAAAACATAACAGCAGTTGATACACACCAATGTTTTGTTGTGTTTTTCCGTTTTTAAGTATAATAATAATATTATGGAGATCGAAAGAAGATGAATCTGATGACCTTTGTACATGACTTGTACGTGCCTAATCTTGATTTTCAATTGTTAAGTATAATATAGTATCTATTTCACTACTACAATTGAAATTGTTTTAGAATTTAAACCAGAAACAACTGTATTTATATTTACGGTGTAAACGAGCTGATCACCTCGCTAAATCCACAACAAAAAAGCTCACTCACTCGATACGTTTTGTACATGAGACATGGTTGTACAGGAAGCAACTTTTATTCCTAATCCTGTAATTATACATGCAACAAAAGTCTTATAATTTCACAGAGAAATGACTTGCACATCCATAGGCTGTGTTGCAGTGAACAACTTCATCTCCCTTTTCGCTCTCTGCTCCAAACCAAAAAACACGAATTACACGCAAATTATTGTTTTTTTTTTTTTTTTTTTTTTTTTTTAATGAAGGCTGTGCTTACCATATCAGCCAGTGTGTTTTGCCATGCTTTATCCATCTCCCCAAACACAACGTCTATTGTTGGCCGACCTTTGCTTGATTTAGCAACACATAGCACCGCAACTTGTAGTATGGATTCAAAATCTACAGTGTTGAGATTCCCCTTCAGCCTTGGATCTTCGATGTCTGTCAATGGACGCCTCCCCATGCTCACGTCCTTTGCCTATATAATAATACCCATATGCAAATTGGATTAACAAACTAGTTAACTGTCATGGATGGATCGAGTAGCTTACTTTTCTGGTGAGTTGATCTCTGGCTTCTAGATCCAGCTCGATGACTTTCTGACCTGAAAGAAGTTGAAGGGCAACAATACCAAAACTGTAGATGTCACTAGCACAAGTCAACTTGGCGTTGCTCATGTATTCAGGGTCCATATAGCCTATGGTTCCACGAACATCTGTAAACACTTTGCTCTCTTCCATCCCTAGAACTTTTGCCAACCCAAAGTCTGACAGCTTTGGCTCTAAGTTCTCCGTAAGAAGGATGTTTGTAAGCTACAAAACAAACATGTCAAATAAGCACTAGCTAGGGGAGGGACACTCACTAGGCTACAAAAACGTTAATTACCTTGATATCTCTATGAACAATGCATCCATCTATGAAATGATGGAGAAATCTTATTGCAAGTGCACAATCTCTCAAAATCTTAACTCTTTTTTCCCAGGCCAAAACGCTATCCCTTCCTGTGCGTAAGAATTGAATGAAGAATTGCTACGTACAAAAACAAAAAAAACAAACATGTATGCATTGTACGGATAATTACTCAAGAGATTAAAGGCAAGATTTCCTGCAGGACAAAACTCGTAAACCAAATACTGTTCACCATCTTCAGTGCAACAACCAAAAAGGCAAACAAGATTCGGGTGGCGGATTCTAGAAAGACCCTCAACTTCGCGTGTGAAAGAATCCGCGTTGTTTCTGTTACTTATCTTCTTGATAGCAACGGCTTGTCCACTTGGCAGAATCCCTTTATAAACCTCACCGGCGCTTCCACGCCCAAGGCATTGTTTTTCACCTGAGAAGTTAATGGCGTGCTCGATTTCCGCCTTGGAGAAGCTATAAAGGCCGGACCATGCTGTTGGAGTTTCTTTCGTGTGAAATTGAGCCGATTGGCCTTGTTGTTGTTTCTTTCGCATTACGTATTTTACCAGCATGATAACAAACATCAAGCTCATGCTAGCAAGAACAACGCCAAGTAATGTCTCGAAAACGGAATCTGGTAGACCAAATCATATGTTGTTATCTTACATGACTACTAGCTAAAAAGCTGAAGTAATTTTGGCGAGAAAAATGCCCGGATAGTCCCTGTGGTTTGCCCTTTTTTCACCTTTAGTCCCTAACTTTCTAAAATTACAGCTATAGTCCCCAACTTTTGTAATTTCGTTCCCGGATAGTCCCTAGGCCTAACATCAGTTAGTTTTCTCAGTTAAGTGGGTGTGAAATAACAAAAATACCCTTACTATAAAACAAAATAACTTAACCTATTAATAGATTTATTTATTTATTTTGTTTTATAGTAAGGGTATTTTTGTTATTTCACACACACTTAACTGAGAAAACTAACTGATGTTAGGCCTAGGGACTATCCGGGAACGAAATTACAAAAGTTGGGGACTATAGCTGTAATTTTAGAAAGTTAGGGACTACCGGAAAACGAGAGGAACTATCCGAGCATTTTTCTCTAATTTTGGCAGTTAATAACATGTTTTGGTTATAATTTGATGCAATTAACCTCAACAAAAATAACTCACGTTTCAGTTTGATGTAGCCTGGATCTGTAACAAAAGGAAAGAAGAGAATGTTTAGAGGAGCTAGGCAAATGAAACAAGTATGATGATAGTATTAGTATAGCTATGCCATCTTACCATGCACATCCAAGGAACGCAAACAGGCATAGAAATCATCGACAAGGGCTAATGAGGTCTCGTTCCACTTCTCGGAAGCAAGGGCGGTAACAACAGCAATCCCACAAACCTCCTTCTTCGTTTGGTTTCCATTTGAGAGGGCATCTCTGGCCTTCAAGACGGCCCGGCTGCAGTTCCTACAGATGTCATCAAAGGAGTCAGATTGATGAAAGCGGCCGCATATTGCACTGGCATCATTGAAGTCCTTAATTGCTTTGAAGTCGGCAAGGGAGTGGGCAGCACAATCGGAAGCTTCTTTGAACAAGTTATTGAAGTTGCAGAGGTGGGAGTTGACGGAGGCGGTCTGGGGTTGGAAGATGGAGGGGCTGCTGCAGCTTGACCATTGCTTGGAGTCCAGGAAGACCGATTTATCTGCAGAGGAGGATAGTCGTCGAGCCAGGGATTTAGAGATGAGGGTGAGAGGGGATTGACAGCAGAGGGTTGTTTTCAGAATGCCCCATGATTTGATCTTGTGCTGTTTTTCATGCTCTATTATGCAGTCTCCATTTGGTTGGTACACTAATGATGTGAAGTTCAACAAACATCCTGTATGCATGCATGCCACAATCAAATGAAAGATCAAACTCACAACTCCCTCTTTACGGAGGAACAAAATCTCCATTAGATTTATAATGTTTTGGGATTTAATTATTACTGTTTCTTTTATCTAAATTGGTTTGATAATTACCCAAATTAGGTGACACTTTTAATATAGGATCCAAGATTGATCTGATCTGATCTGAGTAATACATTAATTTTACACCTATCTGAATATGTCTATAAATCATGTTACACAGATCAAAGATGATATACATAAGAACTTTATGTGGCATATCCTAATGTTCTTTTTTGTCTTAGTTTTTGATTCTACAATATTTGGTTCCATATTGAATTTACTAATAAGATTAGAAAAGTTTGGTTCTTGTCAGTCCATTTACATAAACTCGAATCAACTCCTCAAACTTGAAAACAAGTCGTTTGTTTGAATGAAAACAAACCCATTGATTATGTATCTAAGATTGAAAAACAAATGGTTTAATTGTTGGTAATTTATGTAAGAAATACAAAATTTGATTAAAAAAATTAAACAATATCAGTTTTTTTTTTTTTTTTAATTTCTTCCCATATAATTTAGTGTTTTTTTTCCTTTTTTTTTTTTTTTTTAATTTCTTCCCATATAATTTAGTGTATAAAGTTGAAAGTGTACCTTCATCATCTCCATAGGTAGGTAAAACATTAAACTGAAAGAAGAAAATTGATGTATACAAGATAATAGACAAGGCCTTGAAGCATTGCCATGCATTATCCACCATTACGGAAAAAAGCACCCTCTAAATATGGTGTTCAAATTAATGCTTTAATATATATAGGTGAAAGAGATTGGATATTCTTGAGAATATCTAATTCAGCAACATATAATTACATATTTTTTTAGAAAACTCAGAATCAGCATACTATGGACGTGACATCATCTAAAGACAGCCCGATTCATTGGTGGTTTCATTCTTGACGGGAATCAAATCAGTTAGTTTGTTTGTGTCAACTAAGGACCAAGGAACGACAACATACCCCACGCAACTAAAAATAATATTAAGAGTAAATTTTGGTTTTCCTCTAGCTTAACCCATTTTCACTAGTCTAGTCCAAAAATATAATTTATAACAAACCCAGCCCCGATGTATGTATTTCTTAACGTTTTTCATCCAAATAGCTAACTTAGTTCGTTTTTTTTTTCCTGTTAAGTCATGGCTAATTGACCAAAATACCCACATGGACTGAAATGGAAGTTAATTCTTACATATAAAAATATTATATATTTTTAAAACTGATTAATGTTTAAGATGCTTATATATAAAAATAAAATTTATATATATATATATATATATATATATGTATATATATATATATATATAAATTTTATTTTTATATACATATAAAAATAAAAATATATATAAAAATATATACTAGGTTGCACAAGAAGTCGTTTTTATATCAATCTAAAGTCAGAAAGGTTTTTATACGATCAAAAAGGTCCGTTGAGCGCCTCATGGCTATGTCATAATAGATCCTAACACTTGCCCCGGATCGACTTACAGATCATAATTGCTCTAGTGAATAACTAAAGAAAATAGATAGATGGGATATAGAAAACTAGAAGAGAAAGAAACTTATTATATAATAGAAATATCTCTCCGAGATTCTCTAATTATTTGACTGATGACGGGTCTCTTTGTATGTGTTGTCCAGAAAGAGGAGGAGTCAATGATTATTCGTTCGCCGGAACCAGAAGTAAAAATTTTGGTAGATAGGGATCACAAAAAAACTTTAGTCGAGGAATGGGCTAGACCGGGTCATTTCTCAAGAACAATAGCTATATATATATATATATATATATATATCTATACTACTTTAATAAGGATATGTGAAGGACAAGATGGTAATTGAACAAGGTGTTGAAAAAACACTTAATGCACAATGTACAACTGTTAAGGCACAAGAAAACACAAACCCTTTTACCCTTTACAAGGGTATACATCTGCCGTCCAAATGTTTTACTTTCTCACACGGATCAACATCGGGACCGTCCATTTGACTTCACACGGATCACCATATGCTTTCTCTCTCAATGCTCACACATCTCACAAAACAACATCAGATCTTCTTCTCTCTCTCTTCTCTCTCTCTTCTCGGCGATCTAGGGTTTCATGAGATCTATCACCAGATCCGTTTGAATCTATCACCAGATCCGTTTCATGAGCAGATCTAGGGTTTCATGAGATCTATCACAAGCTTTATCTGGCAAGGGATCCGTTTGATGTTCTGATGTTGTTGCAATGAGTGTTATATATCTTACCATGTTCTTTTGTGATTCTTACTTTTCTGGTGAAGCGGTTGACGGATGTTCGAACGACGAAATCTGAGGTTTACGAAGGATTTTCGCATGTGTTTTGTGATGAATCGACTCAGGTTAGGTTTATCTTTAATCTTGATGTGGATTTGTTAGTAGATAGATGCGGTTATTTCAAATTAGGTTGAAAGTTTTGTGATATTTGAATTTGTATTTTTGGTGATGATAGTTAGGTTAATTTCAGATATGACATAGTGAAAGGATAAATTGTTTTTGTAGTTTTGATTTTACTTTGTTCTGTTATATTTTGATCTTTTCCTTCATTTTTGGGACTGATATGTGCCATGGTTTTGTGAAAATCTGAGGTTTACGAAGGATTTTCGCATGTGTTTTGTGATGAATCGACTCAGGTTAGGTTCTAAATGTTGATTTATCTTTAATCTTGATGTGGATTTGTTAGTAGATAGATGCGGTTATTTCAAATTATGTTGAAAGTTTTGTGATATTTGAATTTGTATTTTTGGTGATGATAGTTAGGTTAATTTCAGATATGACATAGTGAAAGGATAAATTGTTTTTGTAGTTTTGATTTTACTTTATTCTGTTATATTTTGATCTTTTCCTTCATTTTTGGGACTGATAAGTGTCATGGTTGTGTGATAATTATGATATTTAGGTCATTTAGATATGGAATAGTGAAAAGATAGATTGTTATGTATTTTTGATTTTAGTTTGTTCTGTGGGATGCTCGATGAGCAGATCTAGGGTTTCATGAGATGTATCACGAGCTTTATCTGGCAAGGGATCCACAGATTTGAACAAGGGATCCGTTTGATGTGGATTTGTTAGTAGATGCGGTTATTTCCTACATCCGATGTTTTAGTTAGGATTTACCTTTTTAATTTTTTTATGTTTACTTGTTTGTTTATATGTCACATGCAGATTAGTAAGACAAAGGTGTTTCTAAGGGCCGGACAGATGGCAGAGTTTGATGGTTGTCGGACTAAGGTCCTAAGTTATACGACCTAGATGGCTTGGATAAGCTGAGCCTGTGAGGGTATGATGCATAAGCTGAGCCTATGAGGCTATGATGCATAAGCTGAGCCTGTCGACTCTATGATGCATAAGCTGAGCTTGTGTTCTTAATATGTCTGAACTGAAACTGTTAAGGCTATGATGCATAAGCTGAGCCTGTGAGGTTACATATGTGTTTCTTATGCTTAAAACACTTGTACATCATGCTTTAAAGGTTGTTTAAGTTTAGTGGAAAATTACTCTTGTACATCATGCTTTAAAGCGGGGTTACATAACACAATAGACTGTGATGATGATTGTATTTTGAGGGTACATAGAAGATCCGAGTAGCATCTTGGCGGGGCAATATCCAGGTTGCATAGTTCTCACTTTGCAACCGTGTGTTGCAGCCATGGCTTTACCCGTAGTTGTGTTCATCTCTCAATTACATGTCTGAGTCTTCCAGTTGTAAAAGTATTATCACAGATTCACAGATCTAAAAGTACATGTCTGAAAGACAGATGTTGATTTATCTTTAATCTTGATGTGGATTTGTTAGTAGATGCGGTTATTTCAAATTAGGTTGAAAGTTTTGTGATATTTGAATTTGTATTTTTGGTGATGATGGTTAGGTTAATTTCAGATATGACATAGTGAAAGGATAAATTGTTTTTGTAGTTTTGATTTTACTTTATTCTGTTATATTTTGATCTTTTCCTTCATTTTTGGGACTGATAAGTGTCATGGTTTTGTGAAAATCTGAGGTTTACGAAGGATTTTCGCATGTGTTTTGTGATGAATCGACTCAGGTTAGGTTCTAAATGTTGATTTATCTTTAAGGCTATGATGCATAAGCTGAGCCTGTGAGGTTACATATGTGTTTCTTGTGCTTAAAACACTTGTACATCATGCTTTAAAGGTTGTTTAAGTTTAGTGGAAAATTACTCTTGTACATCATGCTTTAAAGCGGGGTTACATAACACAATAGACTGTGATGATGATTGTATTTTGAGGGTACATAGAAGATCCGAGTAGCATCTTGGCGGGGCAATATCCAGGTTGCATAGTTCTCACTTTGCAACCGTGTGTTGCAGCCATGGCTTTACCCGTAGTTGTGTTCATCTCTCAATTACATGTCTGAGTCTTCCAGTTGTAAAAGTATTATCACAGATTCACAGATCTAAAAGTACATGTCTGAAAGACAGCTTGCTTGCTGCAGTCTCTATAAAGTACTATACGATATATCACTTGGATGTTTCCCAAGTGTTCTATGATGCATAAGCTGAGCCTGTGAGGCTATGATGCATAATAGACTGTGATGATGATCCAGGACAAGATGGTAATTGAACATCCGTCAAGCTCTTCCTCACTGTGATGATGATCAATGGAGAAGATCTGATGTTGTTTTGTGAGATGTGTGAGCATTGAGAGACAAAGCATATGGTGATCCGTGTGAAGTCAAATGGACGGTCCCGATGTTGATCCGTGTGAGAAAGTTAAACAACCTTTAAAGCATGATGTACATCATGCTTTAAAGGTTGTTTAAGTTTAGTGGAAAATTACTCTTGTACATCATGCTTTAAAGCGGGGTTACATAACATAATAGACTGTGATGATGATTGTATGTTGAGGGTACATAGAAGATCCGAGTAGCATCTTGGCGGGGCAATATCCAGGTTGCATAGTTCTCACTTTGCAACCGTGTGTTGCAGCCATGGCTTTACCCGTAGTTGTGTTCATCTCTCAATTTATCCGTGTGAGAAAGTAAAACATTTGGACGGCAGATGTATACCCTTGTAAAGGGTAAAAGGGTTTGTGTTTTCTTGTGCCTTAACAGTTGTACATTGTGCATTAAGTGTTTTTTCAACACCTTGTTCAATTACCATCTTGTCCTTCACATATGTTTGACGGATGTTCGAAGGACGAAAGCTGAGGTTTACGAAGGATTTTCGCATGTGTTTTGTGATGAATCGACTCAGGTTAGGTTCTAAATGTTGATTTATCTTTAATCTTGATGTGGATTTGTTAGTAGATGCGGTTATTTCAAATTAGGTTGAAAGTTTTGTGATATTTGAATTTGTATTTTTGGTGATGATAGTTAGGTTAATTTCAGATATGACATAGTGAAAGGATAAATTGTTTTTGTAGTTTTGATTTTACTTTGTTCTGTTATATTTTGATCTTTTCCTTTAATTTTGGGACTGATAAGTGTCATGGTTTTGTGATAATTATGATATTTAGGTCATTTTTGGGGATGATAAGTGTTGTAGTTCAATGAAAATTATGATAGTTAGGTCAATTTTAGATATGGAATAGTGAAAAGATAGATTGTTATGTACTTTTGATTTTAGTTTGTTCTGTGGGATGTTTTGATATACTTTTTCATTTCCCAAGTGTTCTATGATGCATAAGCTGAGCCTGTGAGGCTATGATGCATAAGCTGAGCCTGTGAGGCTATGATGCATAAGCTGAGCCTGTCGACTCTATGATGCATAAGCTGAGCTTTGTTCTTAATATGTCTGAACTGAAACTGTTAAGGCTATGATGCATAAGCTGAGCCTGTGAGGTTACATATGTGTTTCTTGTGCTTAAAACACTTGTACATCATGCTTTAAAGGTTGTTTAAGTTTAGTGGAAAATTACTCTTGTACATCATGCTTTAAAGCGGGGTTACATAACACAATAGACTGTGATGATGATTGTATTTTGAGGGTACATAGAAGATCCGAGTAGCATCTTGGCGGGGCAATATCCAGGTTGCATAGTTCTCACTTTGCAACCGTGTGTTGCAGCCATGGCTTTACCCGTAGTTGTGTTCATCTCTCAATTACATGTCTGAGTCTTTCAGTTGAGTGTAGTTGAGAGTTTGTAAAGTGTGAGTAGAGTGTAGATATCTCTGAATTATTTATAGAGACTGAAGCAAGCATGCTGTCTTTCAAGCATGGTGTCTTTCAAACAGTGTATGGAAGAGTGTTGATATATTATAGAGACTGCAGCAAGCAAGCTGTCTTTCACACAAAATTAAAGTGTTGCTTTTTCCTGAACTGAATTTAATTAGTTATACCTTTGGTTAACGACTGTCACGATCACTATTATTACAGAACAAGCTCACTCCGATCTTCTGGCAGCCGGAGAAAGTGTATCTGCTTGGAGAGTCTCGGAATCGGCTTTAGTGACGCTGAACGCTGCTTCATTAGAATAAAGGTTTTTATATTTGCAACTTGACAAAATGTGATTTATATTAAATTTATTTTAAGTTAATAGTGTACTGGTTATAACTAATATCAAATCTTTACTAATACTTGATTTCTTTTTATGATGGTTGACTTTGCGAGAACTAACGGAGCTTGTGTTCTTAATATGTCTGAACTGAAAGTGTTTGAGGCTATGATGCATAAGCTGAGTCTGTCAGGTTACATATTTGTTTCTTGTGCTTAAAACACGTGTACATCATGCTTTAAAGGTTGTTTAAGTTTAGTGGCAAATTACTCTTGTTGTGTACTCCGGATTTTGTGTTCTTAATCTGTCTGAACTGAAAGTGTTTGAGGCTGTGATGCGAAAGCTGAGCTTGTGTTCTTAATCTGTCTGAACTAAAAGTGTTGAGTCTATGATGCATAAGCTGAGCTTGTGTTCTTAATCTGTCTGAAGTAAAAGTGTTTTGAGGCTGTGATGCAAAAACTGAGCCTGTGTAATCTATCTGAACTGAAAGTGTTTGAGGCTGTGATGCAAAAACTGAGCCTGTGCAAGGTTCGCTCGGTCCAACAACTCAAGCAAATGTTTTCTTTGCATTTTAGGGGGAACATGTGTGCTTCTCTCCCAGGGCATACAAAACACAGGTTATTGGCGGCAACCCGCCATATTTAACATATAAAAAAACTTTATATGTTAAATTTGGCGGGCTTCCGCCAACAACCTGTGTCTTGTATGCCCTGTGGAGAGAAGCACCCATCTTCCCCCTAAAAAACATAGAAAACATTTGCTTGAGTTGTTGGACCGAGCGAACCTTGCATAATGCGTCAAGGGAAACTATTGGTCGAGCGAGACATTTGTTCAGGTATCCTTATTTCATGATAAAATGATTATGAATAGCTGTGCATAAACTAATCGCAAGTTTGTTTGGTATATGCAGGGTAATAGGGAACAGCAGTGTTCAGCACTGTGTCATTCTTGCTTGGTGCCATCACCTCAGTTGTCTCTGGCTTACCATCCGTGTACTTTACTAAAATTTGATCGGTGCAGTGAGCATGCGAGCGCAACAAGTGCAGCCGCAGCGGCGCGGTGAGGGCAGCCGCAACGAGCGCAGCGGCATGGCTAATAAAAAAATAAAAAAACTGCCACCTCTAAGTAGATATGTATCAGAATGTACAAATTCATATTTATTGTTTTGTTTATGCGTTTAATCGTTTGATTAACGACTCGATTGATTTGTTTGTAACCATTTGTCTGTAAACGAACTTATTTATCTTACTTTAATTTTTGTATTAAGCATCATCTATCGCGCCTTTGCTGACTGACTTTTATAGATCACTACTTTAGGGAGAATGAACAATTATCCAAATATGGAGATACTAAATCTGCTCGAGGTATGATGCTGGTTGAACTTAAGAAACTAATTGAAGGAAATCCTTTATTTTGTGACAAATTTCAGTTCCAAACCTTAGGAATTCAAGATTAAGGACTCTTACAAACCTAAGACTGTTTGGGAAATTTTTGACTATGTTTTGTACATCTTACAATATAGTAGTTAATGTTAGTTATTTGTGAATTTGTATCACAATTTGAACCAACAAAAGCCTAGGTAGTCCGTCTATTTCAGGTAACATAACTAGAATCAAACAATTTTCTTTGTTTTCTCCTGAGTCGCACAATAACCACCAAACGCCATCACGAAACCACCAATCGCCGCAAATCGCTGATTCTCGCCGCTGAAGAAGGCCTCAACCGACCATCACATTCTGCTACACTACCACCATCGTCGTCACAAGCCACATTGGAAACTACATCCCCGTAGATAGCCCTAAACTCACCAACTTAAGTGATACCACTCCCGCCGCATCGCGCGGGTAAGTGACTAGTATATATATATATATATATATATATATATATATTGAATAAGGATCATGTGAGAAATAGTAGGCTAATTGAGAAACTTGAGAAGCATTCTGGACCACACATTTTCCTATATATATAGAAACGAGATCAGGAGAAAACGCCCAAAAGTGTGAGAACGGTGAGAACGCATCCCGGCCCAACACGTGTCACGCGACATAGATAAGGGCGGAGGGGCCTTTTTGTCATTTTATCTTCCGCTTTTCCAATTCCGCTTTTCACAATATTGATTTATTTTTGGGGTTTAAGATTTTTTGCGTTAACCAAATTCAATAATTATATGGCGTTTTAATGGTTTCATTATATTAACATTTTGGCGTTTATGACGTTTATGGCGTTTTTTCAAATCTCTCTTAATGACGCTTTTCAAGGCGTTTTAGACAATATGGCCCATTGTTCTATTATTTTTTATATACATTTTGGCGTTTATGGTATCTTGGCGTCTTACAATTGTAAAATTATATTACAACCATAGGGAAAAAAATAGAAGCGAAGAAAATAAATTAAAAATCATAATCAGATCTCTCTTCACAATCTTCACTGTCATCAGTCTCTCTCTTCTTTAATAGTACAAGAACTATCACCAAATATATGGCGTTTTATGTAAAACTTACAAACTCATCGGTTTGATTATTTTGCCTGCTCGTCTGTTGAAGTGGCTTTTTGTGGATGTTTGGGGACATAGATCTATGACGTGTGGGTGGGTTTTTCGCTTTTTCTTCATCTTGATCTTCATCTTTATAATCATCCCACTCTTCAGTGTCATTGATCTCTTCTCCTCATCCAAGCCTTATTCAAGAACAAAGAACACAAAATGATATTCGATTGTCATCAGTATCTTTTTCTTGAAGATTTGTCCATCTCATGCGGCAAAATCTTACTGAGTTACTCCCCTCACCTAACAATCTATTCAGTGAAACTTCACGAAGAACAATACTGAATATCTAAGAAAGCATATTAGCTATCTTTGATTTTTTTAATTTTTTGGCGTTTTACAGTGAGTGGTATTTAGAAGTATTGGCGTTTGTTTTTTGGTTTGATTAAATGGAAGTTACTGAGAGGTATTATTTTATAGGATTTCTTTTGGTGGCGTAGGTTAGGCGGTGCATTATTATAATAAAGTATTCGTCGTTTCAGTTACTGTTTTGTAATTATTGTTTTTTATAAGCTTTTATCTCTAAAGTCTCTAACACGTCCCATCTTTTAAGTCTGGCGTTTTAGATTCTAATATAATAAATTTTATGTCTCTTCAGTTTTACTGTTTTGTAGTTACTGTTTCTAGTTACATTTTCAAGTTTGGTTTTTATTTTTTTATTTTTTGGGTTTTTTATAATACTTTTGCAAAGTAATTTTATTATAGTTTGGGAGTTTTTGGGGCGTTTTATGGCATGATAGCGTTTTAACAAACATTTGGTTGTCTGGCGCTTTTATTATATATGACGTTTTTATTATATAACAATCAACTGAAAAAGAAAATTAATAATATATAAATATATATATATATATATATATATATATATATATATATATATATATATATATATATATATATATATATAAACAATTGATCTTCCAAATCTTCACTGTCACCAGTCTCTTTCTTCTTTTTTGAATCATCTTAACTGGCTGGTTCGACTTTCTTATGATTCATTTTGTTTTTTTGTTTTTCAAGTAGTTTTTTTTTGTCGCCGTTTGGAAGCACAAAGTCTGACATCAGCATCTTTTTCTTGAAGATTTGTCCAGCTCATACAGCAAAATGTTATTGAGTTTACACCCTTCAGCCAACAATCTTGAATTTCCAATGAACGATGTTTGATATTTTAATTTTGGCGTTTTACCGATAAGAAGAACGCCACTAAATAAAAGCACCTTAAATCTCAAAATTTGATCACGCTAAAATCAATAATGTTTTACTGTATGAGATGGACAACATTGTCAATCATCGGTTAAGAAAGATATCTGACAATGTTGTCCACCCCATACAGCTAAACTTTATTGACAACAAACCTCAATAATGTTTTTGTATATTTTGGCGTTATAAATTGGATGGAAGTTGAGAATAAAGTCAATAAGATTTTACTCAATGAAATGGACAACATCCTCACTTAAGGATTTTTGTCCATTACATTGAGTGAAACCTTACAGACAACCAAACTGCATTTCAAATAAACGTTTTGGTTTAGAAGATATTTAATATTTGGGTTTTTTGGCGTTTCTAAGACGAATGGTATATATTAAATATGGCGTTTGGGGTTTTGTGTGTGTTTTTAATTGAAGGTCTGAGGTGTTGTATATATAGGATTTTTTGGCGGTTTTTTTAGGCGGGATTTTATTATAATTAAGTTTGGCGTTTTATAACTAAATGGCTTTTTTAGTTAGAATGGTGTGTGCTATTTGTTTTGGCTTTTTATTTCATGAGATGGCGTTTTTTGTGTGGAGAAGTCAAAAGACTTTTTTTTACCCTTAATGAAACGCGTCCACGTAATAAAATTGATGTTATTTACGAAAATGCCACCGCGTCAATCTAGTCCATAGATTGTTTTGATCGGATGATTCATAAGCGTTCTCACTGTTCTTACACTTTCCACCGGTTTCTCTAAATCCTGACCCTATATATATAGGATAAGGATCATGTGAGAAATAGTAGGCTAATTGAGAAACTGGAGAAGCATTCTGAACCACACATTTTCCCTAAGCAAAAAAATACAAAAAAATGTAAAAAAAATGCAATTTTTTTTTAAATTTTTTCGGGATTATGTGTGTATTGTCAAATATACATATATGTATATACATGTTTAAAAATGAAAAATAAGTGTTATTTAGGGTTTAGCATTAGCGTTTAGGGTTTAGCATTAGTATTTAGGGTTTAGCTTTAGGGTTTAGCATTAGTATTTAGTGTTTAGCTTTAGGGTTTAGCTGTATTTAGGGTTTAGCTTTTGGGTTTAGCTTTAGCTTTAGGGTTTGCATTAGGGTTTAGCTTTAGGGTTTAGTATTAGGGTTTAGTATTAGGGTTTAGCTTTAGGGTTTAGCATTAGGGTTTAGTTTTACGGTTTAGCTTTAGGGTTTAGCATTAGGGTTTAGGGTTTATAACACTTATTTTTCAATTTTAAATATCTATATACATATATGTATAATTGACAATATACACATGTATATATATCCCATTTAAAAAAAAACAATTTAAAAAAAAAACCTTAAAGAAAAAGCTCTGATTTTTTCACAAAAAAAAAAAAAAAAATAGCATTTTTAACCTTTTTTTTTTTTTTTGCATTTTTTGCTTATGGAAAATGTGTGGTCCAAATTGCTTCTCAAGTTTCTCAAATATGATGGACTTTTCTTAGGATCCCTACCCTATATATATATATACACACACTAACCCCACCTATATACATATTGGGTGGGGTTAGTGTAAAA
Source organism: Helianthus annuus (assembly GCF_002127325.2). NCBI lineage: Eukaryota > Viridiplantae > Streptophyta > Magnoliopsida > Asterales > Asteraceae > Helianthus > Helianthus annuus. The sequence goes on from NC_035439.2 coordinate 51,695,071, forward strand.
AGAGGTGGATTTGTGAGAAGTGTAATGAATGTTTTAAGCCTTTAGATCTGGTAGTTAATGGTTGAGATCAAGAAGGGGTTAAAAAGTAAATTATGTTTTATTTTTTTGACTAATTTAGCTAGATTAGGGGTAATAGTGTCTTTTTACATTGTATTTTTAAATAAAGAAACTGTCATCCACTTTAATGCACATGCAAGTTCCACCCATTTTGAACGTCAATAATTTTTTATACGTAACGTTTTTTTTAAAATAAATTACACCATAATAACGAGTTTTTTATCTTTAATATGAGTACCATAATATTATTATTATTATTATTATTATTATTATTATTATTATTATTATTATTATTATATTTATATAGATAACAAAATTACGTATAGCATGATATGAAGCCTACAAGAATGTAGGTTTAAAACATCATACGAATAACATATACTGGAATGTAGGTGTAAATGCAAGTTTAATACATTATACGAAGAATACATACTGGACTGCAGGTTTAAAACACCATAAATGCAGGTTTAAAACAACATACGAAGAACATGCACAGAACACACACTAGACTGCAGGTTTAAAACTCCATGAATGCAGGTTTAAAACACCATACAAAGAACTACGAAGAACACATACTGGTCTGCAGGTTTAAAACATCATGAATTCAGGTTTAAAAACCACACATTAGATTTTTCGCACAGAACGGAAAAGAAACCATGTTACAATGATGATGAACCTTCTTGCGATCTTGAAGATTTATACCAGATGACAAATAAATCACATATTCTTAAAGGATCTTTAAAAAAACATATCGGAATCCTAAAATAACTCCCAAGTGGTTATAGGAATATTTATCATTTAATTGAATTATTGAGTAAATTACTTTTTTTCCCTTTTGAATTAATATAACTCATGGACACATGTCAGCCCCACAATATTTCTCACACTTCTCACACTCAAGCCTCTTATAAATATATATAGGGTGGAAGTTGGCTACAAAGTATATTTTTCCTACAAAGTGTAAAAATTCATAAATCACCCAGATTGTATCATTTCCTTTTCTTATCTTTGGTAATTTGGTAACAAGGTCCATTGTTATCAATTCCCATTTCCATATTGGCATTTCTAATTGCTGTAATAACCCTGAAGGTTTCTGATGTTCAGCTTTAACCTGTGAACAGATTAGACATTTAGCAACATAGTTTGCTATATCGTTTTTCATTCCTATCTACCAGAAATTCTTTCTTAGATCTTGATACATCTTATCACTTCCGGTATGTATCGTATATTTGGACTTATAAGCTTCTTCTAGAATTCGGTGGCGTAGGTTTCCTTGTTTAGGTATCCAGATTCTTTTCTTATGGAATTTTCAAATTCCATCTGATCCTTGTTCTAATTCCTTAATCATTCCTTTTAAATTTTCAGCATCGTCCTTGATTGCTGTTTTCTGCACTTCTCTAATTTGCTCATTTATATCTACTTGTAGATTTAACCTGAGAGAACGTACTCGTTTTGGTTTTTCATGATACTTTCAACTTAAAGCATCATCTACTACATTAGCCTTTCCTGAATGATACTGGATATCACAGTCATAATCACTAAGAATTTCCATCCATCGCTTCTGTCTCATATTTAATTCTTTTTGCCAAAAAAATATATCTTAAACTCTTATGATCGGTGAAGACAACAAATTTATTTCCATATAAACAGTGTCTCCAAATCTTAAGGGCAAAGACTATGGCTCCTAACTCTAGATCATGGGTTGTGTAATTCTCTTCATGTTTCTTAAGTTGTCTAGAAGCATAAGCTATAACCTTTAAGTGTTGCATCAACACACATCCATATCCTAACTTAGACGCATCACAATAGACTATAAAGTCTTTAGTTCCTTCTTGTAATGCGAGTATGGGTGCGTTGGTTAACCTTTGCTTAAGAATCTTAAAGGCTTCTTCCTGTTTTTGGTCCCCATTCAAACTTAACTGATTTGCAGGTCAGTTTGGTTAATGGAATGGCTATCCTAGAGAAATCTTGGATAAACCGTCTATAATATCCTGCCAGTCCAAGAAAACTTCTTACTTCTGTTGGCGACTCAGAGACTTCCCATTTAGTAATCGCCTCGATCTTTGTGGGATCCACATAAATTCCTTCATGATTAAACAAATATCCAAGGAATTGCACTTCTTGTATCCAAAATTCACATTTTGAGAACTTAGCATAAATCTTCTCTTTTCTCAGCAATGTCAGAAGTGTATGCAGATGTTTTGCATGTTCCTCTTTACTCTTAGAGTAAATTAGAATATCATCTATTAAGACAATTACGAATTTATCCAGGTATGGTTTACATATCCTGTTCATCATGTCCATAAATGTGGCTGGGGCATTGGTTAATCCAAATGGCATGACGGTAAATTCATAATGACCCTACCTTGTTCTGAAAGCAGTTTTAGGATTGTCCTCTTCCTGTACTTTCAGTTGATTATATCCTGAATGTAAATCGATCTTAGAAAAGAATCGAACTCCTTGAAGTTGATCAAACAGATCATCGATTCTCGGTAGTGGGTACCGATTCTTAATCGTAACCTTGTTCAATTCTAGGTAATAAATGCACATACGCATCGATCCGTCCTTCTTCTTAACAAACAAAACCGGTGCTCCCCATGGCGATGAACTTGGTTGTATAAAACCTTTGTCAAGAAGTTCGTCCAATTGTTTCTGCAGTTCCTACATCTCCGTTGGTGCTAGTCGGTATGGTGCTTTGGCGTTCGGTGTTGTCCCTGGTATTAGGTGAATTCTAAATTCAACCTCTCTATCAGGCGGTAATCTAGGTAATTCTTCTGAAAAAACGTCTGAGAATTTAGATATTACAGGAATATCTTTTAATTCTTTTCCTTTAGTATTAATGATTACAGAAATCATATATACTATTCCTCCTTTCCTTTCATAACTTGCAGCTTTTATCACAGAGATGAATTTTTTCGTTCTGGTTGGCTTATCTCCTTTAATTGTGATTTTTCACCTGTTGGTGTACTTACTTGTACTGACTTGTACCAACCAATCCATTCCTAATACAACATCGAATCCGGCTAGATTCATTGGGTAAAGGTTAGTTGAAAAGTTATGATTCAAAATTTCTATTCTTGCTCCCTGCAAGATCTCATTAATCTTAATGGATTCTCCGTTCGCCGTCTCTACCAGACAATCTTGTTGAAGTTTGGTTCAGGGTTGGTCGAGAAGTTGGTAGAAAGAAGTATTGATAAAACTTTGGTTTGCACCAGAGTCAAATAATTCTTTGGCAAATATATTATTAACTAAGAACGTACCGGCATTCACATCTGGAATCATCTTGGCTTCCTCAGCTGTCAAGACGAATGCTCTGGCATTCTTCTTAGGTCCTTCAGTGGTCTTAGCTTGGCTAGTTGTTGCTAGAGCTAGTTTCGGACAGTTCGGTTTAATGTGACCAGCTTCTCCACCCAATTGAAGCATAGCCTATTGCTAGCTTTCGTTTGACATTCTTCTTCCGTATGCCCGAGTCTCTTGCAGAAATTACAATTTCTTGCACATTTTCCATAATGGTTCTTTTTGCAAGTTTTGCAGTAAGGTGTAGAGGAAGAACCTGTACTTTTTGTGACAACCCTCAAAATCCTATGTATTACGTACAATTTATTACTGATAATTAAAGTGTTTGACGAGTGTGTGGAACTACTTAACTGCTCTCTGATTACTGTGATATACTTACATGTGTTTGTTAACGTACTTGGCTTGTGCAGAAAACTTGACTAAATGGTCCTGAATATTTTCCTATGTGTTAGGAATTAATTGTGTTACAAAAATATATGTATAAGACGCCTTACGGAATAATTAAACACTCTAACGAACCGGTATCTAACCGAACAACCGGACATTACCCAGGACACCAAAATATTGCTAGAAACATTGTTTAGTTATTTCTTGGCTTGTCGTAATCCCCGAACACCCTGACACCCACTAGAAATCACATAGCTAACATATATAAACATAATACTTGAAATCTAACTATCCATCACCTATTTAGTTGGAAAAGTTACAACCAACCCCCCCCCCCCCTTCGGTCACAAGGACCATACCCACCACACTCTCAAATCTTGCCTAAAGATTTTATGGTATTATTTTAATAGATCTTTGCTTGTAGTACTCACCAAAATATATGAAGTGATTATAAAAGCATGGCCAAGATCACCACAACCATACTCCATCATTTCACACTCCCTCACTTCACTCTCTCTCCCTTTCTCGGCTCACCCACAACCGGCCACCATACACCACCCACACACTGTGACAACTCGAGTTTCTGACTTTCACTTTCGCATTAAATGCGCGTTGACTTTGACTGTTTAGTTGTTTGGATTATGGACTTGTAATTGTACACGTTGTGTTTTGATGAAATGAATTGTCGTGTTGCACATATGTGATTACTTGCTGTGGTATTAAAGTTATTATTGGAATATTATTAAAACACTTAGTTTAGATCGAAACATGTTATGCCAATCGAAGGACCCCGAAAGATATCCTTCGATTCGAAGGATCAACTGCCGGTTCGAAGGATCTCGAAACATATCCTTCGAACCAAGACCATATCCTTCGACTGGAACCCAGATCCTTCGGCCCAGTCTTTCAGATGGGCTTGGCCCATTTCTGTAATACGTATAAATACGTATCAACATGTACCGGCTGTCATTTCTATCATATTCCCAACCCTAGAGCTCTCCAAACTGTGACGGCAAGCTAGTAACCACAGGAGACCCTTGCGACCAAACCCTCATTTCGGTTAGTAAAATCTATTTGATTCGATCGTTCGTTTATATGCGTATGTGTTCACGTGTAGTGTGTTCTTGATTGTTGATGTAACCTGAACTGATACATGCCTGAATATCATGATTTTGGATACGATTGAATATCGATATAGATTTCACATAGGGTTTGATGATGTGTTAATGTGCGTTAACCGGTTTCGTGATACGTTTAAACTAGGTTCATGCTAGACAATGATTTCTGGATGATTGCGTTATGATTAGATGTGCTAAATGATTCTGATGATTTGGTAATGATGATGACGGCTGTACAGATGATTAGGGTTGCTGTTCCTGTGAAAACGTAACTGATTGTGAAAACGTAACTGTTGATTGATCGAAAGATACTGTTTGTCGAAACATAGGTAGTGTCGAAAGATGCTGGTAGTCGAAACATAGCATTGACCGAAGGATAGATATGACCGAAACATAATTAAGTTGACCGAAAGATACCTTAGGTCGAAAGATGACTGATGGTACGAAACATACCAACTAGTCCGAAAGATAACTGTGAAAACTTGTAAGTGTCGAAAGATTACTGATGTGTCGAAAGTTAACAGTGGATCGAAGGATAGTGGCAATTATAAACATCCTTCGAAGGATGGAATGTATACATGAACTATTTGACATGCCATGCTTGATGATGAATGTTTACATTTGTAATTGTGTGCACTAGCTGATGAGTAACTAGGAAATGGTACGTGTTGCGCCGATGTACAAACTGACTGTTACGTGAACATTATATTGCATGCGAATCATTGTGAACATGAACTGATTTGTTATACATGCATACAATAGGACGTGATTAATTACTTGTGAGTACATAACCTAGCATACCGAGCAAACCAAGGTGAGTTCACACTCTTACTAAGGCATGGGATTCCCGGGTTGTGGGAATGGGTTAAAGGCTTGATGATAAACTAATAACGTACATACACTACGCTTTTCCTAGACTATCACCTATCATAGTCCTCGGATGTCAGGACGGTTCCGTAGGTTGGAAAACACCTACGTGGTTCCGTAGGTTGGGATAACACCTACGTGGTCAGATGCCAATTACTATCCTCGATACAAAGGATACGCACGTAAGACATACGTGTACGCATTACTTACTTCTTCCGTAGGTTGGGATAACACCTACGTGGTCATATGCAAATTACTATCCTCGATACAAAGGATACGCACGTAAGACATACGTGTACGCATTACTTACTTCTTCCGTAGGTTGGGATAACACCTACGTGGTCATAATACGAATAGTCTAGTGGTCACTTAACATGGGAAGCCCCCACCTGTATAACTTACTATTGGCCCGGTAGAGCCACCCGTTACTTACTATTACGCATTTACGTACTGTGAACTCGCTCAACTATTTTGTTGATCCTTTCTTTTACATGCCTTGCAGATCGTTAGGCACTGGGAGCTTGCACTGGAGGCGCGGACGTTGTGGACTTGGATCGTGAACATCATATGGAACCCATATGATACTTGATACACTTTTACATTGGATATTTTTATATATACGCTTCCGCTAAACATTGATAACTGGCTTATGTTTTGGAAACACCTTTCATATGGATTTGTTCTGAATTATATTGCAATTACTTTTACTTTATACAATGTTCTATATGATTGGTGGCTTGGTCCTGGTCAGTCACGCTCCCAAGCGGTGATACTCCGCGTGTGGATTTTGGGGGTGTGACAGATTGGTATCAGAGCCATTGGTTATAGAGAACTTGGTTTTAATATGGAAAAAAAAACGTTTTTATTAAAACCAGACTATAACCAGAACAGTGCTCTCAACGATCCACAACGACGCTTCGCTCCACGTGCAAGACTCAACTTCCTAGGTAATAAGGTTTATGTTTATTGCCTACATGCTAGAATTTGCATAGAACTTTGCTCGTAGTATGCTTACATTACCTTGCTCACAACTTGTTATTGCTTGAGAACACTTACGTGCCTACACTCTTCTGTCATCGCACTACTCGCGAACCCTTTTTCTTACTTACGTTGCCTTTGATTTGAAGATCAATGGCCGCACGAATTACCATGACTCAAGCCCAGCTAGAGGCTCTCGTTGCTGCGGCAGTTGCAGCCGCCCAAGCAGGTAGTATACCCTGCAGTATAGGCACTAGGATCTTTAGATCCTACATTAATTCTCGTATTTAACTTTGCCCTATTCGTACACAATAGGTCAACCCGCTCAGCAACAACCTGCCTGCACATTCAAGAACTTTATGGAATGCCGTCCCAGCACGTTTAGCGGCACAGAAGGAGCAGTTGGACTCCTTCACTGGTTCGAGAAGCTAGAATCAGTATTCGAAATGTGTGAATGCCCTGAGGAACGCAGGGTGAAATACGCTACCGGTACCCTAGAGGGAATCGCGTTAACTTGGTGGAACGCGCAAGTGCAGATATTCGGGTTGGCAGCTGCTAACGCCACACCCTGGAACGAATTCAAAGAACTTATCAAGAGAGAGTATTGTACACGTGAAGATATTCACAAGTTGGAAGACGAGCTGTATAATCTGAAAATGGTTGGATCAGAGATTGAAGCGTATACTAAACGGTCAAATGAGCTGGCCGTGCTGTGTCCAACTATGGTGGACCCTCCATACAAGCGTATCGAGTTGTATCTCAAAGGTTTGGCTCCAGAAATTCAGAGCCATGTTACCTCAGCTAACCTCGACAACATCCAGGAGATCCAGCGTCTCGCTCATCGCATCACAGATCAGGCCGTGGATCAGAATCGCCTGCCTAAGCGCATCAGCGCTACTGCTACTGCTACTACGTCTGCTACTACTGCTACTCCCAGTGACAATAAGCGAAAATGGGAGGGGGATTCAAGTAAAGCATCAGCGTCAGACCAGTCCCAGGCTCAGCAACGAAAGACTGAAGGTTATCAAAGCCCCAGTCAGCACTCTTCGGGTAGTCACAAACAGGGAGGATATCGGGGAAATCTTCCGAAATGTAACAACTGCAACAGGCACCACAGCGGCCAGTGTAACAGAGGTCGTTGTCAAAGATGCCTCAAGATGGGTCATGAGGCCAAAGACTGCAGGAGCCCTCGTCCTGCGAACCAGAACCAGGGTCAGCAGCAGCCACACGCTCAGCAGAATCAGCAACAGGGCAACAAGGGGTGCTATAATTGTGGTGCTGAAGGTCACATCAAGAGACACTGCCCGCAGCTAAACAGGAACCAGAACAACAACAACAACAATCAGGGCAACGGGAACAATAACAACAACAACGGAGGAAACAACAATAACAATGGCAACGAGGCAAGAGGTCGAGTTTTCATGTTAGGAGGAGGAGACGCAATGAACGCTAATTGAACTCATAACTTGTCTTGGATTTTTATTATTATGTTTACGCTACTCAAACAAAGTTTGGTTTGAACATTAATCATGTTGGGTTTTATGAATTATTTTAACTGCTATACTTCATGTTTGATATGATGAATGGTTTGATATTATTGAGCGCACCTGCCGTATTTATGGACCTTATGAACAGGGTGTGCAAACCCTACCTGGACAAATTGTCCTTGTCTCCATCAACGACATTCTGATCTACTCCAAGAGTCAGGAAGAACATGAGCAACACTTACGTCTTATCTTGGAACTTTTCGGAAGGAGCAAACGTACGCCAAGTTTTCTAAATGCGACTTCTGGATACGTGAAGTCCACTCCTTAGGCCATGTAGTGAACAGGGATGCGATCCATGTCGATCCATCCAAGATAGATTCGATCAGGAACAGACCAGCACCGCGTACACCAACAGAGATACGCCAATTCTTGGGTTTGGCGGGTTACTACAGGTGATTTATCAAAGACTTCTTCAAGATCGCGCAGCCGCTTACAATGCTGACACAGGAAGGTGTCACCTACCGTTGGGGAGATTCTCAGGAAACCGCTTTTCAGTACTTAAAGGATAGGCTCTGCAGCGCACCTATTCTCTCATTGCCAGAGGGCACAGATGACTTCGTGGTATACTGTGATGCATCCATCCAGGGTCTTGGATGTGTGTTGATGCAACGTGATAAAGTGATAGCCTACGCTTCTCGGCAACTCAAGGTTCATGAACGGAACTATACGACGCACGATTTAGAGCTGGGAGCTGTTGTTTTCGCGTTTAAGATATGGCGACACTACCTGTACGGTACCAAGTGCACGATTTACACCGATCACAGGAGTCTCGAGCATATCCTTAAGCAGAAGGATTTGAACATGCGTCAACGAAGATGGGTTGAACTACTTAGCGACTACGAATACGCCATCATGTACCATCCAGACAAAGTCAATGTTGTGGCAGACGCCCTCAGTCGGAAGGACACTCTACCTAAGCGCGTGCGAGCGCTACAGCTTACGATTCAGTCTAGTCCTCCAGCACAGATACGAGCTGCTCAGATAGAAGCACTGAAGCCTGAAAACGTCAAGGCTGAAGCCTTACGCGACTCACGACAACAGATGGAACAGAAGGCAGACGGCGCCTACCATCTAACGGGGCGTATTTGGGTCCCACTTTACGACGGTCTACGCGAACTTGTAACGGATGAAGCTCACAAGTCTCGCTACTCGGTACATCTAGGGTCGGACAAGATGTATCACTACATCAGAACTACTTATTGCTGGCCTAGCATGAAGGCCCACATCGCTACGTACGTGGAAAATGCTTGACCGGTGCGAGAGTCAAGGTTAAATATCAGAAACCATCAGGTCTACTTCAGCAGCCCAAGATACCACAATGGAAACGGGAGCAAATTTCCATGGATTTTGTCACTGGCCTACCTAGATCCCAGAGTGGGAATGACACTATGGGTCATAGTTGATCGGCTCACCAAGTCTGCACACTCCCTGTCGATTAAGGAAGCGGACAAGTTCTCCACTCTCGCAGACATTTACCTTAAAGAAATTGTTCGAGGCACGGAGTGCCCACATCCATTATTTCGGATCGCGACGTACGATTCACGTCGGAACTATGGCAAGCGATGCATAAATCTTTTGGCTCACGGCTAGTCATGAGCACAACCTATCACCCTCAGACGGATGGGCAGTCTGAGCGAACGATTCAAACCCTTGAAGACATGCTTAGGGCGTGTGTTATCGATTTCGGCAACGGCTGGGAAAAGCATCTCCCTTTGGTGGAGTTCTCGTACAATAACAGTTACCATACCAGCATTCAAGCCGCTCCATTTGAGGCATTGTACGGACGTAAATGCCGGTCACCTCTCTGTTGGGCAGAGGTGGGGGATAGTCAAATTACGGGTCCAGAGATTGTAGTGGACGCCACAGAAAAGATTGCACAGATACGACAACGCATGGCGGCAGCACGCGACCGTCAGAAAGCCTACGCGGACAAGCGTAGAAAGCCATTGGAATTTGAGGTCGGGGACCGGGTTTTCTTGAAAGTTTCACCCTGGAAGGGTGTGGTACGTTTTGGCAAACGGGGCAAATTAAATCCGCGGTACGTCGGACCATTCGAAATTACAGAAAAGATTGGCAAGGTAGCCTACAAGTTGAACCTACCTCCTGAACTCGGTGCAGTTCACAATGTATTTCACGTGTCGAATCTGAAGAAATGCCTAGCAGATGAGACCCTTATAGTTCCTTTTAAGGAACTCACTATCGACGAGCGGTTGCAGTTCGTCGAGGAACCACTTGAAATCACGGACCGGGATGTGAAGGTCCTCAAACACAAGAGAATCCCTCTTGTTCGAGTTCGTTGGAACTCCCGACGTGGCCCAGAGTACACCTGGGAACGCGAGGATTAGATGACAGAAAAGTACCCCAGTTATTCGAAACCAATACAACCACTACTGAGGCTGAAGCTACTACTACTGAATTTCGGGACGAAATTCCAAATCAACGGGGGGATGATGTGACACCCCAGGAAAACCAGTAAACGATACAGCTTACCTAGCTTCCTCAGTGAGTGCATACCAAATTTCGGGACGAAATTTCCAATTAGTTGGGGATAATGTGACAACTCGAGTTTCTGACTTTCACTTTCGCATTAAATGCGCGTTGACTTTGACTGTTTAGTTGTTTGGATTATGGACTTGTAATTGTACACGTTGTGTTTTGATGAAATGAATTGTCGTGTTGCACATATGTGATTACTTGCTGTGGTATTAAAGTTATTATTGGAATATTATTAAAACACTTAGTTTAGATCGAAACATGTTATGCCAATCGAAGGACCCCGAAAGATATCCTTCGATTCGAAGGATCAACTGCCGGTTCGAAGGATCTCGAAACATATCCTTCGAACCAAGACCATATCCTTCGACTGGAACCCAGATCCTTCGGCCCAGTCTTTCAGATGGGCTTGGCCCATTTCTGTAATACGTATAAATACGTATCAACATGTACCGGCTGTCATTTCTATCATATTCCCAACCCTAGAGCTCTCCAAACTGTGACGGCAAGCTAGTAACCACAGGAGACCCTTGCGACCAAACCCTCATTTCGGTTAGTAAAATCTATTTGATTCGATCGTTCGTTTATATGCGTATGTGTTCACGTGTAGTGTGTTCTTGATTGTTGATGTAACCTGAACTGATACATGCCTGAATATCATGATTTTGGATACGATTGAATATCGATATAGATTTCACATAGGGTTTGATGATGTGTTAATGTGCGTTAACCGGTTTCGTGATACGTTTAAACTAGGTTCATGCTAGACAATGATTTCTGGATGATTGCGTTATGATTAGATGTGCTAAATGATTCTGATGATTTGGTAATGATGATGACGGCTGTACAGATGATTAGGGTTGCTGTTCCTGTGAAAACGTAACTGATTGTGAAAACGTAACTGTTGATTGATCGAAAGATACTGTTTGTCGAAACATAGGTAGTGTCGAAAGATGCTGGTAGTCGAAACATAGCATTGACCGAAGGATAGATATGACCGAAACATAATTAAGTTGACCGAAAGATACCTTAGGTCGAAAGATGACTGATGGTACGAAACATACCAACTAGTCCGAAAGATAACTGTGAAAACTTGTAAGTGTCGAAAGATTACTGATGTGTCGAAAGTTAACAGTGGATCGAAGGATAGTGGCAATTATAAACATCCTTCGAAGGATGGAATGTATACATGAACTATTTGACATGCCATGCTTGATGATGAATGTTTACATTTGTAATTGTGTGCACTAGCTGATGAGTAACTAGGAAATGGTACGTGTTGCGCCGATGTACAAACTGACTGTTACGTGAACATTATATTGCATGCGAATCATTGTGAACATGAACTGATTTGTTATACATGCATACAATAGGACGTGATTAATTACTTGTGAGTACATAACCTAGCATACCGAGCAAACCAAGGTGAGTTCACACTCTTACTAAGGCATGGGATTCCCGGGTTGTGGGAATGGGTTAAAGGCTTGATGATAAACTAATAACGTACATACACTACGCTTTTCCTAGACTATCACCTATCATAGTCCTCGGATGTCAGGACGGTTCCGTAGGTTGGAAAACACCTACGTGGTTCCGTAGGTTGGGATAACACCTACGTGGTCAGATGCCAATTACTATCCTCGATACAAAGGATACGCACGTAAGACATACGTGTACGCATTACTTACTTCTTCCGTAGGTTGGGATAACACCTACGTGGTCATATGCAAATTACTATCCTCGATACAAAGGATACGCACGTAAGACATACGTGTACGCATTACTTACTTCTTCCGTAGGTTGGGATAACACCTACGTGGTCATAATACGAATAGTCTAGTGGTCACTTAACATGGGAAGCCCCCACCTGTATAACTTACTATTGGCCCGGTAGAGCCACCCGTTACTTACTATTACGCATTTACGTACTGTGAACTCGCTCAACTATTTTGTTGATCCTTTCTTTTACATGCCTTGCAGATCGTTAGGCACTGGGAGCTTGCACTGGAGGCGCGGACGTTGTGGACTTGGATCGTGAACATCATATGGAACCCATATGATACTTGATACACTTTTACATTGGATATTTTTATATATACGCTTCCGCTAAACATTGATAACTGGCTTATGTTTTGGAAACACCTTTCATATGGATTTGTTCTGAATTATATTGCAATTACTTTTACTTTATACAATGTTCTATATGATTGGTGGCTTGGTCCTGGTCAGTCACGCTCCCAAGCGGTGATACTCCGCGTGTGGATTTTGGGGGTGTGACACACACCACCCATCTTCTTGCAACTTCAATCCAATCCAAGGTGATAGCAAGGTGCTAGGAGGTGAAGTAGGAAGCCCGATGTGCTTGGAACTCGAAAGACCTCTCTAGATTGCTTTTATCCACCACTTTTACGCCTTTGATCTTCCCTAGCCTCGAGCTAGTAGTAAGTGACTCTAAACCTCTTCTTGATCTTGTCTAGAGTGGTTAATAAGCGTTTTGTCGGATAAATCGTGAACACTAAAAATCAAAACTAAAAAGTCTTGCTAGAGTGATGAACTTGTTGGTTGAAGAGTAAATAATGATGAAACATGGTAATACAAGATAAATCTGAAATATATGAGTATTAGTTTGCTGTAAATAACTTATAACCTGTTGTAAATCATTATTAGAATGAATGGTAATCATATGTGTGCGTTTTAGTAGCCTTTAGACTGATAACAGCTTGCTGATGTGTATTTTCAGCCGCCTTTAACAGGCTGTAAACAGGGCATAAATTCAACAAAAAACCGATATTTTGAATCTAAAATATGTTATTATGAAATACGGTTCTAATGGCACCGGAATCGTAATTTTTGGACATCGTTTACTATTTTTAAAGTATTAATTTGTAACAGCAACTTAAGCTGAATTTTGACAGCAATAAATGGGTGTCATACTTTCGGTCATAACCTGAGTTTTGTGATGAATCGGACCATGAAATTTGTACAGTAGATGACAACCGATGCATGTGTAATTACCCCACTGGAATTTCGTAAATCGGACACTCGATGAATTTTTAATAAATTGTTCCGTGGACTGTGGTCAGAAATTCATAAATCTAAGTTCAGTCTGGAATATGATTTTTTATAAAATATTGGTAGTGAACCGGACCCCGATATTTTTACACAATAAAATATGGAACGTTTAAGACATCCTGTAAAAATATGGGAATTTTTGGGATAATTTAACTATTTTATTAAAATGTCCGAAAACAGCCGGTTTTGAATATAAATGCTGAATTGAGATAAGTTGTGACTTGCGTGTCTAAATGTCGAGTATGCTATCCGTGAATGATCTAACATGTTATATATGTTATGTGCATTATCGTATGTTTGATTTTGAGTGGGGAATGGATGGGAAACTTAGAGGGCATAAACCGTTAAAGTGATGCATGTTATGTGATAGATACGTGTAGGAACTTTGTGTTCTATTTGAAAGCCACTAAATGACTAACTGGTAAATCATACTAGGACGTGATTGACCGACCTTGACTGTTAGCTATATTGAGAATCTAACCGAGCAAACCAAGGTGAGTTCACACACTTTCTAAGGCATGGGATTCCCGATGGTTTGGGAATGGGTTAAAGAATTAAAACGGAATCTACATATCCTACTTAGGTAGGATATGTACGGCCATCCTCCTCGGGTAGGATGCCAGTATTATTCCTGCGTATTCTCTTTGGGAGAACTACGTACGTTCGTCCTCCTTGTGTAGGACAACAACCTTAAACTTACTAGACAAAACTCTATCATAAGTCCCTTATTTTATATCGACTTAATCGCCGAGGCCAATGGCGAGCGGGTCATTAGTTAATAGCGCTATTAGGTTTAACAAACCTCACACCGTGCCAGTCGGACGGGCGTGTACTAATGGACTATGGCAAACCATCAGTGATGATAGACACTGATGTAGGGCACAACTTACTTGCGTAGTAGTCGATACCATACAGTCTAGTGGTTCACATGGGGAAGCCCCCACTAATCATGAACAGGGTATGGGTAATAAAGAATGAATTGGTTAAAACTTTCTTTCAACTAAGGGGTAACCCCCACGACAATTACGCCAACGAAAGACAAACCACGTTTTCGGAAAACAACTTAAAACTAAACAACCAAACGTGAACTCACTCAACTTTGTTGTTGACTCGTTGTTACATGCCTTACAGGTCGCTAAATGCTTGGAGCTTGCACGAGAGGAAGGAGTCGTTGTGGGATACGGACTGTCATGTTCCGTAATAAACACTTAATCCTTATGAACTTATTAAATCTACGTTTTGGATTTTAAACTTATGGACTATGAACTTATATTTTGGTATCACGTAGTATGCTTCCGCTGTTTAATTTAAAACTTGGTTAACTGGCTTTTGGTCACCAATTGTATTGTGGTTGGTTTTATTTACTTAAATACGTTGTTCAATATGATTGGTGGCTCGATCCTGGTCACGTCATGCCTCCAAGCGGTGGTACTCCGCATGGTGGATTTTGGGGGTGTGACAGATTGGTATCAGAGCCATTGGTTATAGTGAACTTGGTTTTAAAAAGGGAAAAGATTTTTGATAAAATGAGACTATAACCTGTACAGTGCTCAATGATCCACAACGACGCTTCGCTCCACGTGCAAGACTCGAAACAATAGGTGGTATGATTTATGTTATATTGTCGGTTAGATAGCTCACACTGTGCATTAGTTAACGTGATAACTGCTACTTGAACCTTGTGTGCTTACTCTCTACTGTCGTCCCACACTAACGCACTTTCACGACACTTTTCTCACTTACGTTGCTTCGTGATGAAGATCATGAGCGGACGCGGAGGACGTATCAACCTTACTCAAGCCTAGTTGACGGCTCTGATCAACGAACGAGTTGCTGAGGCACTCGCAGCTGTTCCTGCAGGAGGTCAACATGCTCAGCCTCCTGTGTGCACATTCAAAACCTTCATGGATTGCCGACCAAGCACTTTCAGCGGCACAGAAGGTGCTGTAGGCCTTTTTCACTGGTTCGAGAAGCTCGAGTCTGTTTTCGAGATATGTGATTGCCCGGAAGATCGTAAGGTGAAGTATGCTACTGGAACACTCGAAGGAGCTGCGTTAACCTGGTGGAAAGCACAGGTCCAATTGCTTGGGTTGGCGGTTGCTAATGCCACCCCATGGAACGGCTTCAAAGAACTGATTAGAGAAGAGTATTGCAGTCGTGACGACATCCACAAGCTAGAGGTGGAATTTTTCAATCTGAAGATGACGGGGTCTGAGATTGAGGCGTATACTAAGAGGTCAAACGAACTGGCCATCCTGTGTCCTACTATGGTGGACCCTCCCTACAAACGCATTGAGCTGTACCTTAAGGGCTTGGTGCCAGAAATTCAAAGCCACGTAACCTCAGCTAACCTTGGCACAATACAACAAATCATCAAGTTGGCTCATCGTCTCACTGATCAGGCAGTTGAGTAGAACAAACTGCCCAAACGTATTAGCGCCACTACTTCTGATGCTCCCAACGACAATAAGCGCAAGTGGGATGGAAATCTGGGCAAGGGTTCTACTTCAGCTCAATCTCAGCAGCGAAAGACAGATGAGTACAGGAGCCCCAGTCAGCAGTCATCTGGAAATCAAGGTCAGGGTGGGTACAAGGGAAATCACCCTAAGTGCAATCGATGTAATCTGCACCACAGCGGCCAGTGCAATAAGGGTCGTTGTCAGAGGTGTCACAAGCTGGGTCATGAAGCTAAGGATTGCAGGAACCCACGTCCTGTGAATCAGAATCGCCAACAACAACAACAGGCTCCACAGAACCACCACCAGCAGCCTCAGCAGGGAAATAAAGGATGCTTTCAGTGTGGCGCTGAAGGCCACTTTAAAAGGAACTGCCCCCAGCTGAACCAAAACCAGAATCAGAACAACCCAAGAAACGGGAATCATAACGGGAACAACAATGGAGGCAACAACGGGGGTAACAATAATGGCAATGGCGCCCAGGGTCGTGTATTCGTGATTGGTCAGGGAGAAGCAAGGAACGACCCCAACGTTGTGATGGGTAAGTTTCTTCTAGATGATTTCTTTGTTACTGTTTTATTTGATTCGGGTGCCGATACTAGCTACGTATCCTTAGAAGTTAGCCAAATGCTTAAGCGCACTCCAACACTTTTGACCACCAAGCACACGGTAGAAATAGCAAATGGCAAAAGTTTAGAGGCTACACATATAGTTAAAGGTTGCAAGCTTGTCCTTGCCGATCAGACCTTTTCTATCAACCTCATTCCTATCGTTCTGGGTAGTTTTGACGTTGTCATTGGGATGGATTGGTTATCTCAACACCAAGCGGAGATTATTTGCAAGGAGAAAATCGTCCGCATCCCTCGCCCTGGTAAAGAACCCCTCGTGATTCGTGGCGACAAGAGTGGTGCTGTTGTAGGCATCATCTCTTTCCTTAAAGCCCAGAAGTGTTTACGGAAGGGCCACACCGCTATCCTAGCCCTCGTTACTGAGGCATCCGCGGAAGAAAGGAAGATAGAAGACATTCCTATTGTACGAGACTTTCCCGAGGTATTTCCTGAGGAATTACCTGGCCTTCCGCCTCATCGACAGGTCGAGTTTCAAATCGAGCTAGCTCCTAGAGCAGCACCAATAGCTCGGGCGCCTTATCGACTTGCTCCGTCAGAACTCGAAGAACTGTCTACGCAACTACAAGAACTTCTGGAAAAGGGTTTTATACGTCCTAGCTCTTCGCCATGGGGAGCCCCAGTGTTGTTCGTAAAGAAGAAAGACGGTACCTTCAGGATGTGTATTGACTACCGCGAACTCAACAAGGTGACCGTGAAAAATCGTTATCCTCTTCCACGCATTGATGACTTGTTCGACCAGTTGCAAGGGTCGAGCTTCTATTCTAAGATTGACCTAAGGTCAGGCTACCATCAGCTGAGAGTCCGAGAGGAGGACGTCTCCAAAACAGCATTCAGGACTCGTTACGGCCATTACGAGTTTCTGGTTATGCCATTCGGGCTGACGAATGCACCAGCGGTCTTCATGGACCTCATGAACCGAGTGTGCAAGCCTTACTTGGATAAATTTGTCATAGTCTTCATCGACGACATCCTGATCTATTCTAAGAGTCAGGAGGAACACGAGCAACACGTGAGGCTTATTCTGGAACTACTTCGTAAAGAGCAGCTGTATGCCAAGTTTTCGAAATGTGACTTCTGGCTTCGCGAAGTCCATTTTCTGGGCCATGTGGTAAACAAGGATGGGATTCATGTTGATCCATCCAAGGTTGACTCGATCAAGAACTGGCCTGCACCCCGTACACCAACAGAAACCCGCCAATTCTTGGGTTTGGCAGGATATTACAGAAGGTTTATCAAGGATTTCTCAAAGATTGCGCAACCTCTCACTTCACTGACTCAGAAAGGTGTTACCTATCGTTGGGGTGATGCACAGGAGTCCGCATTTCAGCACTTGAAAGATAGACTCTGTAGCGCGCCTATCCTCTCATTGCCTGAAGGCACAGATGATTTTGTGGTTTATTGCGACGCTTCCATCCAAGGACTTGGTTGCGTGTTGATGCAACGCGACAAGGTCATTGCCTACGCATCACGCCAACTTAAAGTTCACGAAAGGAACTACACTACTCACGATCTGGAACTGGGAGCAGTTGTTTTCGCACTTAAGATATGGAGACATTACCTGTACGGTACCAAGTGCACCATTTATACCGATCACAGGAGTCTCGAGCATATCTTCAAGCAAAAGGAGTTGAACATGCGTCAACGCCGATGGGTTGAACTCTTGAATGACTACGAATGCGCGATCAAGTATCATCCGGGCAAGGCCAATGTGGTGGCTGACGCCCTCAGCCGGAAGGATACTATACCTAGGCGTGTACGTGCATTACAGCTTACAATCCAATCCAACCTTCCAGCTCAGATTCGTGATGCTCAGGTTGAAGCATTGAAAGCAGAGAACATCAGGGCTGAGTCCTTACGAGGATCGAGGTAATGACTAGAACAAAAAGAAAACGACGCCTACTATGTTAACGGACGCATCTGGGTTCCACTTTATGCAGACTTACGTGAGCTTGTGATGGATGAAGCACATAAGTCTCGTTATTCAGTACATCCTGGTTCGGATAAGATGTACCACGACCTAAGGACTACATACTGGTGGCCTGGTATGAAAGCCAACATAGCAACTGTGACATCTGTGCTTGTAATCATTGTAAACAGTTCAGTTATCAATGAAATAAAGTTATTTGATCCCTATGTTTGTTTGTTTGTGTTTGATGTTTTTCATGTTTTGGCTTTTATTCGATTTCAAACTCTATATCGCTTTCTGGAGAATTATACGCAAACTGGTGCGTAAACGAAATCAGTTATATGCAACAAATACTCCGGAACATCAATTTATGCTTGACATACTTTAAATAACCTTTACATAACTTAGAAATAAGTTTTAGAAGATTTGGAATGCCGAAATCAAGTTATTTCGCTTACAGGGACTAAAATTGATAAACTGTGAAAGTATGCCGATTTGAACTGTAACGAACATTCCGGAACATGCCCATAAGTTAAACACACCCTAAATATCCTTTACATAGCTTAGAAATAGGCTTTGAGGGGTTCGGTGTGCTAAAATAAACTTTTGGGTCATTCAGGGACTAAAAGCGTCAAAAAGTGCATAAGTTTGCATTTTCGCGCATAACTTACGTTCTGAATACATCCGGACATCCAAAAATTTATGTAAGCATTAAAATATTATGTTTTAGTGTTTGGCATAAGAAAAATCCATTCGTCGCGCAATTTGGACCGTTTTTGCGTCCGTTACGACTTCCGTCGTAATTAACCGAACAACGCAATCGTACGGCCAAACGAACCGACATCCGGCATATTTTTGAGCATGTTTTAAGTTCCCTATACTTTAACTTCATTTTAGATCCTTAAAATGGGGTTAACGGGGTTTAAAAGTGCCAAAACGCATCAAAAAATCAAGTTTGGAGGTACAGGGGCCTGTTCTGCCAAATTCAAACTTTCTGACCTGCAGGGTCCTTACGGACCGTAAGACCTTCTCCATATGGTCCGTAAGCAGGTGCCAGATACCAGAAAATGCAATCCAGCTTTATCCAGCTGTTCCTCACTTGTGCAAATGGTTTTGGGCAATCTATGGGCTGGTTTGGGGGCTCCCCTGGTTTTGTAAAACAATGGGCTTGATGTGTACGGCCTAGATCGAAGCACGTTATTCAACGAACGATCCTAACGGTTCTACTACATCTATAAATACCCCCACCATGTCTTGCTCAAAACCTACTTGAATTCTGAGATTTTCTCTAAGTTGAAGTGTTAAACACTTCATACCTGAGAAATACTTGGAATATCAATCTTGCGGGGACCTTCTGTAAGTATTCTTTCGCGTTTTTCGTTCGTTTTAGCGTTAAAGTCAAACTGCGTTTGACTTTCTGCATTAACCAGTTTATGGTCAATGCGAAGTTCGTTTGAACTTCATAACGTGAGCGTAATCACGATGGTTATAGTCCCTAGTAACTATACCTACTGATTACCACGTTATCTAGGCTCAGTGACGAGTTGTAGTTTCGGCCAAAATGCGTTTTCTCACGTATTATGTAACCAAACTACTCTAGGGTATTAAAACCGTTTGTTTTAATACCAAACGTGTTTTCTGACATTACTAAACATGTTCTAGCATGTTTAGCTCGTCGCTTTTAGATTTGTGCTTGTTTAGGGTCGTAAAGGTAAGCGATCTAATCAATCGCTTATGCTTACGAACCCGACCCATTTGGTCGATCATTAGGATCCGACCAAACACTTTAGGTGACCATAGTTGTATAGGGAATAACCTTCCGAGGTTATACCTTATGGTCACGACGTTTAAGTAGTTGTATGATAAGTAGTTTCTATGCCTTAGGTAAATTACCAAAATAACCTTTTTGCGCCAAAATTCATTTTAAGCCTATGTAGCATAATTTTTGAAATCTAAACTGATTTAGCAACAATATTAAGCATGTTAAGGCATATCTTACTTGTCATAGGACTAGTTAGGCTTTCCGAACGCGTTTTACGCGAACGACGCGTTAAAGTAGCATAAGCTACCTAAACGAGTCGTAACGGGTCAAAAGCACTTAGGATAGGTTTCGTTTTAGTACGCAGGCTTTGTTAAACCATGTTACATAAGTTCCCCTACTTATTTAGTTTACGAACCCTCTTACTACCCGATCCTCCGATAGGGCCGTTTATTTATGTAGATACCTTTATAGGTGCCGTTTGATTCCGTGATCTTCTAGCATTGCTTGGTGGTTATCCTACGACTTCTAAGCAATCTCAAGTGAGTACATAGAACCCCATCTTTTAAATGCTTTCAAGGTGTCTATGTGAGTACATAGACCCCTCTTTTACTGTTTTTCAAACATTTTGGGGTGAAACACATGTGCCTACTTGTTACTTTCATGCTTTCCATGTTTACACAACTTATACTTGCTATGTTCATTAGTACACTATTAGTACATGATTTCATTATGTTTTGCTATGTATGTTTACTTAACATGCTAGCACATTGATTTACATTACAGTACTTTGCGATATATGTTTACATGGCATATGAGCACATTGTTTTTCATGACTTTTCTGCTTTGTATGTTTACTTAGCATACTTAGTACATTGTTTTCACATAACTTGTTTACATTTGGTATGACATTTGGTTTGCATAAACGGTTCTTTACTACATTCATTAACATTAGCTACGCAGCTCGGTAGTAAGTAATGGTACCATAGGACTTGACAAATCCCGTTCCTGACATCCTGGGTTGGTTTGGATGAAAGGAATGACTGAATCCGAAAACATTTCACTTTGATAACCTTTACTGTATGGTTATCCTGCTGTCTCAAGGCTTGAATGTAATGCGTTAACTTACCACATAAATGTTTGTATCAATAAAACAAGCTTTTACTTGGCAAAACATAACTTTTTGATTTATTCAAAATACCTTGTTTTGTTCCTTTTTACTTATGGTTAAGTATTCTCAATTTGTTACTTACCATACATAACTTTTGTTTACACTTAACTACATGACTACATTTTGGGTTTTAAACATATGACAATGGTTTAGACAAGAACATTTGATGGTTGGTTTAAACATGGACTTTATACATTGGTGGTTTGTTTAATGACTTAAGTAACGATATGGGTGTAGTATGATACAAGCATGGTGGATACGCCGCTGGTACTTCCTATATATAAGTGCTTGTATTGTATTACATGTCATAGCGTTATTTAAATCATTTAGTTTGGACTTATACATTTTTACACAAATAACATATTTTTCACAAGACTTCGTTTTACAAAAACAACTTGCTTTATACAACTTATTTTTACTTGGTTATTCTTTTAACCATACGTAAATCTTTTAATTATACATATCATTTGATTTTATCGCTTTTCAAATGATTTACAAAACAAAACATTTTACAAGGTTCATGACTAACTTTTATTAAACACTTTTCTTAAACCTAAGTCATGAATCCTATTTTCACAAAACCTATGTTACTCACAGGCATTCTTATGCTGACGTACCTATTTTCACATGTGTTTTCAGGAGCTAATGCATAGGATGATGATCGTGACACGCTAGGGTGGACTTGGGCCTTAGTGACATAAAACAGAGCTAGACTTAGTTTAATTACGTTATGTACTCTTGATTTCAGTAGTTTTAAGACAATGTAACACGTTGGTTCTTGTTTTGAACGATGTATTCCACCCTTGGGTGATGAATAAAATATTATTTTAATTACCATGGTTGTGGAACAATAATTCTGTTACAACACTCCCCAACGTTTCCGCCACGATTTGATGTTTTACGTGGTCGGGGTGTGATAGAAGAGTTGGTATCAGAGCCAATGGTTATACGGAATTAGGTTATTAGTAATGCTTTGACCTAGACTATAACCTTTCTAGGACCCCAACACAAGTTCTCGTGTGTTTAGATTTTAAAACATGCACTTCACCTATCCTTAGGTGATCACCAAAAAAAGAACCCAGTTTTCTAAAACGATTTTTGAAAAACAATCCTCTGTTTTCAAATGATTTATTATATGGTTTTGAACCCCTTTTGATTTTTCAAATTGATTTTGGAAATTTATCCTTTGTTTTAATGATTCTTTTGGCCTTGTGCCTTCCAAGTTTTCAAAATCTCGTCAAAGTTTTGGGTTCTAAATAGTGTGAACACGTGCAAACTGGAAGAGTGAATGCCTGTACCCTGGGTTTTCTGTCTAAGGCTAGAGTGTTCGTACAAATCCACATAATCGGACCAGTCACTCTTACCTGGGAACTCCTGGGGTGAGTGTTCACTTATAGGCGAGCATGTCTTCGCTAAGCATTATTTATGGACCCATTTACGTTGATTAGTCACTGTGTGTCATTTGTTTGCTTTGTGATACGGACGAATGACCACCATCCTTGCTTTGTTTTTGTTTCGTCTCGTTCTTTTCATCTAATCATCTCACTCGTTTCTTCTCATGTTTTCCTCTTTTTAGCATGCCTCCTCGACGCGAAAATCAGCTACCCAATGCCGAAGTGGCAGAAATCATCGCACAGCATATGGCTGCTGCGTTCCCGAATCTTATTGCTCAGTTTAACCAAGCCAACATCAATCAGAACGCTCCTTGTAACTTCAAGAGCTTCAATTCGGCTAAACCACTCAAGTTCAGTGGTACTGAGGGGGCAACTGGGCTCCTTCAATGGTTTGAGAGCATTGAGAATACTTTTCGTCATGTTCAGTGTCCTGATAATCGCAAAGTCGAGTTTGCTTCTAGTGTTTTTCAAAAGAGGGCGTTGACATGGTGGAACGGGGTTATGAGAGATCGAGGTGCTGAAGTCGCTTTAGCACAGTCATGGGCTGAGTTGAGGACTCTCATGATGAGTGAGTTTTGTCCTCGTCATGAACTTCACTTCGAGCGCTGGAAAGGGAGTTTGACGATCTAAAGCAGTTTAGTGGCGAGCACCGGGCATATACTGACAGGTACGAAGAGTTGAGTTTGTTATTCCCAACGATGGTTACCCCACTTGATAAGGCTATCGAAAGATACATCGATGGTCTACCTGACTCTGTGCAAGACATAGTTACCGGTAGTAAACCTACCATTGTTCGTCAGGAAATCGAACTATCTGCAACGTTGACTGAGTCGCAGATTCGAAAGGGTAAGTTGCATAGAAAGGATGACAAGAAGGGTAAGAAGCAGGAATCTGACAAGAAGGAGAGCAAGAAAGGTAAAAGCAAGAAGGGGAGTGATGCAGGTTCCTCAAAGGGTTCTAGGAAGCGGAAGGCTTCCCAAAATTTTGCCGTTACTACGCAGACAAATCAGCCTGCGCAACCTCTTGCCAAGAAACCATACTTTGGCAATGCACCTCTGTGCAATAAGTGTAACGGACATCATCAACCACACCACCAGTGCCGTCAATGCACTAATTGTGGAAGACCTGGTCATCTTGCTGCTACATGCCGCATACCTGCCAATCAGAATCGGGCAGCTCAGAACCCGGCTCAACAGGTTGCTCAGCAACAAGGTCAAGCAGCACGACCTCACTTCCCACCAGGTTCCTGTTACAACTGTGGGGATCTGACCCACTACCGTAACCAGTGTCCAAGGTTGATAAATGCGAACCCAGTTCAAGCTCAGGCTCATGGACGAGCTTTTAACATGAATGCTGTTGAGGCGCAAGCAGACAACGAAGTGGTGAACGGTACGTTCTTTGTTAATAATCAACCTGCGTCTGTTCTTTTTGATTCAGGGGCCGATAAGAGTTTTGTGTCGTTATCTTTTGAGCCCTTGCTTCGCGTGTCTAGAATGAAACTAGGTAAGCCTTTGACAGTCGAAGTTGCGAATGGTGAACCCGTTGTTCTTGATTCTGTTCTTCGCAACTGCCAGTTGAACCTTAACGACCATCTCTTTCCTATTGACCTCACGCCTATGCAACTTGGAAGCTTCGACATTATTGAGGGTATGGATTAGTTAGCCAAGCATCGCGCAGAGGTAGTATGTTTTGAGAAGATCGTTCGTGTGCCGCTTTCGTCTAGCGAGATTCTACAGGTTCGTGGAGAAAAACCTGTTAGTAGCCTCAAGCTTATGTCCTGTTTTCAAGCTTGGAAGTATCTGCGAAAGAACTATGTGGCCTTCTTGGCACATGTTACGGCAGATAAGGACCAAGGTAAGTCTATTCAAGATATCCCTGTTGTTCGGGATTATCCGGAGCTGTTCCCTGAAGAGTTACCTGGTCTACCTCCAGCACGCCAAGTCGAGTTCCGTGTTGATCTTGTACCTGGTGCAAATCCTATCGCCTGAGCTCCATATCGTCTTGCACCGTCTGAGATGCAAGAGTTGTCTAAGCAGCTTCAGGAGCTTTCTGACAAAGGTTTTATCCGTCCTAGCTTTTCACCTTGGGGTGCTCCTGTTCTTTTTGTCAAGAAGAAGGATGGATCCTTCAGAATGTGTATCGATTATCGTGAGCTGAATAAGCTTACCATCAAGAATCGATATCCCCTACCTCGCATTGATGATCTCTTTGACCAGTTACAGGGTGCTACTTGCTTTTCGAAGATCGACCTTCGTTCTGGGTATCATCAACTTCGTGTGCATGAAGAGGATATTCCCAAAACAGCATTCCGCACTCGTTATGGGCATTATGAATTCACATTCATGCCATTCGGTTTGACCAATGCTCCTGCTGTTTTCATGGACTTAATGAATAGGGTCTGCAAGCCTTATTTGGATAAGTTCATCATCGTTTTCATTGATGATATCTTGATTTATTCTAAGATGCAAGCTGATCACGAGCACCATCTTCGTCTTACTCTGGAACTCCTAAAGAAAGAGCAACTTTTTGCCAAGTTCTCCAAGTGTGAATTTTGGCTTAAGGAAGTTCAATTTTTGGGACATATTGTCAACGAACAAGGTATTCATGTAGATCCCTCCAAGATCAGTGCGATTAAGGATTGGGATAAGCCTACTACTCCTACTGAGGTTCGTTCTTTTCTTGGTCTTGCGGGTTATTACCGCCGCTTCATCGAGAACTTCTCAAAGATTGCAGTTCCTCTAACTGCTCTAACTCAGAAGAATAAACCCTTTGAATGGGGTTCCAAACAAGAAGAAGCGTTTCAGTCCTTGAAGCAGAAGCTTTGTAATGCACCTATCCTAACTTTGCCTGAGGGCAATGATGACTTTGTTGTTTACTGTGATGCATCGAAATTGGGTCTTGGCTGTGTTCTGATGCAAAGGAACAAAGTCATAGCCTATGCATCAAGGCAATTGAAGGTACATGAGAGAAACTACACCACTCATGATCTTGAGTTGGGTGCAGTTGTCTTCGCTCTCAAAATCTGGAGACATTATTTGTATGGCACAAAATGCGTGGTTTTCACTGACCACAAAAGTCTTCAGCACAACTTCAATCAGAAAGAACTCAACATGAGGCAAAGACGTTGGGTCGAACTCCTAAACGACTATGATTGCGAAATTCGCTACCACCCCGGTAAAGCGAATGTTGTGGCTGACGCATTGAGTCGTAAGGAACGTACTATGCTTCATTGCGTTCGTGTTCAATCTGCTATTCAAGCTCGATCTGATATCCAAGCACGCATTACTCAGGCTCAACATGCTTGTGTTTCACAAGACTTAATGGGTAAGGAATTACCCTATCACATTAAGCCTGATCTTGTGCTGACGGAAGATGGATCGTATTATTTCATGGACCGTTTGTGGGTCCCAAGCCAAGATGATCTTCGCACTCTGCTTATGGATGAGGCCCATAAGTCTCGTTATTCTATCCATCCTAGCTCAGATAAAATTGTATAAGGATCTTCGTACTCAGTATTGGTGGCCTGGTATGAAGAAAGACATTGCCTTGTACGTTTCAAAGTGCCTTACTTGTCTCAAGGTCAAGGCTGAACACTAACATCCTTATGGTCTTTTGGAGCAACCAGAGATCCCAGTTTGGAAATGGGAAAGCACAGCTATGGATCTCGTTACCAAACTTCCGCGCACTAAGAAAGGTCACGATGCCATTTGGGTAGTTGTTGATCGTCTTACTAAATCTGCGCATTTCTTGCCAATCCGTGAGGATTTTTCTGCTGAAAGACTGGCCAAAATCTACGTGGATGAAATTGTATCTCGACATGGTGTTCCTTTGAACATTATTTCTGATAGGGATGCTCGCTTCTCTTCTCGATTTTGGAGAACCATGCAATCTGCTATGGGGACCCAACTCAATCTGAGCACAGCCTATCATCCACAAACAGATGGCCAAACTGAAAGAACAATCCAGACTTTGGAGGATATGCTTAGAGCTTGTGTGATCGATTTTGGTGGTAGTTGGGATTCACATCTTCCATTGATTGAATTCTCCTACAACAATAGTTATCACTCCAGCATCAACATGGCTCCTTTCGAGGCTCTCTATGGTCAAAAATGTCGTTCACCAGTCTGCTGGAATGAAATAGGTGAGGCTCAGCTTACTGGACCTGACCTCATTCTAAAGACAACTGACAAGGTTAAGAAAGTTCGTGATAACTTACAGGCAGCTCGAAGCCGTCAAAACAGTTACGCGGACCGACGACGCAAGCCCTTAGAATTCCAAGTCGGTGATCGTGTATTACTTAAGGTCTCACCTTGGAAAGGTGTGATCAGATTTGGAAAGAAAGGAAAACTTGCACCTAGATATGTTGGACCATTCAAGATCGTCGAAAGAATCGGCAAGGTAGCCTACAGACTTGCATTACCTCCCGAACTTGGAAATGTTCATCCTACTTTCCACGTATCCAATCTCAAAAAGTGTTTAGCTGATGAGAACCTCCACATACCGCTTGACGAAATTCGTGTTGATAAAACACTACATTTTGTTGAGAAACCTGTGGAAATTATGGATCGTGAAGTCAAATGGCTTAAACGCAAGCGCATTCCGTTGGATAAAGTTCGCTGGGAATCTAAAAGTGGACATGAGTTTACTTGGGAACGTGAAGATCAAATGAAGGCGAAATATCCACATCTATTCCCACGAGTTTCCTCTAAACAAATTTCGGGACGAAATTTCCACAAGTAGGGGAGACTGTGACATCTGTGCTTGTAATCATTGTAAACAGTTCAGTTATCAATGAAATAAAGTTATTTGATCCCTATGTTTGTTTGTTTGTGTTTGATGTTTTTCATGTTTTGGCTTTTATTCGATTTCAAACTCTATATCGCTTTCTGGAGAATTATACGCAAACTGGTGCGTAAACGAAATCAGTTATATGCAAAAAATACTCCGGAACATCAATTTATGCTTGACATACCTTAAATAACCTTTACATAACTTAGAAATAAGTTTTAGAAGGTTTGGTATGCCGAAATCAAGTTATTTCGCTTACAGGGACTAAAATTGACAAACTGCGAAAGTATGCCGATTTGAACTGTAACGAACATTCCGGAACATGCCCATAAGTTAAACACACCCTAAATATCCTTTACATAGCTTAGAAATAGGCTTTGAGGGGTTCGGTGTGCTAAAATAAACTTTTGGGTCATTCAGGGACTAAAAGCGTCAAAAAGTGCATAAGTTTGCATTTTCGCGCATAACTTACGTTCTGAATACATCCGGACATCCAAAAATTTATGTAAGCATTAAAATATTATGTTTTAGTGTTTGGCATAAGAAAAATCCATTCGTCGCGCAATTTGGACCGTTTTTGCGTCCGTTACGACTTCCGTCATAATTAACCGAACAACGCAATCGTACGGCCAAACGAACCGACATCCGGCATATTTTTGAGCATGTTTCAAGTTCCCTATACTTTAACTTCATTTTAGATCCTTAAAATGGGGTTAACGGGGTTTAAACTTGCCAAAACGCATCAAAAAATCAAGTTTGGAGGTACAGGGTCCTGTTCTGCCAAATTCAAACTTTCTGACCTGCAGGGTCCTTACGGACCGTAAGACCTACTCTATACGGTCCGTAAGCAGGTGCCAGATACCAGAAAATGCAATCCAGCTTGATCCAGTTGTTCCTCACTTGTGCAAATGGTTTTGGGCAATCTATGGGCTGGTTTGGGGGCTCCCCTGGTTTTGTAAAACAATGGGCTTGATGTGTACGGCCTAGATCGAAGCACGTTATTCAACGAACGATCCTAATGGTTCTACTACATCTATAAATACCCCCACCATGTCTTGCTCAAAACCCACTTGAATTCTGAGATTTTCTCTAAGTTGAAGTGTTGAACACTTCATACCTGAGAAATACTTGGAATATCAATCTTGCGGGGACCTTCTGTAAGTATTCTTTCGCGTTTTTCGTTCGTTTTAGCGTTAAAGTCAAACTGCGTTTGACTTTCTGCATTAACCAGTTTATCGTCAATGCGAAGTTCGTTTGAACTTTATAACGTGAGCGTAATCACGATGGTTATAGTCCCTAGTAACTATACCTACTGATTACCACGTTATCTAGGCTCAGTGACGAGTCGTAGTTTCAGCCAAAATGCGTTTTCTCGCGTATTTTGTAACCAAACTACTCTAGGGTATTAAAACCGTTTGTTTTAATACCAAACCTGTTTTCTAACATTACTAAACATGTCCTAGCATGTTTAGCTCGTCGCTTTTAGATTTGTGCTTGTTTAGGGTTGTAAAGGTAAGCGATCTAATCAATCGCTTATGCTTACGAACCCGACCCATTTGGTCGATCATTAGGATCCGACCAAACACTTTAGGTGACCATAGTTGTATAGGGAATAACCTTCCGAGGTTATACCTTATGGTCACGACGTTTAAGTAGTTGTATGATAAGTAGTTTCTATGCCTTAGGTAAATTACCAAAATACCCTTTTTGCGCCAAAATTCATTTTAAACCTATGTAACATAATTTTTGACATCTAAACTGATTTAGCAACAATATTAAGCATGTTAAGGCATATCTTACTTGTCATAGGACTAGTTAGGTTTTCGGAACGCGTTTTACGCGAACGGCGCGTTAAAGTAGCATAAGCTACCTAAACGAGTCGTAACGGGTCAAAAGCACTTAGGGTAGGTTTCGTTTTAGTACGTAGGCTTTGTTAAACCATGTTACATAAGTTCCCCTACTTATTTGGGATGCTCGCTTCTCTTCTCGATTTTGGAGAACCATGCAATCTGCTATGGGGACCCAACTCAATCTGAGCACAGCCTATCATCCACAAACAGATGGCCAAACTGAAAGAACAATCCAGACTTTGGAGGATATGCTTAGAGCTTGTGTGATCGATTTTGGTGGTAGTTGGGATTCACATCTTCCATTGATTGAATTCTCCTACAACAATAGTTATCACTCCAGCATCAACATGGCTCCTTTCGAGGCTCTCTATGGTCAAAAATGTCGTTCACCAGTCTGCTGGAATGAAATAGGTGAGGCTCAGCTTACTGGACCTGACCTCATTCTAAAGACAACTGACAAGGTTAAGAAAGTTCGTGATAACTTACAGGCAGCTCGAAGCCGTCAAAACAGTTACGCGGACCGACGACGCAAGCCCTTAGAATTCCAAGTCGGTGATCGTGTATTACTTAAGGTCTCACCTTGGAAAGGTGTGATCAGATTTGGAAAGAAAGGAAAACTTGCACCTAGATATGTTGGACCATTCAAGATCGTCGAAAGAATCGGCAAGGTAGCCTACAGACTTGCATTACCTCCCGAACTTGGAAATGTTCATCCTACTTTCCACGTATCCAATCTCAAAAAGTGTTTAGCTGATGAGAACCTCCACATACCGCTTGACGAAATCCGTGTTGATAAAACACTACATTTTGTTGAGAAACCTGTGGAAATTATGGATCGTGAAGTCAAATGGCTTAAACGCAAGCGCATTCCGTTGGTTAAAGTTCGCTGGGAATCTAAAAGTGGACATGAGTTTACTTGGGAACGTGAAGATCAAATGAAGGCGAAATATCCACATCTATTCCCACGAGTTTCCTCTAAACAAATTTCGGGACGAAATTTCCACAAGTAGGGGAGACTGTGACATCTGTGCTTGTAATCATTGTAAACAGTTCAGTTATCAATGAAATAAAGTTATTTGATCCCTATGTTTGTTTGTTTGTGTTTGATGTTTTTCATGTTTTGGCTTTTATTCGATTTCAAACTCTATATCGCTTTCTGGAGAATTATACGCAAACTGGTGCGTAAACGAAATCAGTTATATGCAAAAATACTCCGGAACATCAATTTATGCTTGACATACCTTAAATAACCTTTACATAACTTAGAAATAAGTTTTAGAAGGTTTGGTATGCCGAAATCAAGTTATTTCGCTTACAGGGACTAAAATTGACAAACTGCGAAAGTATGCCGATTTGAACTGTAACGAACATTCCGGAACATGCCCATAAGTTAAACACACCCTAAATATCCTTTACATAGCTTAGAAATAGGCTTTGAGGGGTTCGGTGTGCTAAAATAAACTTTTGGGTCATTCAGGGACTAAAAGCGTCAAAAAGTGCATAAGTTTGCATTTTCGCGCATAACTTACGTTCTGAATACATCCGGACATCCAAAAATTTATGTAAGCATTAAAATATTATGTTTTAGTGTTTGGCATAAGAAAAATCCATTCGTCGCGCAATTTGGACCGTTTTTGCGTCCGTTACGACTTCCGTCATAATTAACCGAACAACGCAATCGTACGGCCAAACGAACCGACATCCGGCATATTTTTGAGCATGTTTCAAGTTCCCTATACTTTAACTTCATTTTAGATCCTTAAAATGGGGTTAACGGGGTTCAAACTTGCCAAAACGCATCAAAAAATCAAGTTTGGAGGTACAGGGTCCTGTTCTGCCAAATTCAAACTTTCTGACCTGCAGGGTCCTTACGGACCGTAAGACCTACTCTATACGGTCCGTAAGCAGGTGCCAGATACCAGAAAATGCAATCCAGCTTGATCCAGTTGTTCCTCACTTGTGCAAATGGTTTTGGGCAATCTATGGGCTGGTTTGGGGGCTCCCCTGGTTTTGTAAAACAATGGGCTTGATGTGTACGGCCTAGATCGAAGCACGTTATTCAACGAACGATCCTAACGGTTCTACTACATCTATAAATACCCCCACCATGTCTTGCTCAAAACCCACTTGAATTCTGAGATTTTCTCTAAGTTGAAGTGTTGAACACTTCATACCTGAGAAATACTTGGAATATCAATCTTGCGGGGACCTTCTGTAAGTATTCTTTCGCGTTTCTCGTTCGTTTTAGCGTTAAAGTCAAACTGCGTTTGACTTTCTGCATTAACCAGTTTATCGTCAATGCGAAGTTCGTTTGAACTTTATAACGTGAGCGTAATCACGATGGTTATAGTCCCTAGTAACTATACCTACTGATTACCACGTTATCTAGGCTCAGTGACGAGTCGTAGTTTCAGCCAAAATGCGTTTTCTCGCGTATTTTGTAACCAAACTACTCTAGGGTATTAAAACCGTTTGTTTTAATACCAAACCTGTTTTCTAACATTACTAAACATGTCCTAGCATGTTTAGCTCGTCGCTTTTAGATTTGTGCTTGTTTAGGGTTGTAAAGGTAAGCGATCTAATCAATCGCTTATGCTTACGAACCCGACCCATTTGGTCGATCATTAGGATCCGACCAAACACTTTAGGTGACCATAGTTGTATAGGGAATAACCTTCCGAGGTTATACCTTATGGTCACGACGTTTAAGTAGTTGTATGATAAGTAGTTTCTATGCCTTAGGTAAATTACCAAAATACCCTTTTTTGCGCCAAAATTCATTTTAAACCTATGTAACATAATTTTTGACATCTAAACTGTTAAGGCATATCTTACTTGTCATAGGACTAGTTAGGTTTTCCGAACGCGTTTTACGCGAACGGCGCGTTAAAGTAGCATAAGCTACGTAAACGAGTCGTAACGGGTCAAAAGCACTTAGGATAGGTTTCGTTTTAGTACGTAGGCTTTGTTAAACCATGTTACATAAGTTCCCCTACTTATTTGGGATGCTTGCTTCTCTTCTCGATTTTGGAGAACCATGCAATCTGCTATGGGGACCCAACTCAATCTGAGCACAGCCTATCATCCACAAACAGATGGCCAAACTGAAAGAACAATCCAGACTTTGGAGGATATGCTTAGAGCTTGTGTGATCGATTTTGGTGGTAGTTGGGATTCACATCTTCCATTGATTGAATTCTCCTACAACAATAGTTATCACTCCAGCATCAACATGGCTCCTTTCGAGGCTCTCTATGGTCAAAAATGTCGTTCACCAGTCTGCTGGAATGAAATAGGTGAGGCTCAGCTTACTGGACCTGACCTCATTCTAAAGACAACTGACAAGGTTAAGAAAGTTCGTGATAACTTACAGGCAGCTCGAAGCCGTCAAAACAGTTACGCGGACCGACGACGCAAGCCCTTAGAATTCCAAGTCGGTGATCGTGTATTACTTAAGGTCTCACCTTGGAAAGGTGTGATCAGATTTGGAAAGAAAGGAAAACTTGCACCTAGATATGTTGGACCATTCAAGATCGTCGAAAGAATCGGCAAGGTAGCCTACAGACTTGCATTACCTCCCGAACTTGGAAATGTTCATCCTACTTTCCACGTATCCAATCTCAAAAAGTGTTTAGCTGATGAGAACCTCCACATACCGCTTGACGAAATTCGTGTTGATAAAACACTACATTTTGTTGAGAAACCTGTGGAAATTATGGATCGTGAAGTCAAATGGCTTAAACGCAAGCGCATTCCGTTGGATAAAGTTCGCTGGGAATCTAAAAGTGGACATGAGTTTACTTGGGAACGTGAAGATCAAATGAAGGCGAAATATCCACATCTATTCCCACGAGTTTCCTCTAAACAAATTTCGGGACGAAATTTCCACAAGTAGGGGAGACTGTGACATCTGTGCTTGTAATCATTGTAAACAGTTCAGTTATCAATGAAATAAAGTTATTTGATCCCTATGTTTGTTTGTTTGTGTTTGATGTTTTTCATGTTTTGGCTTTTATTCGATTTCAAACTCTATATCGCTTTCTGGAGAATTATACGCAAACTGGTGCGTAAACGAAATCAGTTATATGCAAAAAATACTCCGGAACATCAATTTATGCTTGACATACCTTAAATAACCTTTACATAACTTAGAAATAAGTTTTAGAAGGTTTGGTATGCCGAAATCAAGTTATTTCGCTTACAGGGACTAAAATTGACAAACTGCGAAAGTATGCCGATTTGAACTGTAACGAACATTCCGGAACATGCCCATAAGTTAAACACACCCTAAATATCCTTTACATAGCTTAGAAATAGGCTTTGAGGGGTTCGGTGTGCTAAAATAAACTTTTGGGTCATTCAGGGACTAAAAGCGTCAAAAAGTGCATAAGTTTGCATTTTCGCGCATAACTTACGTTCTGAATACATCCGGACATCCAAAAATTTATGTAAGCATTAAAATATTATGTTTTAGTGTTTGGCATAAGAAAAATCCATTCGTCGCGCAATTTGGACCGTTTTTGCGTCCGTTACGACTTCCGTCATAATTAACCGAACAACGCAATCGTACGGCCAAACGAACCGACATCCGGCATATTTTTGAGCATGTTTCAAGTTCCCTATACTTTAACTTCATTTTAGATCCTTAAAATGGGGTTAACGGGGTTCAAACTTGCCAAAACGCATCAAAAAATCAAGTTTGGAGGTACAGGGTCCTGTTCTGCCAAATTCAAACTTTCTGACCTGCAGGGTCCTTACGGACCGTAAGACCTACTCTATACGGTCCGTAAGCAGGTGCCAGATACCAGAAAATGCAATCCAGCTTGATCCAGTTGTTCCTCACTTGTGCAAATGGTTTTGGGCAATCTATGGGCTGGTTTGGGGGCTCCCCTGGTTTTGTAAAACAATGGGCTTGATGTGTACGGCCTAGATCGAAGCACGTTATTCAACGAACGATCCTAACGGTTCTACTACATCTATAAATACCCCCACCATGTCTTGCTCAAAACCCACTTGAATTCTGAGATTTTCTCTAAGTTGAAGTGTTGAACACTTCATACCTGAGAAATACTTGGAATATCAATCTTGCGGGGACCTTCTGTAAGTATTCTTTCGCGTTTCTCGTTCGTTTTAGCGTTAAAGTCAAACTGCGTTTGACTTTCTGCATTAACCAGTTTATCGTCAATGCGAAGTTCGTTTGAACTTTATAACGTGAGCGTAATCACGATGGTTATAGTCCCTAGTAACTATACCTACTGATTACCACGTTATCTAGGCTCAGTGACGAGTCGTAGTTTCAGCCAAAATGCGTTTTCTCGCGTATTTTGTAACCAAACTACTCTAGGGTATTAAAACCGTTTGTTTTAATACCAAACCTGTTTTCTAACATTACTAAACATGTCCTAGCATGTTTAGCTCGTCGCTTTTAGATTTGTGCTTGTTTAGGGTTGTAAAGGTAAGCGATCTAATCAATCGCTTATGCTTACGAACCCGACCCATTTGGTCGATCATTAGGATCCGACCAAACACTTTAGGTGACCATAGTTGTATAGGGAATAACCTTCCGAGGTTATACCTTATGGTCACGACGTTTAAGTAGTTGTATGATAAGTAGTTTCTATGCCTTAGGTAAATTACCAAAATACCCTTTTTTGCGCCAAAATTCATTTTAAACCTATGTAACATAATTTTTGACATCTAAACTGTTAAGGCATATCTTACTTGTCATAGGACTAGTTAGGTTTTCCGAACGCGTTTTACGCGAACGGCGCGTTAAAGTAGCATAAGCTACGTAAACGAGTCGTAACGGGTCAAAAGCACTTAGGATAGGTTTCGTTTTAGTACGTAGGCTTTGTTAAACCATGTTACATAAGTTCCCCTACTTATTTGGGATGCTTGCTTCTCTTCTCGATTTTGGAGAACCATGCAATCTGCTATGGGGACCCAACTCAATCTGAGCACAGCCTATCATCCACAAACAGATGGCCAAACTGAAAGAACAATCCAGACTTTGGAGGATATGCTTAGAGCTTGTGTGATCGATTTTGGTGGTAGTTGGGATTCACATCTTCCATTGATTGAATTCTCCTACAACAATAGTTATCACTCCAGCATCAACATGGCTCCTTTCGAGGCTCTCTATGGTCAAAAATGTCGTTCACCAGTCTGCTGGAATGAAATAGGTGAGGCTCAGCTTACTGGACCTGACCTCATTCTAAAGACAACTGACAAGGTTAAGAAAGTTCGTGATAACTTACAGGCAGCTCGAAGCCGTCAAAACAGTTACGCGGACCGACGACGCAAGCCCTTAGAATTCCAAGTCGGTGATCGTGTATTACTTAAGGTCTCACCTTGGAAAGGTGTGATCAGATTTGGAAAGAAAGGAAAACTTGCACCTAGATATGTTGGACCATTCAAGATCGTCGAAAGAATCGGCAAGGTAGCCTACAGACTTGCATTACCTCCCGAACTTGGAAATGTTCATCCTACTTTCCACGTATCCAATCTCAAAAAGTGTTTAGCTGATGAGAACCTCCACATACCGCTTGACGAAATCCGTGTTGATAAAACACTACATTTTGTTGAGAAACCTGTGGAAATTATGGATCGTGAAGTCAAATGGCTTAAACGCAAGCGCATTCCGTTGGTTAAAGTTCGCTGGGAATCTAAAAGTGGACATGAGTTTACTTGGGAACGTGAAGATCAAATGAAGGCGAAATATCCACATCTATTCCCACGAGTTTCCTCTAAACAAATTTCGGGACGAAATTTCCACAAGTAGGGGAGACTGTGACATCTGTGCTTGTAATCATTGTAAACAGTTCAGTTATCAATGAAATAAAGTTATTTGATCCCTATGTTTGTTTGTTTGTGTTTGATGTTTTTCATGTTTTGGCTTTTATTCGATTTCAAACTCTATATCGCTTTCTAGAGAATTATACGCAAACTGGTGCGTAAACGAAATCAGTTATATGCAAACAATACTCCGGAACATCAATTTATGCTTGACATACCTTAAATAACCTTTACATAACTTAGAAATAAGTTTTAGAAGGTTTGGTATGCCGAAATCAAGTTATTTCGCTTACAGGGACTAAAATTGACAAACTACGAAAGTATGCCGATTTGAACTGTAACGAACATTCCGGAACATGCCCATAAGTTAAACACACCCTACATATCCTTTACATATCTTAGAAATAGGCTTTGAGGGGTTCGGTGTGCTAAAATAAACTTTTGGGTCATTCAGGGACTAAAAGCCTCAAAAAGTGCATAAGTTTGCATTTTCGCGCATAACTTACGTTCTGAATACATCCGGACATCCAAAAATTTATGTAAGCATTAAAATATTATGTTTTAGTGTTTGGCATAAGAAAAATCCATTCGTCGCGCAATTTGGACCGTTTTTGCGTCCGTTACGACTTCCGTCGTAATTAACCGAACAACGCAATCGTACGGCCAAACGAACCGACATCCGGCATATTTTTGAGCATGTTTCAAGTTCCCTATACTTTAACTTCATTTTAGATCCTTAAAATGGGGTTAACGGGGTTTAAACTTGCCAAAACGCATCAAAAAATCAAGTTTGGAGGTACAGGGGCCTGTTCTGCCAAATTCAAACTTTCTGACCTGCAGGGTCCTTACGGACCGTAAGACCTACTCCATACGGTCCGTAAGCAGGTGCCAGATACCAGAAAATGCAATCCAGGTTGATCCAGTTGTTCCTCACTTGTGCAAATGGTTTTGGGTAATCTATGGGCTGGTTTGGGGGCTCCCCTGGTTTTGTAAAACAATGGGCTTGATGTGTACGGCCTAGATCGAAGCACGTTATTCAACGAACGATCCTAACGGTTCTACTACATCTATAAATACCCCCACCATGTCTTGCTCAAAACCCACTTGAATTATGAGATTTTCTCTAAGTTGAAGTGTTGAACACTTCATACCTGAGAAATACTTGGAATATCAATCTTGCGGGGACCTTCTGTAAGTATTCTTTCGCGTTTCTCGTTCGTTTTAGCGTTAAAGTCAAACAGCGTTTGACTTTCTGCATTAACCAGTTAATGGTCAATGCGAAGTTCGTTTGAACTTTATAACGTGAGCGTAATCACGATGGTTATAGTCCCTAGTAACTATACCTACTGATTACCACGTTATCTAGGCTCAGTGATGAGTCGTAGTTTCGGCCAAAATGCGTTTTCTCGCATATTTTGTAACCAAACTACTCTAGGGTATTAAAACCGTTTGTTATAATACCAAACCTGTTTTCTAACATTACTAAACATGTTCTAGCATGTTTAGCTCGTCGCTTTTAGATTTGTGTTTGTTTAGCGTTGTAAAGGTAAGCGATCTAATCATTCGCTTATGCTTACGAACCTGACCCATTTGGTCGATCATTAGGATCCGACCAAACACTTTAGGTGACCATAGTTGTATAGGGAATAACCTTCCGAGGTTATACCTTACGGTCACGACGTTTAAGTAGTTGTATGATAAGTAGTTTCTATGCCTTAGGTAAATTACCAAAATACCCTTTTTGCGCCAAAATTCATTTTAAGCCTATGTAACATAATTTTTGACATCTAAACTGATTTAGCAACAATATTAAGCATGTTAAGGCATATATTACTTGTCATAGGACTAGTTAGGCTTTCCGAACGCGTTTTACGCGAACGACGCGTTAAAGTAGCATAAGCTACCTAAACGAGTCGTAACGGGTCAAAAGCACTTAGGATAGGTTTCGTTTTAGTACGTAGGCTTTGTTAAACCATGTTACATAAGTTCCCCGACTTATTTGGGATGCTCGCTTCTCTTCTCGATTTTGGAGAACCATGCAATCTGCTATGGGGAACCAACTCAATCTGAGCACAACCTATCATCCACAAACAGATGGCCAAACTGAAAGAACAATCCAGACTTTGGAGGATATGCTTAGAGCTTGTGTGATCGATTTTGGTGGTAGTTGGGATTCACATCTTCCATTGATTGAATTCTCCTACAACAATAGTTATCACCCCAGCATCAACATGGCTCCTTTCGAGGCTCTCTATGGTCAAAAATGTCGTTCACCAGTCTGCTGGAATGAAATAGGTGAGGCTCAGCTTACTGGACCTGGCCTCATTCTAATGACAACTGACAAGGTTAAGAAAGTTCGTGATAACTTACAGGCAGCTCGAAGCCGTCAAAAGAGTTACGCGGACCGACGACGCAAGCCCTTAGAATTCCAAGTCGGTGATCGTGTATTACTTAAGGTCTCACCTTGGAAAGGTGTGATCAGATTTGGAAAGAAAGGAAAACTTGCACCTAGATATGTTGGACCATTCAAGATCGTCGAAAGAATCGGCAAGGTAGCCTACAGACTTGCATTACCTCCCGAACTTGGAAATGTTCATCCTACTTTCCACGTATCCAATCTCAAAAAGTGTTTAGCTGATGAGAACCTCCACATACCGCTTGACGAAATCCGTGTTGATAAAACACTACATTTTGTTGAGAAACCTGTGGAAATTATGGATCGTGAAGTCAAATGGCTTAAACGCAAGCGCATTCTGTTGGTTAAAGTTCGCTGGGAATCTAAAAGTGGACATGAGTTTACTTGGGAACGTGAAGATCAAATGAAGGCGAAATATCCACATCTATTCCCACGAGTTTCCTCTAAACAAATTTCAGGACGAAATTTCCACAAGTAGGGGAGACTGTGACATCTGTGCTTGTAATCATTTTAAACAGTTCAGTTATCAATGAAATAAAGTTATTTGATCCCTATGTTTGTTTGTTTGTTTGTGTTTGATGTTTTTCATGGTTTGGCTTTTATTCGATTTCAAACTCTATATCGCTTTCTAGAGAATTATACGCAAACTGGTGCGTAAACGAAATCAGTTATATGCAAAAAATACTCCGGAACATCAATTTATGCTTGACATACCTTAAATAACCTTTACATAACTTAGAAATAAGTTTTAGAAGGTTTGGTATGCCGAAATCAAGTTATTTCGCTTACAGGGACTAAAATTGACAAACTGCGAAAGTATGCCGATTTGAACTGTAACGAACATTCCGAAACATGCCCATAAGTTAAACACACCCTAAATATCCTTTACATAGCTTAGAAATAGGCTTTGAGGGGTTCGGTGTGCTAAAATAAACTTTTGGGTCATTCAGGGACTAAAAGCGTCAAAAAGTGCATAAGTTTGCATTTTCGCGCATAACTTACGTTCTGAATACATCCGGACATCCAAAAATTTATGTAAGCATTAAAATATTATGTTTTAGTGTTTGGCATAAGAAAAATCCATTCGTCTTCGATTTCAAACTCTATATCGCTTTCTAGAGAATTATACGCAAACTGGTGCGTAAACGAAATCAGTTATATGCAAAAAATACTCCAGAACATCAATTTATGCTTGACATACCTTAAATAACCTTTACATAACTTAGAAATAAGTTTTAGAAGGTTTGGTATGCCGAAATCAAGTTATTTCGCTTACAGGGACTAAAATTGACAAACTGCGAAAGTATGCCGATTTGAACTGTAACGAACATTCCGAAACATGCCCATAAGTTAAACACACCCTAAATATCCTTTACATAGCTTAGAAATAGGCTTTGAGGGGTTCGGTGTGCTAAAATAAACTTTTGGGTCATTCAGGGACTAAAAGCGTCAAAAAGTGCATAAGTTTGCATTTTCGCGCATAACTTACGTTCTGAATACATCCGGACATCCAAAAATTTATGTAAGCATTAAAATATTATGTTTTAGTGTTTGGCATAAGAAAAATCCATTCGTCGCGCAATTTGGACCGTTTTTGCGTCCGTTACGACTTCCGTCATAATTAACCGAACAACGCAATGGTACGGCCAAACGAACCGACATCCGGCATATTTTTGAGCATGTTTCAAGTTCCCTATACTTTAACTTCATTTTAGATCCTTAAAATTGAGTTAAAGGGGTTTAAACGTGCCAAAACGCATCAAAAAATCAAGTTTGGAGGTACAGGGGCCTGTTCTGCCAAATTCAAACTTTCTGACCCGCAGGGTCCTTACGGACCGTAAGACCTACTCCATACGGTCCGTAAGCAGGTGCCAGATACCAAAAAATGCAATCCAGCTTGATCCAGTTGTTCCTCACTTGTGCAAATGGTTTTGGGCAATCTATGGGCTGGTTTGGGGGCTCCCCTGGTTTTGTAAAACAATGGGCTTGATGTGTACGGCCTAGATCGAAGCACGTTATTCAACGAACGATCCTAACGGTTCTACTACATCTATAAATACCCCCACCATGTCTTGCTCAAAACCCACTTGAATTCTGAGATTTTCTCTAAGTTGAAGTGTTGAACACTTCATACCTGAGAAATACTTGGAATATCAATCTTGCGGGGATCTTCTGTAAGTATTCTTTCGCGTTTTTCGTTCGTTTTAGCGTTAAAGTCAAACTGTGTTTGAGTTTCTGCATTAACCAGTTTATGGTCAATGCGAAGTTCGTTTGAACTTTATAACGTGAGCGTAATCACGATGGTTATAGTCCCTAGTAACTATACCTACTGATTACCACGTTATCTAGGCTCAGTGACGAGTCGTAGTTTCGGCCAAAATGCGTTTTCTCGCGTATTTTGTAACCAAACTACTCTAGGGTATTAAAACCGTTTGTTTTAATACCAAACCTGTTTTCTAACATTACTAAACATGTTCTAGCATGTTTAGCTCGTCGCTTTTAGATTTGTGCTTGTTTAGGGTCGTAAAGGTAAGCGATCTAATCAATCGCTTATGCTTACGAACCCGACCCATTTGGTCGATCATTAGGATCCGACCAAACACTTTAGGTGACCATAGTTGTATAGGGAATAACCTTCCGAGGTTATACCTTATGGTCACGACGTTTAAGTAGTTGTATGATAGGTAGTTTCTATGCCTTAGGTAAATTACCAAAATACCCTTTTTGCGCCAAAATTCATTTTAAGCCTATGTAACATAATTTTTGACATCTAAACTGATTTAGCAACAATATTAAGCATGTTAAGGCATATCTTACTTGTCATAGGACTAGTTAGGCTTTCCGAACGCGTTTTACGCGAACGACGCGTTAAAGTAGCATAAGCTACCTAAACGAGTCGTAACGGGTCAAAAGCACTTAGGATAGGTTTCGTTTTAGTACGTAGGCTTT
Source organism: Helianthus annuus (assembly GCF_002127325.2). Lineage (NCBI taxonomy): Eukaryota > Viridiplantae > Streptophyta > Magnoliopsida > Asterales > Asteraceae > Helianthus > Helianthus annuus. The sequence goes on from NC_035439.2 coordinate 51,737,000, forward strand.
GTTAAACCATGTTACATAAGTTCCCCTACTTATTTGGTTTACGAACCCTCGTACTACCCGATCCTCCGATAGGGCCGTTTATTTATGTTGATACCTTTATAGGTGCCGTTTGATTCCGTGATCTTCTAGCATTGCTTGGTGGTTATCCTACGACTTCTAAGCAATCTCAAGTGAGTACATAGAACCCCATCTTTTAAATGCTTTCAAGGTGTCTATGTGAGTACATAGACCCCTCTTTTACTGTTTTTCAAACATTTTGGGGTGAAACACATGTGCCTACTTGTTACTTTCATGCTTTCCATGTTTTCACAACTTATACTTGCTATGTTCATTAGTACACTATTAGTACATGATTTCATTATGTTTTGCTATGTATGTTTACTTAACATGCTAGCACATTGATTTACATTACAGTACTTTGCGATATATGTTTACATGGCATATGAGCACATTGTTTTTCATGACTTTTCTGCTTTGTATGTTTACTTAGCATACTTAGTACATTGCTTTCACATAACTTGTTTACATTTGGTATGACATTTGGTTTGCATAAACGGTTCTTTACTACATTCATTAACATTAGCTACGCCGCTCGGTAGTAAGTAATGGTACCATAGGACTTGACAAATCCCGTTCCTGACATCCTGGGTTGGTTTGGATGAAAGGAATGACTGAATCCGAAAACATTTCACTTTGATAACCTTTACTCTAAGGTTATCCTGCTGTCTCAAGGCTTGAATGTAATGCATTAACTTACCACATAAATGTTTGTATCAATAAAACAAGCTTTTACTTGGCAAAACATAACTTTTTGATTTATTCAAAATACTTTGTTTTGTTCCTTTTTACTTATGGTTAAGTATTCTCAATTTGTTACTTACCATACATAACTTTTGTTTACAATTAACTACATGACTACATTTTGGGTTTTAAACATATGACAATGGTTTAGACAAGAACATTTGATGGTTGGTTTAAACATGGACTTTATACATTGGTGGTTTGTTTAATGACTTAAGTAACGATATGGGTGTAGTATGATACAAGCATGGTGGATACGCCGCTGGTACTTCCTATATATAAGTGCTTGTATTGTATTACATGTCATAGCGTTATTTAAATCATTTAGTTTGGACTTATACATTTTTACACAAATAACATATTTTTCACAAGACTTCGTTTTACAAAAACAACTTGCTTTATACAACTTATTTTTACTTGGTTATTCTTTTAACCATACGTAAATCTTTTAATTATACATATCATTTGATTTTATCGCTTTTCAAATGATTTACAAAACAAAACATTTTACAAGGTTCATGACTAACTTTTATTAAACACTTTTCTTAAACCTAAGTCATGAATCCTATTTTCACAAAACCTATGTTACTCACAGACATTCTTATGCTGACGTACCTATTTTCACATGTGTTTTCAGGAGCTAATGCATAGGATGATGATCGTGACACGCTAGGGTGGACTTGGGCCTTAGTGACATAAAACAGAGCTAGACTTAATTTAATTACGTTATGTACTCTTAATTTCAGTAGTTTTAAGACAATGTAACACGTTGGTTCTTGTTTTGAACGATGTATTCCACCCTTGGGTGATGAATAAAATATTATTTTAATTACCATGGTTGTGGAACAATAATTCTGTTACAACACTCCCCGACGTTTCCGCCACGATTTGATGTTTTACGTGGTCGGGGTGTGACAGCAACCTACGTCGGTAAATGCTTGACTTGTGCCAGGGTCAAGGTCGAATACCAGAAACCATCAGGCCCACTTTAACAACCAGAGATCCCGAAATGGAAATGGGAGCAAATATCCATGGATTTCGTTACTGGCCTGCCTAGATCTCAACGCGGAAACGATAACATTTTGGTGATCGTGGATCGACTGACCAAGTCTGCACATTTTCTGCCTATCAAAGAAACGGATAAGTTTTCTACTCTAGCAGACGTCTACTTAAAAGAAGTGGTATCAAGGCACGGAGTGCCAACCTCCATCATTTCTGATCATGACGCTCGTTTTACCTCTGAATTGTGGCAAGCTATGCATAAGTCTTTTGGCTCACGTTTAGATATGAGCACCGCTTATCACCCATAGACGGATGGGCAATCTGAACGCACCATCCAAACCCTTGAAGACATGCTTAGGGCATGTGTAATCGATTTTGGTAACGGCTGGGAAAAGCATCTCCCGTTAGTGGAGTTTTCATACAATAACAGTTACCACACCAGCATCCAGGCCGCTCCGTTTGAGGCATTGTATGGACGAAAGTGCCGATCACCTCTTTGTTGGGCAGAAGTTGGTGACAGTCAAATCACTGGCCCAGAACTAGTAGTAGATACAACAGAAAAGATTGCTCAGATACGACAACGAATGGTGGCAGCTCGTGACCGTCAGAAAAGCTATGCCGAAAAGCGAAGAAAACCACTTGAGTTCCAGGTTGGGGATCGAGTGCTGCTCAAAGTCTCACCTTGGAAAGGTGTAGTCCGATTTGGCAAACGGGGCAAGCTCAACCCGCGTTATGTCGGACCGTTCGAGATCATTGAGAGAATTGGCAAGGTCGCCTACAGGTTAAATCTACCTGAAGAACTCAGCGGAGTTCACAACGTATTCCACGTGTCAAATCTGAAGAAGTGTCTGTCAGATGAGACCCTCATAGTTCCTCTCAAAGAGCTCACAATCGACGACAAGCTGCGATTCGTTGAGGAACCAGTAGAGATTACGGACCAAGACATTAAGATTCTCAAGATCACCAGAATACCTCTCGTCCGAGTTCGTTGGAATTCCCGTCGTGGCCCAGAGTATACCTGGGAACGAGAGAACCAAATGAAACTCAAATATCCCCAACATTTTAAGAAAAACACAACCACTACTGATGCTGAAGCTACTGCAGAATTTCGAGACGAAATTCCAAATCAACGGGGGGATGATGTGACACCCCGGGAAAACCAGGAAAACAACGCAACTTAACTAGATTCCTCAGTAACCACGCGCTAAATTTCGGGACGAAATTCTCTTAACAGGGGGAGAATGTGACAACCCTCAAAATCCTATGTATTACATACAATTTATTACTGATAATTAAAGTGTTTGACGACTGTGTGGAACTACTTAACTGCTCTCTGATTACTGTGATATACTTACATGTGTTTGTTAACGTACTTGGCTTGTGCAGAAAACTTGACTAAATGGTCCTGAATATTTTCCTATGTGTTAGGAATTAATTGTGTTACAAAAATATATGTATAAGACGCCTTACGGAATAATTAAACACTCTAACGAACCGGTATCTAACCGAACAACCGGACATTACCCAGGACACCAAAATATTGCTAGAAACATTGTTTAATTATTTCTTGGCTTGTTGTAATCCCCGAACACCCTGACACCCACTAGAAATCACATAGCTAACATATATAAACATAATACTTGAAATCTAACTATCCATCACCTATTTATTTGGAAAAGTTACAACCAACCCCCCCCCCTAACCAATTCGGTCACAAGGACCATACCCACCACACTCTCAAATCTTGCCTAAAGATTTTATGGTATTATTTTAATAGATCTTTGCTTGTAGTACTCACCAAAATATATGAAGTGATTATAAAAGCATGGCCAAGATCACCACAACCATACTCCATCATTTCACACTCCCTCACTTCACTCTCTCTCCCTTTCTCGGCTCACCCACAACCGGCCACCATACACCACCCACACACCACCCATCTTCTTGCAACTTCAATCCAATCCAAGGTGATAACAAGGTGCTAGGAGGTGAAGTAGGAAGCCCGGTGTGCTTGGAACTCGAAAGACCTCTCTAGATTGCTTTTATCCACCACTTTTACGCCTTTGATCTTCCCTAGCCTCGAGCTAGTAGTAAGTGACTCTAAACCTCTTCTTGATCTTGTCTAGAGTGGTTAATAAGCGTTTTGTCGGATAAATCGTGAACACTAAAAATCAAAACTAAAAAGTTTTGCTAGAGTGATGAACTTGTTGGTTGAAGAGTAAATAATGATGAAACATGGTAATACAAGATAAATCTGAAATATATGAGTATTAGTTTGCTGTAAATAACTTATAACCTGTTGTAAATCATTATTAGAATGAATGGTAATCATATGTGTGCGTTTTAGTAGCCTTTAGACTGATAACAGCTTGCTGATGTGTATTTTCAGCCGCCTTTAACAGGCTGTAAACAGGGCATAAATTCAACAAAAAACCGATATTTTGAATCTAAAATATGTTATTATGAAATACGGTTCTAAGGGCACCGGAATCGTAATTTTTGGACATCGTTTACTATTTTTAAAGTATTAATTTGTAACAGCAACTTAAGCTGAATTTTGACAGCAATAAATGGGTGTCATACTTTCGGTCATAACCTGAGTTTTGTGATGAATCGGACCATGAAATTTGTACAGTAGATGACAACCGATGCATGTGTAATTACCCCACTGGAATTTCGTATATCGGACACTCGATGAATTTTTAATAAATTGTTCCTTAGACTGTGGTCAGAAATTCATAAATCTAAGTTCAGTCCGGAATATGATTTTTTATAAAATATTGGTACTGAACCGGACCCCGATACTTTTACACAATAAAATATGGAACGTTTAAGACATCTTGTAAAAATATGGGAATTTTTGGAATAATTTAACTATTTTATTAAAATGTCCGAAAACAGCCGGTTTTGAATATAAATGCTGAATTGAGATAAGTTGTGACTTGCGTGTCTAAATGTCGAGTATGCTATCCGTGAATGATCTAACATGTTATATATGTTATGTGCATTATCGTATGTTTGATTTTGAGTGGGGAATGGATGGGAAACTTAGAGGGCATAAACCGTTAAAGTGATGCATGTTATGTGATAGATACGTGTAGGAACTTTGTGTTCTATTTGAAAGCCACTAAATGACTAACTGGTAAATCATACTAGGACGTGATTGACCGACCTTGACTGTTAGCTATATTGAGAATCTAACCGAGCAAACCAAGGTGAGTTCACACACTTTCTAAGGCATGGGATTCCCGGTGGTTTGGGAATGGGTTAAAGAACTAAAACGGAATCTACATATCCTACTTAGGTAGGACATGTACGACCATCCTCCTCGGGTAGGATGCCAGTATTATTCCTGCGTATTCTCTTTGGGAGAACTACGTACGTTCGTCCTCCTTGTGTAGGACAACAACCTTAAACTTACTAGACAAAACTCTATCATAAGTCCCTCATTTTATATCGACTTAATCGCCGAGGCCAATGGCGAGCGGGTCATTAGTTAATAGCGCTATTAGGTTTAACAAACCTCACACCGTGCCAGTCGGACGGGTGTGTACTAATGGACTATGGCAAACCATCAGTGATGATAGACACTGATGTAGGGCACGACTTACTTGCGTAGTAGTCGATACCATACGGTCTAGTGGTTCACATGGGGAAGCCCCCACTAATCATGAACAGGGTATGGGTAATAAAGAATGAATTGGTTAAAACTTTCTTTCAACTAAGGGGTAACCCCCACGGCAATTACGCCAACGAAAGACAAACCACGTTTTCGGAAAACAACTTAAAACTAAACAACCAAACGTGAACTCACTCAACTTTGTTGTTGACTCGTTGTTACATGCCTTACAGGTCGCTAAATGCTTGGAGCTTGCACGAGAGGAATGAGTCGTTGTGGGATACGGACTGTCATGTTCCGTAATAAACACTTAATCCTTATGAACTTATTAAATCTACGTTTTGGATTTTAAACTTATGGACTATGAACTTATATTTTGGTATCACGTAGTATGCTTCCGCTGTTTAAGTTAAAACTTGGTTAACTGGCTTTTGGTCACCAATTGTATTGTGGTTGGTTTTATTTACTTAAATACGTTGTTCAATATGATTGGTGGCTCGATCCTGGTCACGTCACGCCTCCAAGCGGTGGTACTCCGCATGGTGGATTTTGGGGGTGTGACACTTTTCCCGCGGTTGGAATTACCGTAGCAAAATTTTTGGGTAAGCTTTTGAGCTAGGTTCTTTCTCTGGTTTTCTCTTGTTTACGTACCAATTAATCAGTCAGGGTGTTGGCTAGTTCTACTGCTTCTTCTATGGTTTAAGGTCTAGTTACGTTGACTACATGTCTAATCTCAATAATTAATCCCCAAATATAACGGGAGATTAACACTGGTTCAGGTGAGGCTAAGGTTGGCACTGATGTGTGTAAAATGCAACATATAAATTACATCAAATGAGGCATAAAACTAACCCTTTTTAGTACTAATGTTGGAAAAATGTGCTTTTGTCTTCCTTTTGTATTTTCAGGACCAAATGAGCTTAAATGAACAAAAGAAACAAATATGCAGCAAAATCTAACATAAATACAAAGAAAAGGAATAAACGAGGCATGCCTGACCCCTCGACAACATCTTCCCAAGTAAAAACAAGAAATAGAAGGCTGACCATGGCCCCGTGCCTAGTGGACACGGGGGCGTGGCTAGGTGTCTGCAGAAAATGACAAAGTTGTAGAAGCTTCTATTCCCAGCACGGGGGCGTGCCCAGCTCAACACGAGCCATGGTCAACGCCAAGATTCGTAGAATCTTGCAAATCTTGATAGTACAGATACGCTTCTGCACACGGGGCCGTGCCAAGCCGACACGGGGGCGTGTGGAGCCTAATGCAGACAATTGTAATTAATGAAGAAAGAGGAAGTGGATGGCCACGGGGCCGTGTCCAGCGGATATGGGGCTGTGTCCGGGCTTCTGTGCAGGCTATAAATAGGGGTGCTTTGTGACAACCCTCACCAAATCAGGTATCCGTACGAATTAATTAATATTTAATTACTGCTTAATTACTGTGCTTGCTTAAGATTGTGATTAAACTGCTACATTATTTCTGATACGTATACATACATGCATCATACTTTATTTACTTGTCACTCCATTATTTACATACAGAATCTTAGTGATGAACTTGATGCACAAAAGCACAGTAGCACAATGAACGGATAGCCCATTAAACATGCTGATATAGCCAGCATCAGGCAGACACTGCCTCAAAGGCTTGTATGAACCAGAAATAGTTTACTACACTAGTAGAAAGTGTAGGGAGATGAGGATTGTAGAACTGCGTCTCTAGGTGATAAATATAGTGACCGGATGTGCCTAAAACGTACTTTAAGTACAAAATTCAGCACTTTAATATAAAATTCAGCATTCATTTAATTAGTAAAGTGCCAAAACATGAGAAAAATGTTACTAGACACTTTCCAAAGTGTCGGGAATAAATTGTGTCACTAAAAATAATATTAACGACACTTTAAATGCTTATGTAGCAATTTAACGGATTAATATCCAACCGAACAACCGGACTTTACCCGGAACACAAAAATATTGACATGACATTTTTTTTCCTTTTCTGAGCCAGTTAGGGTCCTCGAATAACCTAACACCTGTTATAAATTATAACACACTAGTAACGTAATTTAATCTCCTAACTTAACTAACTAACATAACTAATTGGTTAAATCCCAACTAAATAGCCCCCCCCCCCAACCGAACGGTTTCTCTTAGGGGACACACTTTACACATTATGATTATTTTATTCTTTGTTGCTCAATATCTTGTAGACACTTTATTTAGTGGATATTACACTAAGATGGGTTATAAAATTAACCAAGAGATTAGACAATCCATTTACATCAAACACTTAAACAAAGAAAAAAAATTGGCATCTTTCTTTCTCTCTTGGCTATCTCAGCCGAAACCATACATACACACCCACCCATCTTCAAGTTTCATTCTTGCCATATTACTTACATACTAGTGTGTTAGAGCTCATACGAGGAGACCCGGTGCTTACGGAATCGCGAGGACCTCTCTACGACGCTATTAACCACCCATTTTTCGTCTAGTATCTTCCCTAGCCTTGTGCTAGTTGTAAGTGATTCTAAACACACTTTTGACTTTGTCTATAGTGGTTAATAAGAAGTTTAACGGTGAAAATTCATGTTCATGCGAAAAACAAATTAAAAGTCTTATAAAAATGATGAACTTGTTGGATAAAAGAAATGTAATGGTGTAAAACTTGTTAAATTTGTTTTGTTATGATTATTTTGTGTTGTTTGATGCTAGTAGTAGTACGGATCGTCATCTAACCGGACTAGGTCATGTTCATGAAACATGAACTAGTGATAGGTTAAGCGTAAAAATGGTAAGATGATGAACTCTACTACTTATAAACATGAACTTGTATAAAAACGGTTTTTCTTATAAAATGGAGTTCTAAACTAGTAGATCTAAAGATCTACAAGTGGTATTTTCGAAGGACCAAGTAAAATATATACAAGTCTTATTTTAAGTCGGATCTTTCATAAACTAGAGGTGTTTTGTGAACAAACGAGCGTATGGACACTTGTGTAACAAAAGTTTTAACAAAGAAATAATTTTCGTAAATACCGACTAGAAGTTGTAAAAAAAATACATATTCTTTAAAAATAATGTTTTCAAGAAACAAAAGTTATTTTTAAAGAGGATGAGGACTACAAAAAAAAATGATGGAAAGACTACTACACATTTTTTACACAAGTTGCAAGTTCATGTGTTTGCGAGTCATACTTATTTTGACTAGTTTGATATTGGAAAATTATATATTGATGACTGAAAATTGATTGATTGAGTTGTTAAAAGAAAATGATACGCTTGTAAGCGTGGCCACCTCCAGTTACAGAGGAAACTCTGGCGAAATTTTTCCAGAAAACAACACTTAGAAATATTTTTGAAACAAGTGTTATAAATATATTTTTACTTGTTTTCAAAAAAATATAAATTTCGCCACGATTTTTATTACAAATTTCTAAGTGTCGGAGGTGGGATTTTCACAAAATAAAACTTGCTAAAATATATATTTAGAATATATATTTTTCATAACAACACTTGTGTAATTTTTTGTGATTATTTTGTGAACTGCGTAAATATTATTTTTAGGGTAAAAATAATATTACCAAATATTAACGATCCCAAAATAATACGAACGCCTTAAGTTACAACGGTATTATTAATACCACCCGAACCTTACAACGTAACTTACGTAATTTCAGAAAATACCCTTAAGTGTGTGTTTTGACAAGGATATTATTTTGGAAAATTATATGGAATCAAATACAATATTTTTGGGAAAAATATTTATATTTTGGAAGTAGAATATTTTAGACAAACAAAATAGAATATATTGTATTAAGTGAGACTTAATAATATATTTCAAAGTTATACGAACGCACGTGTATTAAAGCCCCCATTCTTGGGAAGGAATATAATTAATACTTAAATACGAAGTGCAAACACGAAATAGTTGTCTAACTATTTCCCAAAAACATAACCCTTAAGCTAAGGCACGGCCGTCCGTCTAATAGAACTTAGTACGTGTAGGTCGTTGCACAGCAGGTTGACCAGGAGATTTCTTGTTAGAGACGCACCACTGTGAGTTCATGTCCCCCTTTTCTCTTAACTGTTTTCAGTTTTCTAAACTGCGGGGGTGAAATACATGTTACTATGATTACAAGTACTTTTTACATGGTATGGTTAGCGTAAGGAGGGTTACTACTTAGATGATGTGAGTGGGTATGCGCAACTTGAGGCCATTAATCCTCATTGTAGGACCGAGGGACGTAAGCGGTAGATCTATCTGGGTGTAGCGAGCCCAACCCCTGAGCCCGCTTAATGGACCAGGTGGTGACTTTGTAACCCAATGGTGATCTCTTTTTCCTTATTTGCTACATACCAGGAATTTTTACATAGACATTTTTTTACAACGGGTTATACATACTCACTTACACATGAACTCGCTCAACTTTATGTTGACTTTTCAAACTACATGTATTTCAGGAAACTAACGGATCTGGCACGGTATGCACGTATTTTCAAGCTGCGTTTGAATAAAGAAGTCATCCAGGGTTTAGAAGGTGTAACCTCTTCCTGGACGGGTTACATATCCCTAAACCTAGTATTGTTTAAAAGTCTTTTGATAAGATTTTATGAACTCATTTAAATCAAGTCAAGGTTTGTAACTTATTTTGTGATTGTTGAAAATGGGATTTTCTAAACTTTATTAATGGATGAATATCTCATGTTTTTATCATATAACATTATTATGATTGTTGCTGTGGTATTAAGAAGTCACACCAAATAAACCCACGCTTCCGCAAAGCCAGGGTGTGACAGCTTGGTATCAGAGCCTCGATCATAGCGAACTAGGATTCTCTCTCGAGTCTAGACTATGATCACTAGGGCTCTCACGAAAACATTTTTACACTGCATACCACTTAAGTCCAGATCCAAAACATTTTTACAAACAAAAGTTGAGCACATTTTATTTATTAGTTATGGCTCAGTCTGGGAGGCTGAGGCTCGGTCTGGGAGGCTGAGGTAGTTGTCTAGTGGGACTAGAAAGATCAGTCTGGGAGGCTGGGAGGCTAGTGGGACTAGGAAGAGCAGTCTGGGAGGCTGGGAGGCTAGTGGGACTAGGAAGAGCAGTTTGGGAGGCTGGGAGGCTAGTGGGACTAGGAAGAGCAGTCTGGGAGGCTGGGAGGCTAGTCGGACTAGGAAGAGCAGTCTGGGAGGCTGGGAGGCTAGTGGGACTAGGAAGATCAGTCTGGGAGGCTGGGAGGCTAGTGGGACTAGGAGAACTATTTGATTGCGTATTGGTGACTAATGTGCTTATTTGACTATATGATTGGTTATTTGTGCACATATGTGTTTTTGTTATAGACGCTATGCCTTCATCCGGCACAGGAGAGTCGGACATCACTGACCCTAGAGTGAGAGGCGTTTGCACTGCCCGATGCCGTTGCTGAGCCTGCTGATGGCCCTGTCGCTGGGGATTGGCCGCTTGCGGTGATCCCTGCTCCTATACCCTTTGCATCTTACCCTGTTCTTGATATGCTCCTTGACGTAGTCGCTGACGACGACGTCGACTTGTTTGACGAGGATCCACTAGAGGACGACGTTGAGGGCGAGGCCCACATAGCTGCTGGCGATCTCTTGCTACTCGCGGATGCTCCTGCTGAGGAGTCACCTGTTCATTCACCAGTCCCAGACTCCTTTGAGTCTGTGGCATCTGCACCATCACACGCGCAAGGCGTCATCTGCTGCACCTGCCCCTACCCCGAGTTTCACGATCGATCATGATATTCGTGGTGATTCAGACCCCGTTTTCCCACCTGGTTTTGATCTAGACCAGGACATTGAGTTTATACACCTAGATCAACCCATGGAGGACCCTGTTGACCCTGTTGATCCTTTGATTGCCGATTTACCTGTCGATGATCATCCTATTGTTGCTCCACTGTTGGAGGATGATCATGTTGTTGCTGATAAATCCGCTGACCCTGTTGTTGTTTCCCCTCTTCCTGATCCTGTGCCTATAGAGCCCGATCATGCACTCTTTGCGACCCATGTTGACCCTTGATACGCGCACACCCGAAATGGGTGGATAGATGATGATGATGATGACTACCCGCCTTTTATGGTACCTGTAGCACCTGCTTCAGTTCCTATCGATGCACCCCTGTTTCCTGCGGACATGTCTATTGAAGGTTGGCCACTCGACAACCATTATATGACCACGTTGGCATGCTTATCGATGGTCCTTCTGCTGACGCCCATAACGATAGAAATCAGACGAGAACACCGTCACTAACTTCACTTCTTAAGACCCCTGTCAACAAGCCATCCTCTGATTCTAGCATGCATTCAGACAGCCGGAATACAACACACTACTACTAAGACGACGATGACATGGCTACTGCTCTATCACCTGCTCGAGACACTTACACAACTCAGAGCCTGCTCCTGAGCTAGCTTCTACACCTTTTGGGTCAGCTTGATGCTGCGTCTGCTGAACCTACATCTTTACGTGATCACGATCCTGTTTCTCTTAGACCAACCAGACATTGCACCCCTGCTAACTAACCCAGTACCAGCACCTGACAATTTCCCTACTGGTTGAAACGTTTGTTTCTGCACCCGCAACCGACGACATTGCTCCTTTCCCCTATGAAGACCGACTTCCATTGCGTCAAGGTGCCTATAACTTTCTTTCAAAATATAACCGCACCCCGAGAAAGTACTGCAGGCCAGCACCTGCATAACGATTCATCCGCTACACCAGCATTTTCCCAAATGCACAGGTTGCACCATTTGCTACATTCTCCGCTACAACGCCGGACGAGCCACTTTCATGGATCTTATAACACGCTATATTGACTTTAGACCCTTGCCATCCCTCTCACTATGGAGGCCGTACATAGAATGAGTGCTCCTGTAACATCAACTACAGTTTAAGGATATGAGCCGCAGAATGATGGAGCTTGAGCTGACACCACGATCGGCAACTTCAGATACAAAACATAACATAACCGAAAACAGGAGTTAAGTGTCTACATCACAAGACAGCGTATTGTCTAAAAAGTTTCTGTGAAACACCACGTACTCCACTCTGTCTTTCGCCAGCGTGCATTGATCCGCCACATACCTCAAGATCCCTTTTGCACACTTGACCGTTACTATTACATCGTTCCCAGGATGCTGATGCTCATTTCTTTACTATCGAGCAACCAAACAGATAATTACTTCAACGTATATACAAGCTCGAGGAGGGACTCACGCATGTTAACAGTTTACTTTTCTTTCCTCCTCCACTTCAGTAACGAGTATAGTTGGTTTCTGGATTATGCGGATTGCATTACGCTTGGGTAAATACGCTAATGATAAGCCGGGATTTCGGAGACTTTGAGTACCACTTCTGACTACGTAATTTTGATGCACCAAAATAACTTGTTGGACAAGGGTAGGGCGACCCTGTGTCCCTTCTGATGCGACACGTTTTGTAAGACACCGTGATTGTGGCCGGAGGATAATGAAAGCCCAATCAGCTTTAAACACGCGACAATACTTACGACCAATGACTAACGAAAAACTCCGCCGCTATGTCCTCACTAAGCACGCTGTTGATCTACGTATTGGTGCGATAACTATAATGCTACATGCTTACTTGCTACACTCCTATTTACAAGATGTCCAATACATGAGATAATATGTGATTGAATGTATAACGGCTACGTATATACGTATATGTAATACACCTCTGAGGCCTTATTCGTTGAATAGAAACTAATGTGCTCGCGTCCTTCACAAGACCTGACCTAACCGACTTTCTTCTAGGAAGATGTCGACTCAAGGGAACACCGATATCAACCAACCTCTACCTACAACAGAGGCGGAAATGCGAGAACACCTCTTACGGGCCATCGCATGATATGAAGTCCATCGCTCCGATTGTAGCGGGTGTACCTCAGGAAATAACCCCCCCCCCAACGGCTGCACCTACAAGCAGTTCTTGGACCACAAACCTCGAGAGTTCGACGGCACTGGGGGTGCCTTAGCCTTCGTGCGCTGGGTTGAAAAGACAGATTCTGTTTTACGATTGAGCAAATGTGACCACGAACATCAAGTCAAGTATATAACTGGACTATTGGAGGATGAGGCTCTGTCATGGTGGAACCATCAAATTCGGACAATGGGCGAGACCGCTGCGTATGCTATGACGTGGGACGAACTGAAAAATATGATGCGTGAAAGATATTGCTCGAGGGCAGAAGTCCAGAGATTGGAGACAGAACTGTGGAACTTGAAAATGGAAGGACCAAAGATAGCGGAGTATGTGCAGAGATTTAACGAATTATCACAAGTTGCCTTACTCCTGGGGGCACCAGAGTTTAAGAGAATTGAACAGTTCATAAGGGGATTGGCACCCCAGATTCTAAGCCTGGTAACAACATCAAAACCGTCAACGATCACCGAGGCTATCAACATAAGCATAGCACTCACGGAAGAAGCAGTTAGACGAGGAGAATTTTCCACTGCGGAGGAGAAAAAGGAGACTGCTATAAAGGCATCTGGGGATAACAAGAGGAAGCTCGCAAATTTCAAGATGGTTACTCGGGTAAGTAACAAGAAGAAGGCCAAAAAGGGAAAAGATTACAAGGGTATCCTACCTAAGTGCGACAATTTTTACGTTATCATGTCGGGCAATGCAAATATGGAAATTGTGGTAACTGTGGCAAGGTGGGACATGTCAAGGAAACTTGTTGGCAAAACACTGAACATAGTAATGGGGGCCAAGACGGTAATGAGAATCACGAAGGGGACAACGACAATGATAATTGTCGAGGCAGAACGAGCGATAACAGAAGCGTGCTCGAGGATGTTTAAGCTGTGGAAGTAAAAAGCATTTAAGAAGATATTGCCCTAAAAAAAGAAGATATTGCCCTAAAAACAATCAGGCGCAAGGATGAAAGCTCCCCACCGGAGCTAGGGAGACATGTGACAACTCGAGTTTCCAAGATTCCACTTTCGCATTTATTGCACGTTCGCTGTTTGTTTAGTTATTTACTTGCATAATTGGTTTGCTTTGTAGCTGTATACGTTTTGGATTTGATAAAGTTTATGAATGATTTGGCAAATACTTGAATGTGGTGATGAAACTATAAATTGTATATCTTGTGCATGTAATATGTAATAGATAATACTTAAGGGTGTTTAGTGCTAATAGTGAAACTTTAACAACTCTTAACCCTAATCTCCTTCACTAATCACTCACACAATCATCATACGTACCTAAGATTTCCTCCACAATCATTTGCTTCATCATTGGCACAAGCTCTCTATCATCACTCTTGATCCCTCTCTTTATCTAGAATCAATCCAAGGTAATTGTTTATTGATTGTTTGTTATTATCAATTCTTGATTATGTGATTCATGAAAACCCTAGTTCTACATGTAATGGTTCTGTGTTTGATTGATTCTGATTGTTGTGAAATAGTTTATAATCAGTTGTGTAACCACTTGTTGAATGTTAAGATGCCTGTATGATAGAAGGTTTGATTGATGATGAGGTTACTGCAATACAGATGCAATGAAATTAGGGTTTCTTAATCGTGAAAAGGTGAAAACGTAAGTGTTACAATTACAATGAACTTGAATATTCGTATGTATGACTGATAGTTTGTCTGAGTTTCATGCTTAAAGGTCTGAACTTTTATTGCTTGTTGAAGTCCGAACTTTTGATGTTGTGAAGTCCGAACTTTATGAATGCAAGTAGGGAATGATAGTCCGAATTTCATATGGTGAATAGGGAATCCGACCTTTTATTATATAAAGGATGTCCGAAGTTTATGAGTATAAAAAGGTCTGAACTTATATGATGTTCAAGGTCCGACTTTTATTTGATGCAAGGTTGTTCGAGTTTTATGCAAGGCAAAAGGGTCCGACTTTTGTAAAGGGACAAGGGATCCGAACTTCTTTGCTTATAACTCATGGTCCGACTTTCCTATTAAACAAGGGGTCCGAGTTTTTAAAGGGGGAAGCCCCCTTGTCCGAGTTTTGTAAGGGTGCCATGTCCGAGTTTTTTTATGTGGGATGCCCCTTGTCCGATTTTTCTTTGATGTGCCTTGTCCGACCTTTACAACAACCCTTGGTCCGAGTTTCATGGTTGAGTAATTGATGCATTGTATTTAGTATGATGATTTGATTGTTCTGATGATCGAATAATGAATGATATATATATGGTTCCATTATATGCATGCAGTAAATGATTATATTAAACTGCTAATATTGAATAACGAATTTGATGATGATGAGCACATTATTTGAATAATGCTGTCGGCCAGTGTGTGTATGGGGCATGTAAATTGTTTGTCAATAGGCATGTGATTATTCACATATATGTGCAAAAGTCATACAAGTATAATTAAATTGAATGACATATAGGAAAAATCTGTTGTGGGTGATTGTTTATTGGACCGAAACCAAACTGCACATGTTCACCTTGTTAGTGTGTTAACTTGGTGAAATATGTTAACTGCCTGTTAATCCTGTCAAGCATGAATTGTACGGTTTAGACTAAACTGCATACATGATATGTGATAACTGTTTAAACACACTTCGTGACATAAATGGCATGCGAACTTGAACTGATTTAATATACATGCATACTCTAGGCTTTGATTGATTTCTTGTGAGCACTTAACTTAGCATACCGAGCAAACCAAGGTGAGTTCACACAGCCAAGGCATGGGATTCCCGGGTTGGGAATTGGGTTGGAAGATTTAAATTGGATAATTACTCGTACTTACGCTATTGCTAGACTATATACCATCGTCCTCAGGTTAGTCAGGACACTTACATAAAACCTACGTAAACTAGTATCTACCACTGTCTCCCGGGTCGGGAGGACACTTACGTAAAACCTACGTAAACTCATACCTACTACTGTCTTCCGGGTCGGAAGGACACTTACGTAAAACCTACGTAAACCCCACGCGTACCACTGTCCTCGGGGAAGGGCACTCACGTAAAACCTACGTGACCTTGTACGTATTCCTGTTCTCGGGCTAAGAAGAACACATGGTTGCAATTAGTCTAGTAAGGATAAACATGGGAAGCCCCCACTAGTAATAAATATAATCATGGGAAACCCCCACTATTAGTACATACAAACATGGGAAGCCCCCACTAAATGAATATACGATTTTGCTATTTCGAACTTACTTTCTGTGAACTCGCTCAACTAGTTGTTGACTCTCTGCTGCATGCCTTGCAGGACCTTAGGTACATATGGAGCTTGCACAGGGAGGAGCAGGTCGTTGTGGAGCATGGATCGTGGATGCCATGTTAAACATTATAACACTTGAACTTATTACATACATTGAGTTTTCATATTATGCTTCCGCTACTAAAACTACATTTGGTTTAAACATCAATTGTATTGAGTTGGATTTTTATGAACTACTTTAATTAATATATGATGTGTTCAATATGATTGGTGGCTTGATCCTGGTCAGTCACGCTCCCAAGCGGTGATACTCTGTGTGTGGATTTTGGGGGTGTGACAGATTGGTATCAAAGCCGTTGGTTATAGAGAACTTGGTTTTAATATGGGAAAAACGTTTTTATTAAAACCAGACTATAACAGAACAATGCTCTCAACGATCCACAATGACGCCTCGCTCCACGTGCAAGACTCAACATCCTAGGTAATAAGGTTTATGTTTATTACCTGCTTGCTAGAATTACATAGAACCTTGCTCGCAGTATGCTTAGATTACATTGCCTACTATGCGTCATTACATGAGAACACCTATGTGCTTACACTCTTCTGTCATCGCACTACTCGCGAACCATTCTCACTTATTCCACTTTTACTATGAAGATCATGTCTGGACGTGTGAACATGACTCAAGCCCAGTTGACGGCTCTTATCAATGAACAAGTAGCTGCGGCACTTGCAGCTGCACAAGCAGGTCAACACGCCCCACAACCTGTCTGCACATTCAAGAACTTCATGGACTGTCGTCCAAGCACATTCAGTGGCACAGAAGGAGCAGTGGGACTCCTCCATTGGTTCGAAAAGCTCGAGTCGGTATTCGAGATGTGTGAATGCCCTGAGGCTCGCAGGGTAAAGTACACCACTGGCACGTTGGAAGGGATTGCGCTAACCTGGTGGAATGCGCAAGTACAGATTCTAGGGCTGGCGGGTGCACACGTGATGACATCCACAAGTTGGAAGTGGAGCTTTATCATATGAAAATGATGGGGTCGGAAATCGAAGCTTACACGAAACGGTCGAACGAACTGGCCATCTTGTGTCCAACCATGGTGGACCCTCCAATCATGCGCATTGAGTTGTACCTCAAGGGTCTAGCCTCAGAGATTCAGAACCATGTGACATCGGCTATGTGACAACCGTCAATTTTGCATGCATCCGTACAATTAATTAATTTTAATTATGAGCTTAATGACTGTGCTTGATTACATCTGACGCTTTAAACTGCTTACTGATTTATGTTATATACATACATGTGCGTTCTTTACATACAGTCACTTCAATTATTTCATACAGACTCTTAGTGACAAACCTGATGCACAAAGCACAGTTAGTACATTGAGCGAATAACTCAGACACATGCTGACAATGCCAGCACTTAGACAGATACTATTTTTAGGCCAGTATGGGCCAGGGATAAAACACTACACCAGTATGGAGTGTAGGGAAGTGAGGACCATAAGACTATGTCACTAGGTGATAGTTTGAGTGCCGGAAAGTGCCTAAAACGCAATTTAAATACAGAATTCCGCATTTTCAGTAACAATTCAGCTTTTAACACGCTCATATTATATAGAGTATTGACTAAATGGTCCTGGACACTTTCCTAAGTGTTGGAATTATTTTCGTTACAAAAAGATGCACAAAAGACGCCTTACGGGACAATTAAACGCTTTAACGGAACGATGCGAAACCGAACAACCAGACATTACCCGAGACATGAAAATATTGTTAGAAATATTATTTTATCATTTTCAATTATTAATGGTCACAAAAATCCCCACACACTATAGAAACATGGCATACACCCACTATTCTAGAAAATACCCATAACCTTCCGATTAATTACCCACTAACTATGAAAATTTACAATTAACCCCCCCCCCCCCCCTCACTAATTCTCGGCTCACATGGGGGGACCCACCCTCAATTATTTCAAATCCCCTACTAAATATTCCCCTTGATTTTGATTGGGAGGTGATCTTGCCAAGAAATCATCATGATGGCATATAGGTTGGGCTAGTGATTTACCTCATCATTCCATCTTCACCAACAAGTCACTCCACCATTTTGCTTCACTCTCTCTCTCCCTCTTGGCTGATTATAGCAGCCACCATCACCATCATTTTCACATCTTCATCTTCTCCACTAACAAGGCCCATACAAAGCTTCAAAGAATCCATGGAGGTTGCAACTTGAAGGAACTTCAAGGAAGCTTTGTTCTAATCTTATCATCATCTTTTCTCACCATCATCTTCACTTAGATTCATCCCTAGCTTTAAGCTAGTAGTAATTCCTTGTTAAACCTTTGATCATCTTGTTTTGTAGTTTGATGTGTAGTATAATGCTATTTACAAGAACATTGAATGGATTAAAACAATAAATAAACATGCTGATTCACATTTTCAGCCGACTTCAACAGGCTGTAACTGGATCGTTTTAAATCGAAAAACTGATTTTCTGAAGTCTAAAATATGCATTTTGGAATAACCGAACAAATGGCACTGGAATCGTAATTTTTCGAGGTCGTTTACTATTTTTAAAAGACTGTTTTTGGACAGCAGCTCAAGCTGCATTTTTACTGCAGAAAAAGTGTGTTATTTTTGGAGTCATAACTTAAAACCTGAGTAAAATCAACTCATGAAATTTTTACAGTAGATAGACACCATTGTCAGGACGACCCTCCAACTGGAATTTCGTCAAACGGACTTACGGTTAAGTTTTAGTGAATATTTCCGTAAACTGCAATCAGAAGGTAACAAATCTGATTGCAGTCGAGAAAATGATTTTCTATAAAATATGGGTAAAGAATTGGACTCTGATATTTTTACACAGTAAAACTTGGAACATATGTGACATTCTGTAAAAATTTGGTAATTTTTAGAAAATGTTAACTGTTTTATAAAAATCCTCGAAAACAGTCCGCTTTTGAGTAATGAAGCTGAAATAAAGTATGTAACGTTTCGCTTGTCGATATGTCGGTTTGGTTATTGAAAAATGAACTATTGAATATATGTAAAAGAAAAATGATATGCTATTTAAGCATGGACACCCCTATTTACAAAGGAGACTATGGCGAAATTTTCCGAAAATCCTAACACTTAGTAAATATTTTCTAGACAAGAGCTTACTAGTATATTTTCGACTAAGTTTTTCAAAGATAAAACTCGTCATAATATTTATCACAAAATACGAATTATCGGAGGTTGGTTTCATACATGAATATGGTTAAATATATATTTCCGGCATCCCATCCTTGGGAAGGAAACGCGTATATAAATACTTTAGAAGTATTGATACTAGAATATGGAACAAACAAATATTCCAACACGACATATGATTAAGTTGAAATACAAATTATTTTGACAAATAATTATCACTCGAAATAATATAAGAAATGTAACTCAAAGACAAAAATACTAAGACAAGGCACGACCCGTTCGTCTAATAGACGTTAGACCATTGTAGGTAGTCGTGTTTGCTGAAGAGATTTGGGTTACGAGTACCGAAGACGCAATACTGTGAGTTCATGTCCCCCTTTTCTCTTTAACTGTTTTCAGTTTTATACTTCGGGGGTGAAATACATGTTACAGATATTTACAGACAATTATTTACATGGTATGGTTAGCTTAAGGAGGGTTTTTATTACGTGAACATGTGAGTGGTGGGCATGACACTTAAGGCCATTAATCCTCGTTGTAGGACCGAGGGACATTAGTGATAGATCTATTTGGGTGTAGCGAGCCCCACTCCTGAGTCCGCTGAGTGGACCATGAGATGACTAAGTGCCCGACGCACAAATCCGCTAGGGTTGAGTCTTCCTGCATCACTTCACACTTATCATTGGCTTTGCAACCAAATGATGGTTTTTCCTTATTGCTACATACCAGGGATTTTCATACATACAGACATTTTTACAAAGGTTTATACGTACTTACTTACACATGAACTCGCTCAACTTTTGTTGATTTTTCAAACTACATGTATTTCAGGGAATTAGTAAATGGATCTGGCGGCGTTGGAGTTTTTAAGCTGCGTTGTGAATAAAGATGTCATCCAAGTCATTAGGGTTTAGGAGGCGTATCTTAATCCTGGACGGGATACGTGGTCCTAAACTCGGGGTTGTTTTAAAATCTTTTGTTGAGTCTTTTTGAACTCCTTAAGACATGTTATGGTTTGTAACTTGAAATTGGTCTCGTCATTTCAGACAATTATGTTGTACTACTTTTAAACTTAAATTAATGGATGTACATCTACTGGTTTTATCATATAGTGTTGTTATGATCATATGCAATGGTATTAAGAAGTCACACCAATAATCACGCTTCCGCAAAAGTCAGGGTGTGACAGCTTGGTATCAGAGCTTCGATCGTAGCGAACTAGGATTCATTCTCGAGTCTAGACTACGATTAATAGGGCTCTCACGAAAACGCTTTTACAAACATGTATTCATTGCATACACAAAACACCCAGATCCAGGGAACAAACATTTTTACAAACAAAAGGCACAAATACACATTCCAAAATATTTGTTTATAATTCAGCCTTAGAGGCTGAGGGAGGTTCAGTCTCAGAGACTGAGGGATTCAATCTTAGAGATTGAGGGAGGTTCAGCCTTAGAGGCTAGGGAGGTTCAGTCTTAGAGTCTGGGAGGTTTGGTCTTAGAGACCAGGGATTTAGTCTTAGAGACTGGGAGGTTTGGTCTTAGAGACCAGGGATTTAGTCCTAGAGACTGGGGAAGTTGGTCTTAGAGACCAGGGAGTTGGTCTTAGAGACAAGGGAGTTAGTCTGAGAGACTAGGGAGTTCAGTCTAAGAGACTGGGTGGGATAGTCTAGGGAAGACTAGGATGATTACTTGCTTACATTGCTATCACATACATGCTTAATTGCTGATTATCGATAAACATGCATATGTGGAAACTGTTTGCATACGCTAACTGATAGTAATTACTATGGAAATGCATACTATGACTACCATGTACCGATACACATGTCGCCTTGATCAAAAGCGGGTTGTCAAGCATTGATGACCCTATGGCCACCACCGCAAATGATGAGACTGCACTTGCGCCAGAGATATTTACGTCAGACACTGAGAGTGATCCTGATACGCTAACCAAGGGCAAGGACGACTTACAACAGTCCACGCTACCAGATTTTGGGATGATTTATCCTTGCAGAAGGCTTCTCCGACAAAAATCCTCCTACTACTCTTGTTTCAGTCCATGACCACTTCATCACTGGTCACCCCAATGGTGAACACACCATGGTTTCGAACCTCGACAATACGCCCCCTGTGGACATTCCTTCCGAAGGTAGGCTACTTGACGAATAGCCGATGACGTCGACATGACTATTGACGGTCCTCCTGACGACATCCCTGGTGATGGAAAGTTAGACGAGAACGTTATTACAAATTTCACATTTGAGACCTCTGTTATCAGGCTATCCTCTGCGCCTGGAATACACACGATTTCAGACTCCTCTGAGTCCGTAACATTTACAGCCTTATAGATGGCCAGATTACAACCTTCTACTACTGACACAGACGACGACACCGTTATGACTGCTGCACTATCTCTACTCGAGGCACCACACCGTTACACGACCCAGGGACTGCCCCTGAGCTAGCCTCTGCACCTTTGTGGGACAGCTTGATATTGCACCTGCTGGTCTTGCACCCTTGCTTGATTATGACCCTGCTTCTTTCGGTATACCGGACATTACACCTCTTATATCTGACCCAGTACCGGCGTCTGATGATCTCCTCATCGGTCGAGACATTTGTTTATGCACCTTCACCACTGATATCGCTCCTATAAAGACCGACGTCCATTGCACTAACATGCCTATCGTTACCTTTTAAAACATACGCGCACCACAGAAAGGTACTCCAGGACGGCACCCGCATAACGATCCCTATTGCTGCTGCAACATTTTCTATGACCTCACAGGCCGCACCGCGTGCTACTTTCAACCCTACAGCACTGGACGAGCCATTTCGATGGTCCCTATAATACGGTATGCTAATTTTAGACCCTTACCATCCCTCACACTATGGAGACCACACAGCTACAGTTTGAGGATATGAGTCGCAGAACGTTGGAGCTTGAGCTGACACCACGTCCTCCACCCTGTCTATTGCCAGTATACTTTGATCCTCCACATTCATCACTGTCTCCTTTGGCACACTCACCTGCTGCTATTACACCTTCTTGGTTATTAAGGCTCGTTTCTTTACTGTCGAGCGGCAGATCGGTTAATTACTTCGACGTATATACAAGCTCGAGGAGGAATTCACACATGTTAACGATTTACTTTTCTTTCCCACTCCACCTCAGTCACCCATATAATTGATTTCTGGATTTTGCGGATTGCATTACATTTGGGTAAAGACACTAATGATAAGCCGGGATTGTGGAGACTTTCAAAGGCCAGTTCAGACTACGTGATTTTGATACACTGATATCCTTGTTGGGCAAGGGTAGGGTGACCCTGTTTTCCCCTTGATGTGATACATTTTGAAAGACGATACAATTGTGGTCGGAGAATAATAAAACATGCGACAATACATTGTGGCCAGTGACCAGCGAAAGCTCAGACGCTATGTCTTCGTTAAGCACGTTATTGATCCATATGTGTGTGCTATAATTTTAACGCTACGTGCTTACTTGCTATGCTCTCATTAAACAAAATTACCAAATTACTTGGTTAGGCTATGATTATGCTATTACTTGGTTGGTCGGTATAATGACCTGTTATATGTATGAACGTATGACCACTAAACAACTAAATGGACTTCCTGAACAATAAGACCTGACCTAACTTCTTCTTAGAAGATGTCGATACAAGGGAACATCACTACCAACAATCCTCCGTCAACAACAGCGGCAGAACTACAAGAGCGCATCTCACAGGCTATTGCACAGCTCGAGGCCCTTCGCTCCGAACACAGCGAAGGCTGCACCTACAAGCAGTTCTTAGACCACAAACCTCGGGAATTTGACGGCACTGGGGGTGCCTTAGCCTTCGTATGCTGGGTTGAGAAAACTAATTCTGTCTTAAGATTGAGCAAATGTGCCCCAGGGCACCAGGTCACGTACATAGCTGGGCTATTTGTAGACGGGGCTCTGTCATGGTGGAACCTTTAGGTTCAGACAATGGGCGAGACTGCTGTGAACACTTTGACGTGGGACGAACTGAAAGAACTGATGCGTAAGAGATATTGCTCAAGGGCAGAAGTGCAGAAGTTAGAGACTGAACTGTGGAACTTGAAAATGGAAGGTCCAAAGATAGCCGAATATGTGCAGAGATTTGGCGAATTATCACAAGTTGCTTCGCGTTTGGTGGAACCGGAACCTAGGAAGATTGAACGTTTCATAGGGGGATTGGCACCTCAGATTCTAAGCCTTGTAACAACATCTAAACCTTCAACGATCACCGAGGCTATCAGCACAAGCGTGGCGCTCACTGAAGAAGCGATTAGACTAGGAAAATTTTCCACTACGAACGAGAAAAAGGAGACTCCTATAGAGTCATCTGGGGATAATAAGAGAAAGAGCGCAAATTTCAAGAAGATTACTCAGGCAAGTAACAAGAAAAAGGCTAAAAGGGGAAAGGACTACATGGGTATTCTACCTAAGTACGACAATTGTCTACGCTATCATGACGGGCGATGTAAATAAGGGAAATGTGATAACTGTGGCAAGAGAGGGCATCCTAAGGAAACTTGTAGGCAAGTTACTGAAAGTAGGAATGGAGGCCAAGATGGAAGCAAGAATCACGGAGGGAGCAACGAAAGTGACGATTATCCAGGCAGGACAAGTGACAGACAAAAACGTGCTCAAGGTTGTCTTAACTGTGGGAGTAAGAAGCATTTCAGAAGATACTGCCCTAAGGAGAATCAGGCATGAGGATAAAAGCTCAGTAGCAGAGCTAGGGGAGCACACCAGGAATCCAAGCATGGATATCGGTACGTTCCATAACACTCAACGTTATGCATCTGTGTTGCCAAATACTGTTGCAAATTTTTGGTTTCGCATCTCTAGAGTTCGAGAGTGTACTGATATAGTAGCACGTAGGTTAGATAACTTGCACTCGATGGGACTAGCTAGGTGAAGCTAGTGGAAGTCAACGCAGTGACTAGAAACGACAAGATAGAACCCGGAGAACGTGAATTTACGCTTGATCTACTGCCAGTTGAGTTGGAAGGCTTCGACAAGGTAATTGGAATGGATCAACTGCCGAGTGTTCGAGCGGGGATCGATAACCGCTTCACAATGGCAAACGAAGAAACGACCGTGGCTCATGAAGCAGGATACGCCCCTACAAATTACTAATTGCGGGGAGGCCCAAAAGTTAATACGTAAAGGACGTGTTGTTTTCTTGGCTCATGTCGGGGACAAGGGAGCCGAAGGACCAAAACTCGAAGATATTCCTGTGATAAGGAAATATCCTAAAGTCTACCCTGAAGACTTGCCAGAATTATCCCCTCAACGACAAGACGAATCTTCACATCGATTTGATTCCAGGCGTTGCGCCTGTAGTCGATGCACTTTAGCGACTTACACCTCGGAGATGCAAGAATTGGCAGTGCGACCTCGGAAGTTGATGGAGAAGGAAGATAACAGACCAAAAATTCCCTTTTGGGTAACCCAGATTTCTGCTCATCAAGAAAAAAAAAAGAGGACGTAATTTTCAAATAGGCATCGACTATCAAGAGCTGAACGAACTAACCCACAAGAGTCAGTAACTCTTGCTGAGAATTAATGTCACACCCCGACCGCGTATAACATGCAACCGCGGCGGAAAACGTCGGGGAGTGTTGTGGACAGAATTAATTGTTTCAAATCCACGGCAATTGAAGTTCCGTTTTATTGATCAAACATGAAAGTTTACATTGTTTAAACAAGAACCAGATAGTACATAACATAAATTAACTAGTTCTTGTCTCGTTTTAAGTTACTAAGGCACAGGTCCGCCTAAGTATATCTTGATAAGTCCTATGCATCATCTCCTGAAAACACATGTGAAAATAGGTACGTCAGCATAAAAATGCCTGTGAGATACATTGGTTTTGTGAAAACGGAATTCATGACTTATGTTTGAGAAATGTTTTAGTCATGAACCTTGTAACTTGCTTTGTCTTGTAAATCATTTGAAAAACGATAAGATCAGATGATATGTATAAACAAGAGAACACTGTATGGTTAAATGAATAACCAAATAAAATGAGTTTGTATAAGATAAGTCGTTTGTAAAACAATGTCTTGTGAAGAATATGTTATTTGTGTAAAATGTAATGTTATCTAAACTGAAATGACTTGGATAACGCTACGATATGTAATACTATACAAGCATTTATATATAGGAAGTACCAGCGGCGTATCCACCATGTTTGTATCATATTACATACGCCACGTTACACCAACCATTTACCCAAACCATCCACCATGTAAATTGTTCATGTACAAACCAAATGTCAAGTGTTATTGTGTAAACCATGTAGAAATGTCTATGTTCAATGTAAACCACCAAGTATGTGTATCGATGTCAAAATGTTTATGTTCGATGTAGATATTGTAATGTGTACCCAAAATATAACTTGTATGGTAAGCGAGATGTATCAAGTTAAACCATATGTAAAATGCACAAAACAAGGTGTTGAAGTTAAACATGGTTTAAATCAACGTTATGTTTTGTGGAACAATGCATGATCAAATGTAAATCATGTAATATGTAACCAAAATGATATGTATGGCTAGTGAAATATATCAACTAAACCATATGCACGAAAACATAGTATTGAAGTAAAACTTGGTTTAAATCAAAGTTATGTTCTGTGGAAATGCATGCCATACTGATATTAACATTTATGCGGTATTGTGAAATATGCATACATCCAAGCCTTGAGACTGCGGCGATAAACCTTTAAACAAATTAAAGGTTTATCTAAGTTATGTATATCGAATTCGGTCATTCCTTCCAATCCTATCAAACCCAGGATTTCAGAAACGGGAGTTGTCAATTCCTATGGTACCACTACCTACTAACGAACGGCGTAGCTAATGTTAATGAATGTATTGTCCCATGTTAAACAAACCAAATGTCATAACAAAATGAAGGCATGTGATGTAAACAATTGTACTAAGTATGCTAAGTAAACATACGAAGCAGAAATGTTCATGTAAATCAATGTGCCCATATGCTGAGTAAACATATGCAGCAGAAATGTTCATGTAAATCAATGTGTCCATATGCTGAGTAAACATATGCAACAGAAATGTTCATGTAAATCAATGTGTCCATATGCTGAGTAAACATATGCAACAGAAATGTTTATGTAAATCAATGTGTCCATATGCTGAGTAAACATATGCAACAGAAATGTTTATGTAAATCAATGTGTCCATATGTTGAGTAAACATATGCAACAGGAATGTAATGTAAATCAATGTACTAAGTACGCACACAATGGGCATACATAGCATGAAATGAAATGAAATCGTGTACTATAATGTACTAACAACATAGCAGGCATATGATGTGAAAACATGGAAAGCATGAATGTAACAGATAGGCACATGTGTTTCACCCCAAAACAGTTTAGAAAACAGTAAAAGAGGGGTTCAATGTACTCACCTGAGATTGCTTTGAAGTTCTTGTATAATAACCAGATAATGCTAAAGATCACGGGATATCAAACGGCACCTAATAGGTAGCTATGTTAATATACCGGACCAAATCAGAAGGATCGGATAGTATGCGGGTTCGTAAACCAAACGAGTATGGAGACTCGTGTAATATGGTTTAACAAAGCCTACATACTAAAACGAAACCTAACCTAAGTGCTTGCGACCCATCACGACCCGTTTAGGTAGCTTATGCTACCTTACGCGTCGTTCGCGTAGAACGCGTCTAGAACGCCTAACATCGTGACCACAAGGTATAACCTCGGAAGGTTATAGCTATGGTCACCTAATGTGTTTGGTCGGATCCTAATGATCGACCAAATGGGTTGAGTTCGAAAGTATAAGCGTTGGTTTAGATCGCTTACCTTACGACCCTATATATGCACTAAACTAAAAGTGACGAGCTAAGCATGTTAGAACATGCTTAACTAAGTTTGAAAACAGGTTTGACATCAAAACAAACGGCTTTGATGCCCACGAGTAGTTTGGTTACAAGATATGCAAGAATGCACATTTTGGCCGAAACTACGGCTCGTCACTGAGCCTAGATAACGTGGTAATCAGTAGGTATAGTCACTACGGATTATAACCATCGTGATCACGCTCGCGTTATGAAGTTCTAATGAACTTCGCATCGACCATAAGCTGGTCAATGCAGAAAGTCAACATAACGTCGACTTTCGGACTCGAAAAGCGAATAAAAGAACGAAAGAACACTTACGGAGGGTCCCCGAATGCTAATCTAGATCAAAATAGCTCAGGTATGAAACAATGGTTCCAACTTAGAGCCTTAAGATCAGATTGTGTGGGTTTTGAGCAAAATGGGGGGGGGGGGGTATTTATAGGAAAAGTGAAACCGTCAGGATCGTTTCTCGAATAACGTGCCACGATCTTGTGCGTACATGTGTCAAATTGTTAGGTTCACTGAATATGGCCCTTGGCCTTTGACTGGTGAAAAGGCATTTGGACCTTTCGCCATTTGAAGAGCCAATCAGCATTAAATGTGGGTTCTGCTGTACTGGGGACCCCTTACGGACCGTATGGGCTTTGGCTTACGGTCCGTAAGCCCCTAGTTTGGCAGATTTACCATTTTGGTCCCTGCAGCACCAAAACTTGGTATTTGATGCGTTTTTGGCACGTTTAAGCCCCGTTAACCCCATTTCAAAGCTCTAAAATGAAGTTAAAGTATAGGGAACTTAAAATGTGCTAAAAAATATGTCGGATGCCGGTTCGTTTGGCCGTACGGTCGGGATGTTCGGTTAATTACGACGGAATGCGCATAAGCGCGAAAGACGATCCAAATTGCGCGACGAATGGATTTTTCTCATGCCATACACTAAGGCGTAATATAAGGATGCTCACATAAATTTTTGGATGTTCGGATGTATTCAGAACGTAAGTTATGCGCAAAAGTGCAAACTTGTGCACTTTTTGACACTTTTAGCCCCTGAACGATCCAAAAGTTTGTTTTAGCATACCAAACCCCTCAAAGCCCATTTCTAAGCTATGTAAAGGATATTTATGGTATGTTTAACTTATGGACATGTTCCGGAATGTTCGTTACAGTTCAAATTGGCATACTTTCGTAGTTTGTCAAGTTTAGTCCCTGTAAGCGAATTAACCTGTTTTGCCATACCAAAGCCTTCAAAACTTATTTCTAAGTTATGTAAAGGTTATTTAAGGTATGTTGAGTATATTTTGCTGTTCCAGAGTATTTGTCGCATTAAACTTAGTACGTTTTGCGCACCAGTTTGCGTATAACTCCCCAGAAAGCGATGTAGAGCTCGAAATCGAACAAGAGTTGATATGTGCAAACGATACACATATTTATACAAGTCCAAAGTATGAAATACAATATTTCATTGGTTTGGCGTCTGTTTGATGGTTGAAGTGACACAGGTGTCACAGTCTCCCCTGCTTTAGGAAATTTCGTCCCGAAATTTAGTTTTTTAGGAAACTTGTGCGTGCTTGAAATCAGAATTGGGGAGTGTAAGGATAAATGACATTGGTCAAAATCGAAGACTTTTCCCGTATCATTACTCTTGTCACTGTAGATCTTAACACATGACAAAACTCCCTGTGGTTTCTGTGCACTGACTTCCATAATTATGGAGGCCTCCATAATTACGTACTTCCTTGCACAGTCCGCACAGTTCATTTCATAATGCGTATGGGAAAAATATCAAACGAATAATCTCTTCAGCTAAACTACCCAAGAGAAATATTTAACTACATCAACGTAGGATGTCTTTATCTAGATTGTCGAGCCAATCTATTTAACTTAGATCGACGTAGGATCTCTTTAACTAGACCACCCGAGGGCCTCTTTAACTATATCAACGCATGACATCTTTAACTAGATTGTCGAACCAATCTCTTTAACTTAGATCGACGTAGGATATCTTTAACTAGACCACCAGAGGGCCTCTTTAACTATATCAATGCATGATATCTTTAACTAGATTGCCGAACCAATCTCTTTAGCTAGATCAACGAATGATCTCTTTAACTAAACTACCCAAAAGGAATCTTTAACTACATCAACGGAGGATGTCTTTAACTAGATTGACGAATCAATCTCTTTAACTACACTACCCAAGAGGAATCTTCAATTACATCAACACATGATGTCTTTAAACTTTGGAATGGTACTTTATAATCCAAGGGACATAACTACAACGTAGAAGTCCATTAAGGATTTAAGATAGTACCTTTTTGAAAATCCTACTACGAATCCCTCATATGAAGGTATGAAAGATTCTACGAGGATTTGGATAGCGAATATCCAGAGTATATAAAAACACAAAATGCATAAATGGAAAGACAAGATGCATAAACAAATAGTCACATAACCACAAAATTGTTTATCTGGATCTTTAATTTGTTAATTTGTTTTGTTGATTACGTACGTGCATTTAAAGCACACTAGGAATCCATTTCATGGATTTCATTCGGTACTTTAAACATTAGCAAGAATCTAACTATGAAGATAGAAAGATCTCCTATAAATTTGATTTCGTTTTCAAGAAAACGAAATTTTCGAATTGATGTACAATAATTTTTGAATATAAGGAAATACCCTTAGGTACCCTATTAAGAATTTATAGTGGTACTTTGGGTATTCGTGGGAAACACAAGAGATAATAAGATGGAAGAAATTACGGGGCAGTCTGTTCTTCAAGGAATACGGTTCCTTGATTGTTGGTATTGTAGAGGATACGTTGTTTATACATGACATCACATTTGTACATTGCAATGTAGAATAAAAGATTTATTTATAAACAACAACAACTGTTTCATGGACCTTGACTACAAAAGAAAATAATACATAAGGTTTGATTATCTCTAAACAACATTGTCTTCCAGTTGATCCGATGCTCATCCTTGCGCTGGATTCGCATTAGCAATCTTTGGGCAATTTCTCCGAAAATGGCCCATTTCGTTACAGTTGAAGCAAGGACCTAGTGGAAGACGAGCTTGAACAGGATTTACTTGAGGTTGGTTTGGACCACCTTGGTTTGGGGTAAATCGACAAGCATTTGCCAGGTGACCGAGTCGCCCACATGATGCACATAATCGGCACTGTAGGTGAGCTAACTGGTGTGCATTACATTTGTCGCATTTCGGTGCAGTACCAGCATAAGGTTTCTTTGCAGGAGGTTGAGTTGGTTGGTTGCGGGTGTTTTGGTTAGGTTGAGCAGCAATCGCAAAATTCTGCGAAGCCTTACGCTTCTTAGACTTCTCAGGGGATCCAGTCTGTTCATCCATGGTCTTTGATTCCTCGATTGGCTTCTTGTCACCCTTTCGAAAAAGTTTATGCTTTCTGATCTGCGATTCAGTCAAGGTTGCAGATAGCTCAATGGACTGACGGAGTGTGGTAGGGTTGCTACCAGTGACAATGTCTTGTATCGAGTCAGGCAGGCCGTCGATGTACCTTTCGATAGCTTTGTCGAGTGGGGCGACCATAGTCGGGCAAAGTAGACTCAACTCCTCAAACCTATCAGTATATGCCCTGTGTTCGCCACTATCTTGTTTCAAATCATCAAACTCCTTCTCCAATGCTCGTTGTTCATGACGAGGACAAAACTCCCTCATCATAAGAGCTCTCAGTTCAGCCCATGTCTGTGCTAGAGCAACATCTGCACCACGGTCTCTAATTACCCCGTTCCACCATGTAAGAGCCCTCTTCTGAAACATACTCGAAGAAAACTCGACCTTGCGATTATCCGGACACTACACGTGGCGAAAAGTATTCTCGATGCTCTCGAACCATTGAAGAAGCCCAGTTGCTCCCTCAGAACCACTAAACTTGAGTGGTTTAGCCGAGTTAAAGTTCTTGAAATTGCATGTACTATTGTTGTTGTTGTTGGCTTGGTTCCATTGAGCAAAGAGATTTGGGAATTGAGCAGCCATCTGCTGCGCAATAATTTCTGCCAGCTCGGCAGTTGCTATCTGGTGTTCGCGTCGAGGAGGCATTCTAAAAGAGGAAAACATGAAAGGAAACAAATAAAATGGTATTGGGTAAGAATAGGATGTTACAATCACCGACCGTAATCACGGTTGATGGTCATTTGTTTGAATCATGAATCAAACAAACAACACCAAGGCTGAATTAAAGCAAATAGATCCTCATAGTGTATCGCGAAGACATGCTCGCCTATAAGTGGACACTCACCCCAAGAGTTCCCAGGTAAGAGTGACTGGTCCGATTATGTGGATTTGTACGAACACTCTAACCTTAGACAGAAAACCCAGGGTACAAGCATTCACTCTTCCAGTTCGCACGTGTTCACACTATTTAGGACCCAAAACTTTGATGAGAGTTTTGAAATCCAAAGAGGTTCAAAACCATATAACAGAGGGTTCAAAACCTTATAACAGAGGGTTCAAAACCTAGTAATCAATCATCCTAGAACAGATGATTA
Organism: Helianthus annuus; assembly: GCF_002127325.2. NCBI lineage: Eukaryota > Viridiplantae > Streptophyta > Magnoliopsida > Asterales > Asteraceae > Helianthus > Helianthus annuus. The sequence goes on from NC_035439.2 coordinate 51,769,283, forward strand.
ATTTTCAAAGCGGATTCGGAACCGAAGTTCCCGTTGTGGTTATCACCTAAGGATAGGTGATGTGCATGTTGTAAACTCTAAACACAAGATAACTTGTGTTAGGGTCCTAGAAAGTTATAGTCTAGGTCAAAGCATTACTAATAACCTAATTCCCTATAACCAATGGCTCTGATACCAACTCTTCTGTCACACCCCGATCGCGTATAACATGCAACCGCGGCGGAAAACGTCGGGGAGTGTTGTGGACAGAATTAATTGTTTCAAATCCATGGCAATTGAAGTTCCGTTTTATTGAACAAACATGAAAGTTTACATTGTTTAAACAAGAACCAGATAGTACATAACATAAATTAACTAGTTCTTGTCTCGTTTTAAGTTACTAAGGCACAGGTCCGCCTAAGTATATCTTAATAAGTCCTATGCATCATCTCCTGAAAACACATGTGAAAATAGGTACGTCAGCATACAAATGCCTGTGAGATACATTGGTTTTGTGAAAACGGAATTCATGACTTATGTTTGAGAAATGTTTTAGTCATGAACCTTGTAACTTGCTTTGTCTTGTAAATCATTTGAAAAACGATAAGATCAGATGATATGTATAAATAAGAGAACACTGTATGGTTAAATGAATAACCAAATAAAATGAGTTTGTATAAGATAAGTCGTTTGTAAAACAATGTCTTGTGAAGAATATGTTATTTGTGTAAAATGTAATGTTATCTAAACTGAAATGACTTGGATAACGCTACGATATGTAATACTATACAAGCATTTATATATAGGAAGTACCAGCGGCGTATCCACCATGTTTGTATCATATTACATACGCCAAGTTACACCAACCATTTACCCAAACCATCCACCATGTAAATTGTTCATGTATAAACCAAATGTCAAGTGTTATTGTGTAAACCATGTAGAAATGTCTATGTTCAATGTAAACCACCAAGTATGTGTATCGATGTCAAAATGTTTATGTTCGATGTAGATAATGTAATGTGTACCCAAAATATAACTTGTATGGTAAGCGAGATGTATCAACTTAAACCATATGTAAAATGCACAAAACAAGGTGTTGAAGTTAAACATGGTTTAAATCAACGTTATGTTTTGTAGAACAATGCATGATCAAATGTAAATCATGTAATATGTAACCAAAATGATATGTATGGCTAGTGAAATATATCATACATCCAAGCCTTGAGACTGCGGCGATAAACCTTTAAACAAATTAAAGGTTTATCTAAGTTATGTATATCGAATTCGGTCATTCCTTCCAATCCTATCAAACCCAGGATTTCAGAAACGGGAGTTGTCAATTCCTATGGTACCATTACCTACTAACGAACGGCGTAGCTAATGTTAATGAATGTATTGTCCCATGTTAAACAAACCAAATGTCATAACAAAATGAAGGCATGTGATGTAAACAATTGTACTAAGTATGCTAAGTAAACATACGAAGCAGAAATGTTCATGTAAATCAATGTGCCCATATGCTGAGTAAACATATGCAGCAGAAATGTTCATGTAAATCAATGTGTCCATATGCTGAGTAAACATATGCAACAGAAATGTTCATGTGAATCAATGTGTCCATATGCTGAGTAAACATATGCAACGGAAATGTTTATGTAAATCAATGTGTCCATATGCTGAGTAAACATATGCAACAGAAATGTTTATGTAAATCAATGTGTCCATATGTTGAGTAAACATATGCAACAGGAATGTAATGTAAATCAATGTACTAAGTACGCACACAATGGGCATACATAGCATGAAATGAAATGAAATCGTGTACTATAGCAGGCATATGATGTGAAAACATGGAAAGCATGAATGTAACAGATAGGCACATGTGTTTCACCCCAAAACAGTTTAGAAAACAGTAAAAGAGGGGTTCAATGTACTCACCTGAGATTGCTTTGAAGTTCTTGTATAATAACCAGATAATGCTAAAGATCACGGGATATCAAACGGCACCTAATAGGTAGCTATGTTAATATACCGGACCAAATCGAAAGGATCGGATAGTATGCGGGTTCGTAAACTAAACGAGTATGGAGACTCGTGTAATATGGTTTAACAAAGCCTACATACTAAAATGAAACCTAACCTAAGTGCTTGCGACCCATCACGACCCGTTTAGGTAGCTTATGCTACCTTACGCGTCGTTCGCGTAGAACGCGTCTGGAACGCCTAACATCGTGACCACAAGGTATAACCTCGGAAGGTTATATCTATGGTCACCTAATGTGTTTGGTCGGATCCTAATGATCGACCAAATGGGTCGAGTTCGAAAGTATAAGCGTTGGTTTAGATCGCTTACCTTACGACCCTATATATGCACTAAACTAAAAGTGACGAGCTAAGCATGTTAGAACATGCTTAACTAAGTTTGAAAACAGGTTTGACATCAAAACAAATGGCTTTGATGCCCACGAGTAGTTTGGTTACAATATATGCAAGAATGCACATTTTGGCCGAAACTACGGCTCGTCACTGAGCCTAGATAACGTGGTAATCAGTAGGTATAGTCACTACGGACTATAACCATCGTGATCACGCTCGCGTTATGAAGTTCTAATGAACTTCGCATCGACCATAAGCTGGTCAATGCAGAAAGTCAACATAACGTCGACTTTCGGACTCGAAAAGCGAATAAAAGAACGAAAGAACACTTACGGAGGGTCCCCGAATGCTAATCTAGATCAAAATAGCTCAGGTATGAAACAATGGTTCCAACTTAGAGCCTTAAGATCAGATTGTGTGGGTTTTGAGCAAAATGGGGGGGGGGGGTATTTATAGGAAAAGTGAAACCGTCAGGATCGTTTCTCGAATAACGTGCCACGATCTTGTGCGTACATGTGTCAAATTGTTAGGTTCACTGAATATGGCCCTTGGCCTTTGACTGGGTGAAAAGGCATTTGGACCTTTCGCCATTTGAAGAGCCAATCAGCATTAAATGTGGGTTCTGCTGTACTGGGGACCCCTTACGGACCGTATGGGCTTTGGCTTACGGTCCGTAAGCCCCTAGTTTGGCAGATTTACCATTTTGGTCCCTGCAGCACCAAAACTTGGTATTTGATGCGTTTTTGGCACGTTTAAGCCCCGTTAACCCCATTTCAAAGCTCTAAAATGAAGTTAAAGTATAGGGAACTTAAAATGTGCTAAAAAATATGTCGGATGTCAGTTCGTTTGGCCGTACGGTCGCGATGTTCGGTTAATTACGACGGAATGCGCATAAGCGCGAAAGACGATCCAAATTGCGCGACGAATGGACTTTTCTCCTGCCATACACTAAGGCGTAATATAAGGATGCTCACATAAATTTTTGGATGTTCGGATGTATTCAGAACGTAAGTTATGCGCAAAAGTGCAAACTTGTGCACTTTTTGACACTTTTAGCCCCTGAACGATCCAAAAGTTTGTTTTAGCATACCAAACCCCTCAAAGCCCATTTCTAAGCTATGTAAAGGATATTTATGGTATGTTTAACTTATGGACATGTTCCAGAATGTTCGTTACAGTTCAAATTGGCATACTTTCGTAGTTTGTCAAGTTTAGTCCCTGTAAGCGAATTAACCTGTTTTTGCCATACCAAAGCCTTCAAAACTTATTTCTAAGTTATGTAAAGGTTATTTAAGGTATGTTGAGTATATGTTGCTGTTCCGGAGTATTTGTCGCATTAAACTGAGTACGTTTACGCACCAGTTTGCGTATAACTCCCCAGAAAGCGATGTAGAGCTCGAAATCGAACAAGAGTTGATATGTGCAAACGATACACATATTTATACAAGTCCAAAGTATGAAATACAATATTTCATTGGTTTGGCGTCTGTTTGATGGTTGAAGTGACACAGGTGTCACAATTAACAAATTTCTTACTTAACTAACTGTGAGGATCCAACTACTATTACACGACTGATTGATGATCGAGTGTCGTTAGCGATGAATTCAGGAAGAAAACATACCAGGGGAAATTGTGGGACAATAACTTGTTTTTAAACGTACACAAAGATGGTGTTTCCTACACAATGCACAAAACCGAGTTACACAGAATACGAAACCTTGAGGATCTAGAAAACATATGCTTAGGACCCTTAGGAACCCAGGTCCAAACTTGTAAAGGTTGTTACTTAGACACCATATCTGTTAACTCAATCGAACAATATTAACCTGACATATATGCCATTTCAGTTAAAAAAACAGAAAGTACTTGAAATTCTTTCGTTAAAATCTTCACTTTTGCTTCTAGCCGAGTAGATGTTTGCATCTCTACTCCCCTTAAAGTAGTTGCATCGCTTTGATTTTCTTCGCTAAGAGCGAACACACATTTGCTTCGATACATGGTCATTACCTCATACTCATTGTTTTATCACCTGGAAACTCACATATTACGCGTGCACCATCTGCTAGGCATACGGTTTCATTTCGAACGCTTCATTGAAATTCGAATATTATGTTGCTAAATCTAACTACTGGTTTGTGATTCGAATGGCCTACATTATTGTAACGGTTGACTCTTTTTGCTATCAAGTCAACACACTTTCTCGAAAACTTCTTTTGTTTCAAGATACATTCATGGTTTATTTTTGTAACCATGCTGAGATTTCCCTTATTGGTACATACGTTTATTGTCGGGTTATGCTAAAAATAAGTTCAATTGCTTGAACTTATCCATTTCACATGTTTTAATTTGAGACGCCATGTGATGTATTGGGAACATCACATTCAAATATTCTTGCAAAGGTTCTTTTGTTTCGAGACATAGTGGACTCGATTGGCCTACGACTCCACTAAATCATTTGTTGATTTCGATACCTTGCGGTGATACTTTCACAGAATTGAAGCTTGTGCTAAGTTCGTTACGCACCTCATACACGAATTTGATTATTTATTGACTTGCACTAAATCCGTTTTGTTTATCATGATTAAAGCAGTCTCAACACAGTTGTGTGTTAAGGCAATGGTACATAGATTCATTTCATAAGCCCAATGTACCTCCTGACGATACTTTCATTGACTAATCGAATACCTTGTGGTATTTAATACTTTTTCACCTTCGATCAAAAACAGTGGCTCTTTGATATTCTTTGTTCAACTGGAAACTTTACGACACTGTGTAAATCAAATCTTCAGGTTGTCTCAGTACACTTTCATTTGATTTCGGACACGGTGAACTTGTTCAGTCACCATTATTATTTCTCGTCATTTCGACACCTTGTGGTGTTATTGCAAATTTGCAGCTTGTACTAATCATGGTCGATCATTTTACACAAAACTACATATACTTTTGTTTGAACTAAGTCATTTAAACATTCCTGATGCAACTACGAAACAAGACCGTGATACACCAAATTCGCTTGTATTCCATTTGGTGTACCTCCGAAACTTAAGAGTGCCAACACACTAAACCTTTCCGTTCATTTAGTCGGGAGATTTACAGATCACTTAGCTACTACTTTTGAGTTATTGAGTTTGAGTTCATATAGCGGATGCTACGGTTGCGAAAACTCGTTGGCAAAATTGTGATCGACTATCTAAGTATCCTAATGGACAAGATTCCTCTTCTGTGGAACCCCTGTAACTGGATTACACTAGACTGCACGTCAATACGACTTATGCCTTTGACATTAAATGCTAAAAGCACATACCTTTTAATTCGTGATATTATATATATTCTTGGACTCACTTGATGTGAATAGGGTTTGATTCGATTTGGTGATTATCTACCTCGGTGCTATTCATATGCATACATACATAATGAAACCCTAAGGAGTTAAGGTAGTACAAATTTCGAGGACGAAATTTTCTTAACGGGGGGAGAATGTGACAACCGTCAATTTTGCATGCATCCGTACAATTAATTAATTTTAATTATGAGCTTAATGACTGTGCTTGATTACATCTGACGCTTTAAACTGCTTACTGATTTATGTTATATACATACATGTGCGTTCTTTACATACAGTCACTTCAATTATTTCATACAGACTCTTAGTGACAAACCTGATGCACAAAGCACAGTTAGTACAGTGAGCGAATAACTCAGACACATGCTGACAATGCCAGCACTTAGACAGATACTATTTTTAGGCCAGTATGGGCCAGGGATAAAACACTACACCAGTATGGAGTGTAGGGAAGTGAGGACCATAAGACTATGTCACTAGGTAATAGTTTGAGTGCCGGAAAGTGCCTAAAACGCAATTTAAATACAGAATTCCGCATTTTCAGTAACAATTCAGCTTTTAACACACTCATATTATATAGAGTATTGACTAAATGGTCCTGGACACTTTCCTAAGTGTTGGAATTATTTTCGTTACAAAACGATGCACAAAAGACGCCTTACGGGACAATTAAACGCTTTAACGGAACGATGCGAAACCGAACAACCAGACATTACCCGAGACATGAAAATATTGTTAGAAATATTATTTTATCATTTTTAATTATTTATGGTCACAAAAATCCCCACACACTATAGAAACATGGCATACACCCACTATTCTAGAAAATACCCTTAACCTTCCGATTAATTACCCACTAACTATGAAAATTTACAATTAACCCCCCCCCCTCACTAATTCTCGGCTCACATGGGGGGACCCACCCTCAATTATTTCAAATCCCCTACTAAATATTCCCCTTGATTTTGATTGGGAGGTGATCTTGCCAAGAAATCATCATGATGGCATATAGGTTGGGCTAGTGATTTACCTCATCATTCCATCTTCACCAACAAGTCACTCCACCATTTTGCTTCACTCTCTCTCTCCCTCTTGGCTGATTATAGCAGCCACCATCACCATCATTTTCACATCTTCATCTTCTCCACTAACAAGGCCCATACAAAGCTTCAAAGAATCCATGGAGGTTGCAACTTGAAGGAACTTCAAGGAAGCTTTGTTCTAATCTTATCATCATCTTTTCTCACCATCATCTTCACTTAGATTCATCCCTAGCTTTAAGCTAGTAGTAAGTCCTTGTTAAACCTTTGATCATCTTGTTTTGTAGTTTGATGTGTAGTATAATGCTATTTACAAGAACATTGAATGGATTAAAACAATAAATAAACATGCTGATTCACATTTTCAGCCGACTTCAACAGGCTGTAACTGGATCGTTTTAAATTGAAAAACTGATTTTCTGAAGTCTAAAATATGCATTTTGGAATAACCGAACAAATGGCGCTGGAATCGTAATTTTTCGAGGTCGTTTACTATTTTTAAAAGACTGTTTTTGGCCAGCAGCTCAAGCTGCATTTTTACTGCAGAAAAAGTGTGTTATTTTTGGAGTCATAACTTAAAACCTGAGTAAAATCAACTCATGAAATTTTTACAGTAGATAGACACCATTGTCAGGACGACCCTCCAACTGGAATTTCGTCAAACGGACTTACGGTTAATTTTTAGTGAATATTTCCGTAAACTGCAATCAGAAGGTAACAAATCTGATTGCAGTCGAGAAAATGATTTTCTATAAAATATGGGTAAAGAATTGGACTCTGATATTTTTACACAATAAAACTTGGAATATATGTGACATTCTGTAAAAATTTGGTAATTTTTAGAAAATGTTAACTGTTTTATAAAAATCCTCGAAAACAGTCCGGTTTTGAGTAATGAAGCTGAAATAAAGTATGTAACGTTTCGCTTGTCGATATGTCGGTTTGGTTATTGAAAAATGAACTATTGAATATATGTAAAAGAAAAATGATATGCTATTTAAGCATGGACACCCCTATTTACAAAGGAGACTATGGCGAAATTTTCCGAAAATCCTAACACTTAGTAAATATTTTCTAGACAAGAGCTTACTAGTATATTTTCGACTAAGTTTTTCAAAGATAAAACTCGTCATAATATTTATCACAAAATACGAATTATCGGAGGTTGGTTTCATACATGAATATGGTTAAATATATATTTCCGGCATCCCATCCTTGGGAAGGAAACGCGTATATAAATACTTTAGAAGTATTGATACTAGAATATGGAACAAACAAATATTCCAACACGACATATGATTAAGTTGAAATACAAATTATTTTGACAAATAATTATCACTCGAAATAATATAAGAAACGTAACTCAAAGACAAAAATACTAAGACAAGGCACGACCCGTTCGTCTAATAGACGTTAGACCATTGTAGGTAGTCGTGTTTGCTGAAGAGATTTGGGTTACGAGTACCGAAGACGCAATACTGTGAGTTCATGTCCCCCTTTTCTCTTTAACTGTTTTCAGTTTTATACTTCGGGGGTGAAATACATGTTACAGATATTTACAGACATTTATTTACATGGTATGGTTAGCTTACGGAGGGTTTTTATTACGTGAACATGTGAGTGGTGGGCATGACACTTAAGGCCATTAATCCTCGTTGTAGGACCGAGGGACATTAGTGATAGATCTATTTAGGTGTAGCGAGCCCCACTCCTGAGTCCGCTGAGTGGACCATGAGATGACTAAGTGCCCGACGCACAAATCCGCTAGGGTTGAGTCTTCCTGCATCACTTCACACTTATCATTGGCTTTGCAACCAAATGATGGTTTTTACTTATTGCTACATACCAGGGATTTTCATACATACAGACATTTTTACAAAGGTTTATACGTACTTACTTACACATGAACTCGCTCAACTTTTGTTGATTTTTCAAACTACATGTATTTCAGGGAATTAGTAAATGGATCTGGCGGCGTTGGAGTTTTTAAGCTGCGTTGTGAATAAAGATGTCATCCAAGTCATTAGGGTTTAGGAGGCGTATCTTAATCCTGGACGGGATACGTGGTCCTAAACTCGGGGTTGTTTTAAAATCTTTTGTTGAGTCTTTTTGAACTCCTTAAAACATGTTATGGTTTGTAACTTGAAATTGGTCTCGTCATTTCAGACAATTATGTTGTACTACTTTTAAACTTAAATTCATGGATGTACATCTACTGGTTTTATCATATAGTGTTGTTATGATCATATGCAATGGTATTAAGAAGTCACACCAATAATCACGCTTCCGCAAAAGTCAGGGTGTGACAGGCTAACCTCGACAACATCCAAGACATCCAGCGTCTTGCTCATCGCCTCACGGATCAGGCGGTGGAACAAAACAAGTTGCCCAAACGCATCAGTGCTACCACTCCAGCTGCTACTCCTACTACCCCCAGTGACAACAAAAGAAAGTGGGAGGGGATTCTAGCAAAGGTTCAGCAACAGTTCAGTCTCAGGCTCAGCAGCAGAAGACTAATCACTACCAGAGTCCTAGTCAGCAATCTTCTGGTGGTCATAGGCAGAAAAGGTATCAAGGATTTCACCCCAAGTGTCACAACTGTAACAGGCATCACAGCGGCCAGTGCAACAAGGGTCGTTGTCAGAGGTGCCTCAAGATGGGTCACGAGGCCAAAGACTGTAGGAGTCCACGGCCTGCGAATCAGAACCAGCAACTGCAATTACCAGCTCCACAAAACCCGCAGCAGCAGCAACAACGGGGCAACAGGGGATGTTTCCAGTGTGGGGCCGAAGGTCATTTCAAGCGTGATTGCCCCCAGTTAAACCAGAACCAGAATCGCAACAACAACAACAACAACCAAGGCAATGGTAACAACAATGGTGGGAACAATAACGGCAATGAAGCTAGGGGTCGTGCTTTTGTGCTGGGTCGAGGTGACGCAATAACGGCGATCCTAACGTGGTCATGGGTAAGTTTCTTCTCGACGACTTTTACGTTACTGTTTTGTTTGATTCGGGTGCGGATACCAGTTATGTGTCTTTAAAAGTTAGTCAAATGTTAAAACGTGCACCCACACCCCTAAACACCAAACATGTCGTAGAGTTAGCAAATGGTATAAGTGTAGAAGCCGCACATGTAGTCAAGGGTTGTAACATTGTCTTAGCTGGTCAGACCTTCTCGATCGATCTCATACCCATAGTTTTGGGTAGTTTCGACATCGTCATTGGTATGGATTGGTTACCCCAACATCACGCAGAGATCTTATGCAAGGAAAAGATAGTTCGTATTCCTCGTTCTTGCAAAGAACCTCTCGAAGTTCAAGGCGACAAGAGTGGTGCCGTGGTTGGCATCATCTCCTTCCTGAAGGCCCAAAAGTGTTTGCGAAAGGGTCACACTACTATTTTGGCACTTGTCACTGATGCATCAGCAAAAGAAAAGAAGTTAGAGGATATTTCAGTTGTACGTGACTTTCCTCAGGTATTTCCTGAAGATTTACCTGGACTACCGCCTCATCGTCAGGTCGAATTTCAAATCGAGCTCGCTCCAGGAGCAGCACCTATAGCTCGAGCACCGTATCGTTTAGCTCCAACTAAACTGGAAGAACTGTCAAAGCAGCTACAAGAGCTCTTGGAAAAGGGCTTTATTCATCCAAGCTCTTCGCCTTGGGGAGCTCCAGTGTTATTTGTGAAAAAGAAGGACGGTACCTTCAGGATGTGCATTGATTACCGCGAACTGAACAAAGTGACAGTGAAGAATCACTATCCTCATCCTCGTATTAACGACTTATTCGACCAGTTGCAAGAGTCGAGTTACTACTCCATGATAGAATTGAGGTCAGGTTACCATCAGCTGAGAGTCCGGGATGAAGACGTCTCCAAAACCGCATTCAGAACTCGCTACGGTCACTACGAGTTTCTTGTCATGCCATTTGGGTTAACGAACGCACCTGCCGTATTTATGGATCTAATGAACAGGGTATGCAAGCCCTACTTAGACAAATTTGTGATAGTTATTATCGACGACATTCTGATCTACTCCAAGAGTCAGGAGGAACATGAGCAGCATCTGCGTCTTATCTTGGAACTTCTTCGAAAGGAACAACTGTACGCTAAGTTCTCAAAATGCGACTTCTGGCTTCGTGAAGTCCACTTCCTAGGCCATGTGGTGAACAAGGATGGGATTCATTTGATCCATCCAAGGTAGATTCGATCAGGAACTGGCCTGCACCGCGTACACTAACGGAAATACGCCAATTCTTGGGTTTGGTGGGTTACTACAGACGATTTATCAAAGACTTCTCGAAGATCGCACAGCCGCTTACACTACTGACACAGAAAGGTGTCACCTACCGTTGGGGAGATCCCCAGGAAACTGCTTTCCAGTACCTAAAGGATACGCTTTGCAGCACACCCATTCTCTCATTGCCAGAGGGCACGGATGATTTTGTGGTCTATTGTGACGCATCGATACAAGGGCTTGGTTGTGTATTGATGCAACGGGATAAAGTTATTGCCTACGCTTCTCGTCAACTCAAGGTTCATGAACGGAACTACACGACGCACGATTTAGAGCTGGGAGCTGTTGTTTTCGCGCTTAAGGTATGGCGACACTACCTGTACGGTACCAAGTGCACTATTTACATCGATCACAGGAGTCTCAAACATATCTTCAAGCAGAAGGAATTGAACATGCGTCAACGACGATGGGTCGAGCTGCTTAATGATTACGAATGTGCCATCAAGTACCATCCAGGCAAAGCCAATGTTGTGGCTGACGCTCTCAGTCGAAAGGATACTTTACCTAGGCGTGTACGAGCCTTGCAGCTTACTATTCAGTCTGATCTTCCTACACAGATACGAGATGCTCAGGTAGAAGCATTGAAACCAGAAAACGTCAGGGCTGAAGCCCTACGTGGCTCAAGGCAACGGTTAGAACAAAAGGCAGACGGCGCCTACTATGTAACAGGACGCATTTGGGTCCCACTCCATGGTAACCTACGAGAGCTTGTAATGGATGAAGCTCACAAGTCTCGCTACTCGGTACATCCAGGGTCAGATAAAATGTATCATGACATCAGAACTACTTATTGGTGGCCTAGCATGAAGGCCCACATCGCTACCTATGTCAGCAAATGCTTGACCTGTGCTAGAGTCAAGGCAGAGTATCAGAAACCAGCGGGCCTACTCCAACAACCAAAGATACCACAATGGAAATGGGAGGAAATTTCCATGGATTTTGTTACAGGCCTACCTAGATCCCAGCGTCGGAACGATACTATTTGGGTGATCGTGGATTGACTCACCAAGTCTGCTCATTTCCTGGCAATCAAAGAAACAGACAAGTTTTCCACATTAGCAGACATTTACTTGAAAGAAGTGGTCTCGAGGCACGGGGTGCCCACCTCTATCATTTCGGATCGCGATGTACGATTCACATCAGAACTATGGCAAGCAATGCACAAGGCTTTTGGCTCTCGGTTAGATATGAGCACGACTTATCACCCTCAGACGGATGGGCAGTCTGAGCGCATGATTCAAACCTTAGAAGACATGCTCCGGGCATGTGTTATCGATTTTGGCAACAGCTGGGAAAAGCACCTCCCTTTAGTGGAGTTTTCATACAATAACAGCTATCGCACCAGCATACAAGCCGCTCCATTTGAGGCATTGTACGGGCGTAAATGCCGGTCACCTCTCTGTTGGGCAGAGGTGGGGGATAGTCAGATCACGGGTCCAGAACTTATAGTGGACACCACGGAAAAGATTGCACAAATAAGGCAACGCATGGCGGCAGCTCGCGACCGTCAGAAAAGTTACGCTGATAAGCGTAGGAAGCCATTGGAATTTCAGGTCGGGGACCGGGTTTTACTTAAAGTCTCACCCTGGAAGGGTGTGGTTCGTTTTGGGAAACGGGGCAAACTTAATCCGCGGTATGTCGGACCGTTCGAAATCGCAGAAAGAATAGGCAAAGTGTCCTACAGACTAAACTTACCAGCTGAACTCGGTGCAGTTCACAATGTTTTTCACGTGTTGAATCTGAAGAAGTGCTTGTCAGATGAGACCCTCATAGTTCCTTTGAAGGAGCTCACTATCGACGAGCGGTTGCAGTTCGTCGAGGAACCTGTTGAAATCACAGACCAGGATGTTAAGGTCCTCAAGAACACGAGAATCCCTCTTGTTCGAGTTCGTTGGAACTCCCGTCGCGGCCCAGAGTTCACCTGGGAGCGTGAAGATCAAATGAAACTCAAGTATATCCAGTTATTCGGAACCAATGCAACCACTACTGAGGCTGAAGCTACTACTACAGAATTTCAGGACGAAATTCCAAATCAACGGGGGGATGATGTGACACCCCAGGAAAACCAGTAAACGATACAACTTACCTAGCTTCCTCAGTAACCGCATGCTAAATTTCGGGACGAAATTTCTTTCAAGTTGGGGATAATGTGACAACTCGAGTTTCCAATATTCCACTTTCGCATTTATTGCACGTTCACTGTTTGTTTAGTTATTTACTTGCACAATTGGTTTGCTTTGTAGCTCTATACGTTTTGGATTTGATAAAGTTTATGAATGATTTGGCAAATACTTGAATGTGGTGATGAAACTGTAAATTGTATATCTTGTGCATGTAATATGTAATAGATAATACTTAAGGGTGTTTAGTGCTAATAGTGAAACTTTAACAACTCCTAACCCTAATCTCCTTCACTAATCACTCACACAATCATCATACGTACCTAAGATTTCCTCTACAATTCTCTCTACAATCATTTGCTTCATCATTGGCACAAGCTCTCTATCATCACTCTTGATCCCTCTCTTTATCTAGAATCAATCCAAGGTAATTGTTTATTGATTGTTTGTTATTATCAATTCTTGATTATGTGATTCATGAAAACCCTAGTTCTACATGTAATGGTTCTTTGTTTGATTGATTCTGATTGTTGTGAAATAGTTTATAATCAGTTGTGTAACCACTTGTTGAATGTTAAGATGCCTGTATGATAGAAGGTTTGATTGATGATGAGGTTACTGCAATACAGATGCAATGAAATTAGGGTTTCTTAATCGTGAAAAGGTGAAAACGTAACTGTTACAATTACAATGAACTTGAATATTCGTATGTATGACTGATAGTTTGTCTGAGTTTCTTGCTTAAAGGTCCGAACTTTTATTGCTTGTTGAAGTCCGAACTTTTGATGTTGAAGTCCGAACTTTATGAATGCAAGTAGGGAATGATAGTCCGAATTTCATATGGTGAATAGGGAATCCGACCTTTTATGATATAAAGGATGTCCGAAGTTTATGAGTATAAAAAGGCCTGAACTTATATGATGTTCAAGGTCCGACTTTTATTTGATGCAAGGTTGTCCGAGTTTTATGCAAGGTAAAAGGGTCCGACTTTTGTAAAGGGACAAGGGATCCGAACTTCTTTGCTTATAACTCATGGTCCGACTTTCCTATTAAACAAGGGGTCCGAGTTTTTAAATGGGGAAGCCCCCTTGTCCGAGTTTTGTAAGGGTGCCATGTCCGAGTTTTTTTATGTGGGATGCCCCTTGTCCAATTTTTCTTTGATGTGCCTTGTCCGACCTTTACAACAACCCTTGGTCCGAGTTTCATGATTGAGTAATTGATGCATTGTATTTAGTATGATGATTTGATTGTTCTGATGATCGAATAATGAATGATATATATATGGTTCCATTATATGCATGCAATAAATGATTATATTAAACTGCTAATATTGAATAACAAATTTGATGATGATGAGCACATGATTTGAATAATGTTGTCGGCCAGTGTGTGTATGGGGCATGTAAATTGTTTGTCAATAGGCATGTGATCATTCATATATATGTGCAAAAGTCGTACAAGTATAATTAATTTGAATGACATATAGGACAAATCTGTTGTGGGTGATTGTTCATTGGACCGAACCCAAACTGCACATGTTAACCTTGTTAGTGTGTTAACTTGGTGAAATATGTTAACTGCCTGTTAATCCTGTCAAGCATGAATTGTACGGTTTAGACTAAACTGCATACGTGATATGTGATAACTGTTTAAACACACTTCGTGACATAAATGGCATGCGAACTTGAACTGATTTAATATACATGCATACTCTAGGCTTTGATTGATTTCTTGTGAGCACTTAACTTAGCATACCGAGCAAACCAAGGTGAGTTCACACAGCCAAGGCATGGGATTCCCGGGTTGGGAATTGGGTTGGAAGATTTGAATTGGATAATTACTCGTACTTACGCTATTGCTAGACTATATACCATCGTCCTCAGGTTAGTCAGGACACTTACGTAAAACCCACGTAAACTAGTATCTACCACTGTCTCCCGGGTCGGGAGGACACTTACGTAAAACCTACGTAAACTCATACCTACTACTGTCTTCCGGGTCGGAAGGACACTTACGTAAAACCTACGTAAACCCCACGCGTACCACTGTCCTCGGGGAAGGGCACTCACGTAAAACCTACGTGACCTTGTACGAATTCCTGTTCTCAGGCTAAGAAGAACACATGGTTGCAATTAGTCTAGTAAGGATAAACATGGGAAGCCCCCACTAGTAATAAATATAATCATGGGAAACCCCCACTATTAGTACATACAAACATGGGAAGCCCCCACTAAATGAATATACGATTTTGCTATTTCGAACTTACTTTCTGTGAACTCGCTCAACTAGTTGTTGACTCTCTGCTGCATGCCTTGCAGGACCTTAGGTACATATGGAGCTTGCACATGGAGGAGCAGGTCGTTGTGGAGCATGGATCGTGGATGCCATGTTAAACTTTATAACACTTGAACTTATTACATACATTGAGTTTTCATATTATGCTTCCGCTACTAAAACTACGTTTGGTTTAAACATTAATTGTATTGAGTTGGATTTTTATGAACTACTTTAATTAATATATGATGTGTTCAATATGATTGGTGGCTTGATCCTGGTCAGTCACGCTCCCAAGCGGTGATACTCCGTGTGTGGATTTTGGGGGTGTGACAAGACACGCCAGGGATCCAAGCATGGATAGCGGTACGTCCCGTATTACTCAATATTATGCATCTGCATTGCCAACTACTGTTGCAAATTTTACGATTCGCACTTCTAGTGTTCGAGAGCATAATTGGTTTAAGTAGCGAGTGAGTAGATAATCCAGTACCCATTAGAACTAGTAGGGGAAGCTAGTGGAAGCCAACGCAGTAACTGGAATCGGCACGATAGAGCCCGGAGAGCGTAAGTTACGCTAAATCTATTGCCAGTTGAGTTGGGGAAGCTTCAACGTGGCAATTGGATGTATTAGTTGCGAAGCGGACGAGCGGAGATTGATATCCGCACCTCGATGATGAATGAAGGATACGATCGTGACTCACGAAGCAGGACACGCCACCGCAGATCACGAATTGTTTAAGGCACAAAAGTTGTGTGGGAAGAATGTGTTGTTTCCTGGCTCATGTCGGGGACAAGGAAGCCAAAGGACTAAAACTTAACGATACCCCCGTGATCGGAGTATACCTTGAAGTCTTCCTCGAAGACTTGCTAGAGTAATCTCCTCGACGACAAGTCGAATTTTTGCATCAATCTGATTCCAGGCCTCACGCCTGTAGCCAAAGCACCACGAGGGACTTACACCTTCGGAGATGTAAGGATTGACAGTGCAACCTCAGTGGTTGATAGAGAAGGAAGATAACAGGCCAAAACTTTTGTTTTGGATAACCTCAGTTCTGCTCGCCAAATGAAAGGACGAATAACTTTCAAATGACCGGGAGTCGGACGAGCTGGTCAACCAGAGTCGGTGGCTTTTGCTGAGGACTAACGAACTCCTTACATAACTGACTGTGAGGACCCAACTACTATTACACGACTGGTCGACAATCGACCGTCGGAATTCAGGAAGAAAGTATACCAGGGTGAAAATTGTGGGACAATGACTTGTTCATAGACATACACAAAAATGGTATTTCCTACATAATGTACAAACCAGATCTACACGGGATACGAAATTTGGAGAATCTAGAAAATTTATGTCTAGGACCTTTGGGAACCCAGTACCTAACTCGTAAGGGTTTTACTTAAGAACCATATCTGTCAACTCAATCAAACGTCATTAACTTGACAAACTTGTCACTTCAATTAACGAAACCGAAAGTACTTAAATTTGCTTCCGTTGAAGTCTTCACTTTTACTTCTAACGATTAAATATTGCGTTTCTACTCCCCTCAAAGTAGTTGCATCACGTTGATTTCCTTCGCTGAGAGCGAACACACGTTTGTTTCGAATACTTGGTCATTTCTTCAATATAGCAAATACACATTGCTTCATCTTCTTGGAAACTTATTTGCCACACATGCACCTTTCGAATAAATGTTTCATTAAAGTTCAAATATTACATTGCTAAATCTAAATACTGGTTGATGATTCGAATGACCTACGTCCTCGTCATTGTTGACTCTTTTGTTACCAAGTCAACACATTTTCTTGAAACCGCTTTCTTTCAAGTTACATGTTTACTATCATGCCAAGATTCCCTTGTTGATACATACGTTTATTGTCGGGTTATGTTAAAACCAAGTTCAATTGCTTGAACTTATCCAGTTCACATATTTGAATTGAGGCGCCATATGATGTATTGAGAGCATCATATTCTAATACTCTGGCAAAGATTCTTTTTCGAGTCGTAGTAGAATTGGTTGGTCTATGACTCCACTAAAACATTTGATCTATTTCGATACCTTGCGGTGATATTTTCACAAAATTGAAGCTTGCGCTAATTTGGTTACTCACTTCGTATACGAATTCAATTCCCTATTTAGTTGTTAACAATCCATTTGCGATCTTCACAATCAAAGCGGTCTCAACACAATTGTGTGTTAAGACAATGGTACATATATTCATTCCATAAGCACAATGTACCTCCTAACGATTCTTTTGTTGTCAATCAAATGCCTTGCAGTACTTGATACTTTTTCATCTTCAATCAAAACAGTGGCTCTTTGATGATTCCGTGTTCAACTGAAAACCTTATGACATTGTGTAAATCAAATCTTCTGGCTTGTTTCGGTGCACTTTCATCTGATCTCAAACACGGTGAACTTGTTCAATCACCGTTATTATGAAGTTATGTCATTGCAACACCTTGTGGTGTCATTACAAACTTGTGGCTTGTGCTAATCAAGGTCAACCGTTTCACACAAAACTACATCAGCTGTTGTTGACTTGTCTTTTAAACATTTTTGATGCAACTACGAACCCTGATACACCAGATTCGCCTGTATTTCATTCAGTGTACTTTCGAATTTTAAGAATATCAAAACACTAAACTTTACCATTCATCTACTCGGGAGTTGACAGATCAATTTACTATTATATTTGAGTTGTGGATTTTTGAGTTTATATAGCAGGTGCTATGTTTGGTGATAACTCGTTTGCATATTGCGATCGATCGTTTGAGAGTCTTCTTAAGTCAAGGCTCCTCTTTGTGGAACCCCCCTACTAGCTGGTTTGCGCTAAATTATACGTCAAGTACGACTTGTACCTTGACAGCTAAGGCTAAAAGCACACGCCCTTTTAACCCTAGGATTCGGGTTATTATATATTTTTTGACTCACCAAATGTGAGAAATGTTGATTCGGATTGGAAATTATCCACCTCGATATTATGTGACAAAATCATAGAGGGTTAAGGTAGTACAAATTTCGAGGACGAAATTTCTTTAACGGGGGGAGAATGTGACAACCCTCACCAAATCAGGTATCCGTACGAATTAATTAATATTTAATTACTGCTTAATTACTGTGCTTGCTTAAGATTGTGATTAAACTGCTACATGATTTCTGATACGTATACATACATGTATCATACTTTATTTACTTGTCACTCCATTATTTACATACAGAACCTTAGTGACGAACTTGATGCACAAAAGCACAGTAGCACAATGAACGGATAGCCCATTAAACATGCTGATATAGCCAGCATCAGGCAGACACTGCCTCAAAGGCCTGTATGAACCAGAAATAGTTTACTACACTAGTAGAAAGTGTAGGGAGATGAGGATTGTAGAACTGCGTCTCTAGGTGATAAATATAGTGACCGGATGTGCCTAAAACGTACTTTAAGTACAAAATTTAGCACTTTAATATAAAACTCAGCATTCATTTAACTAGTAAAGTGCCAAAACATGAGAAAAATGTTACTAGACACTTTCCAAAGTGTCGGGAATAAATTGTGTCACTAAAAATAATATTAACGACACTTTAAATGCTTATGTAGCAATTTAACGGATTAATATCCAACCGAACAACCGGACTTTACCCGGAACACAAAAATATTGACATGACATTTTTTTTCCTTTTCTGAGCCAGTTAGGGTCCCCGAATACCCTAACACCCGTTATAAATTATAACACGCTAGTAACGTAATTTAATCTCCTAACTTAACTAACTAACTTAACTAATTGGTTAAATCCCAACTAAATAGCCCCCCCTCCCCCCCAACCGAACGGTTTCTCTTAGGGGTCACACTTTACACATTTTGATTATTTTATTCTTTGTTGCTCAATATCTTGTAGACACTTTATTTAGTGGATATTACACTAAGATGGGTTATAAAATTAACCAAGAGATTAGACAATCCATTTACATCAAACACTTAAACAAAGAAAAAAAATTGGCATATTTCTTTCTCTCTTGGCTATCTCGGCCGAAACCATGCATACACACCCACCCATCTTCAAGTTTCATTCTTGCCATATTACTTGCATACTAGTGTGTTAGACCTCATACGAGGAGACCCGGTGCTTACGGAATCGCGAGGACCTCTCTACGACGCTATTAACCACCCATTTTTTCGTCTAGTATCTTCCCTAGCCTTGTGCTAGTTGTAATTGATTCTAAACACACTTTTGATTTTGTCTATAGTGGTTAATAAGAAGTTTAACGGTGAAAATTCATGTTCATGCGAAAAACAAATTAAAAGTCTTATAAAAATGATGAACTTGTTGAATAAAAGAAATGTAATGGTGTAAAACTTGTTAAACTTGTTTTGTTATGATTATTTTGTGTTGTTTGATGCTAGTAGTAGTACGGATCGTCATCTAACCGGACTAGGTCATGTTCATGAAACATGAACTAGTGATAGGTTAAGCGTAAAAATGGTAAGATGATGAACTCTACTACTTATAAACATGAACTTGTATAAAAACGGTTTTTCTTATAAAATGGAGTTCTAAACTAGTAGATCTAAAGATCTACAAGTGGTATTTTCGAAGAACCAAGTAAAATATATACAAGTCGTATTTTAAGTCGGATCTTTCATAAACTAGAGGTGTTTTGTGAACAAACGAGTGTATGGACACTTGTGTAACAAAAGTTTTAACAAAGAAATAATTTTCGTAAATACCGACTAGAAGTTGTAAAAAAAATACATATTCTTTAAAAATAATGTTTTCAAGAAACAAAAGTTATTTTTAAAGAGGATGAGGACTACAAAAAAAATGATGGAAAGACTACTACACATTTTTTACACAACTTGCAAGTTCATGTGTTTGCGAGTCATACTTATTTTGACTAGTTTGATATTGGAAAATTATATATTGATGACTGAAAATTGATTGATTGAGTTGTTAAAAGAAAATGACACGCTTCTAAGCATGGCCACCTCCAGTTACAGAGGAAACTCTGGCGAAATTTTTCCAGAAAACAACACTTAGAATAATTTTTGAAACAAGTGTTGTAAATATATTTTTACTTGTTTTCAAAAAATATAAATTTCGCCACGATTTTTATTACAAATTTCTAAGTGTCGGAGGTGGGATTTTCACAAAATAAAACATACTAAAATATATATTTAGAATATATATTTTCATAACAACACTTGTGTAAATTTTTGTGATTATTTTGTGAACTACGTAAATATTATTTTTAGGGTAAAAATAATATTACCAAATATTAACGATCCCAAAATAATACGAACGCCTTAAGTTACAATGGTATTATTAATACCACCCGAACCTTACAACGTAACTTACGTAATTTCAGAAAATACCCTTAAGTGTGTGTTTTGACAAGTATATTATTTTGGAAAATTATATGGAATCAAATATAATATTTTTGGGAAAAATATTTATATTTTGGAAGTAGAATATTTTAGACAAACGAAATAGAATATATTGTATTAGGTGAGACTTAATAATATATTTCAAAGTTATACGAACGCACGTGTATTAAAGCCCCCATCCTTGGGAAGGAATATAATTAATACTTAAATACGAAGTGCAAACACGAAATAGTTGTCTAACTATTTCCCAAAAACTTAACCCTTAAGCTAAGGCACGACCGTCCGTCTAATAGAACTTAGTACGTGTAGGTCGTTGCACAGCAGGTTGACCAGGAGATTTCTTGTTAGAGACGCACCACTGTGAGTTCATGTCCCCCTTTTCTCTTAATTGTTTTCAGTTTTCTAAACTGCGGGGGTGAAATACATGTTACTATGATTACTAGTACTTTTTACATGGTATGGTTAGCTTAAGGAGGGTTACTACTTAGATCATGTGAGTGGGTAGGCGCAACTTGAGGCCATTAATCCTCATTGTAGGACCGAGGGACGTAAGCGGTAGATCTATCTGGGTGTAGCGAGCCCAACCCCTGAGCCCGCTTAATGGACCAGGTGGTGACTTTGTACCCATCGCGAAATCTGCTAGGTTTGAGTCTTCCTACTGCACTTCACACATATCATTGGCTTTGCAACCCAATGGTGATCTCTTTTTCCTTATTTGCTACATACCAGGAATTTTTATACAAACATTTTTTTTACAACGGGTTATACATACTCACTTACACATGAACTCGCTCAACTTTATGTTGACTTTTCAAACTACATGTATTTCAGGAAACTAACGGATCTGGCACGGTATGCATGTATTTTCAAGCTGCGTTTGAATAAAGAAGTCATCCAGGGTTTAGAAGGTGTAACCTCTTCCTGGACGGGTTACATATCCCTAAACCTAGTATTGTTTAAAAGTCTTTTGATAAGTTTTTATGAACTCATTTAAATCAAGTCAAGGTTTGTAACTTATTTTGTGATTGTTGAAAATGGGATTTTCTAAACTTTATTAATGGATGAATATCTCATGTTTTTATCATATAGCATTATTATGATTGTTGCTGTGGTATTAAGAAGTCACACCAAATAAACCCACGCTTCCGCAAAGCGAGGGTGTGACATGCTTGGTTCATTTCAAAGGCATCCCCTGGCAAACCACCTCGCTCCTACTTCACCACCACTCCACCACCACTATAACACCCACAAACACCACCATCATCCATCATCTACCTTAGAGTGTGTGTAGTAGTCTCAGGATCCAAGATTGATAGGAAGAGTTCTTGACAAGCAAAGGCCATATTTGCCTAAGTCTCTTACATCACTTGGTGAAGAAAAGCATTTAATGTAATACTTTTGATTTTTAATCTTTTCGCACTTTTTATTTGGTTTTGTATTAATGACTTTAATAACTAGTTTCTTATGTTGAAGGTGAAACTTCCTTATCATTTGTCCGTGGTGTCTTGGCGTTATTTTACTGTCTATATAAAATAAAAGATTTTCACCATTCATATCTCTACGGTCTATATAGAGATATGTTGGCTACCTGGTCGGGGGTTAAGGGAATGGTTTGGTAAGGTTCTTGCCTTGTTCAGTGTATAGATCCTGCAAGGACCTAGGTCAAGCTTACTAGGACCTCCTTCAATACCCACTGGTATTGGATGGTGGGGGTGCGAATGGCTTGATCCACTCATATGTAAACTACTATTAATACATTAACCCGGCTACTTGGGATTGTATCCCTGCTGACTCAAACCACTTAGCCGAGGGTAACGTCTCCTTCAAAAGAGGGGCCTACCACATTACGCATTAATAACTTAATTAATTATCTTTCAATATTCCAACCCTTTGGGATTCTATCCTTGCTGACTCAAACCACTGGGTTGAGGGTAACGTCACCTTCAAAAGAGAGGCCTACTACTATAACTAAGATAATCTCTTAGAAAGTGCAAAAGTGCGGAAATCATCAAAGGCTACATTGAAGGCGATTTAGATCCAAGTGATTCATCTTGTCTATCTGTTTTTATTTTATTTTTATTTTTCAGCATTTTTAGTTTTTATTTTTCATGTTTAAAACCTTTTCTAAAAATTTTGATTTGATTAGACGTTGAGGATAAACCAGTATTAAAAGCTCTTGTGTCCTTAGATGACATCGGTATCTTACCAACACTATACTACGCTCACGATGGGTGCACTTGCTGTCACACCCCCAAAATCCACACGCGGAGTATCACCGCTTGGGAGCGTGACTGACCAGGATCAAGCCACCAATCATATTGAACATGCAATTAATATCAAGTAAAATAAAAGTAAACCATCCATTCAACACGAAAGGTGTTCAAACAAAACCATAGTTTCAAAATGTAGCGGAAGCATAGTAAATAATCCAGTAGTAGTTAACAATTTTAAGTGTCATAATAGTTCAAAAGAAAAGCCACGATCCTTGTCCACAACGACCCGCTTCTCCAGTGCAAGCTCCGAGTACCTAACGATCTGCAAGGCATGTAACAGAATGATCAACAAACTAGTTGAGCGAGTTCACAGTTAATAGTTTAGTTTGGGTAATAATGCGTTCGTTCAATTAAGTCTCATATCGTATCAGTTCCATCGCGGCCTCACAGGCATGTGTGCGAAGATTAGGTTCATTAGTTCGCGACCGTAGTCTTTACCGACCAGGGTGTGTGCGAAGGCAATCGATCAGTTCGCGACCATAGTCTTTACCGACCAGGGTGTGTGCGAAGGCAGTTGAGTAGTTCGTTCGCGACCATAGTCTTTACCAACCAGGGTGTGTGCGAAGGCAGTTCGACAAGTATCATTTAAGCATGCACAAATAATCATCCAACCCATTCCCACCCTGGGAACCCATGCCTTGGCTGTGTGAACTCACCTTGGTTTGCTCGGTATGCTAGGTTATGCACTCACAAGTAATTAATCACGTCCTATTGTATGCACGTAACAAATCAGTTCATGTTCACAATGATACGCATGCAATTTAATGTTCACATAACAGTCAGTTTGCATATCGGCACAACACGTATTGTTTCACATTTAATCATCAGCTAGTGCGCACGGATACAAATGTTAACATTCATCACTAAGCATGGCATGTCAAATAAATCAAGCATACATTCCAACATTCAAAGTATGTTCATAATTATATATCTTTCGATCCACCCTTATCTTTCGGTACATTAGTGATCTTTCGATACACAGTTATCACAGTTGTCCTTCGGACCGAATGTTATGTTTCGAACCAAAGTCATCTTTCGACCAACTGTCATC
Source organism: Helianthus annuus (assembly GCF_002127325.2). Classification (NCBI taxonomy): domain Eukaryota; kingdom Viridiplantae; phylum Streptophyta; class Magnoliopsida; order Asterales; family Asteraceae; genus Helianthus; species Helianthus annuus. The sequence continues at coordinate 51,793,427 of NC_035439.2, forward strand.
TTTCGGTCAACCTAATTATGCTTCGGTCAATGCTATCCTTCGGTCAACACTACTATGGTTCGACTAACAAGCATCTTTCGACAACAACTATGTTTCGAGTAGCAAGTATCTTTCGATACATATCAGTTACGTTTGATCACAATCAGTTACGGATATCACGCAGTCAATTACAGAAACAGAAACCCTAATCATCTACAGCCGTCATCATCATTAACAAGCACATTTCATCAGTTACATTACACAGAAGGCACAAGATCATCTACGACAGTTACTATCATTCCCAGAAATCATTTAACGGTAACAGAATCAATCATCAACCAATCCGAATCGTCATCTATGTGTCATGTAAACATAATCATCATTCGGTTCAACTATCTAACATACATATCCGGTTATCATAACCGATCCATAAAATAATATCATTGAACATCATCAAAACAGATCCGATAGTCATACATATCCGATTAACACACAACAATATATTGCAAGACAATAGATAAATCATGAAATCAAAGCATCGTGAAATCAAAGCATCGTAAACAACACCACACACTAACCGGAAATCTGGATTACGGAATGAAATCCTTCGAACAGAGGATGGGTCTGCTATGCCGTCACACACACACAATAGAACTAGGGTTTTTGAAACTAACTGATGACTTACATGCATTCACGTATTTAAACGTATCACAGAAATGGGCCAAGCCCATTAGAAAGGCTGGGCCGAAAGATGTCGAAGGATAGGGTCCTTGGTCGAAGGATATGTTTCGAGATCCTTCGGACCGAAAGTTGATCCTTCGAATCGAAGGATATGTTTCGAGATCCTTCGAACTGTGGGTCATGTTTCGTGGTCTAGATTAAGTGTTTTAATAATAATTCTAACATTATTTTCTACCACAGCAAGTAATCACATATAGGCAAAAATGACAATACGTTTCATTAAAACACAACTCGTACAATTTCAAGTCCACAATCCAAACAACTAAACAGTCAAAGTCAACGCGCATTTAATGCGAAAGTGAAAGTCAGAAACTCGAGTTGTCACATTATCCCCAACTTAAAAGAAATTTCGTCCCGAAATTTGGTACGCACTCACTGAGGAAGCTAGGCAAGTTACATCGTTCACTGGTTTTCCTGGGGTGTCACATCATCCCCCCGTTGATTTGGAATTTCGTCCCGAAATTCAGTAGTAGTAGCTTCAGCCTCAGAAGTGGATGCATTGGTTTCGAATAGCTGGGGGTACTTTTCTTTCATCTGATCTTCGCGTTCCCAGGTATACTCTGGGCCACGCTGGGAGTTCCAACGAACTCGAACAAGAGGGATCCTCTTGTGCTTGAGGACCTTAACATCCCGGTCCGTGATTTCAACTGGTTCCTCGACGAACTGCAACCGCTCGTCGATAGTGAGTTCCTTAAAAGGAACTATAAGGGTCTCATCTGACAGGCACTTCTTCAGATTTGACACGTGAAATACATTGTGAACTGCACCGAGTTCAGCTGGTAGGTTTAATCTGTAGGCTACTTTGCCAATCTTTTCTAAGATTTCAAATGGTCCGACGTACCGCGGATTCAGTTTGCCTCTTTTACCAAATCGAACCACACCCTTCCAGGGTGAAACCTTCAATAAAACCCGGTCCCCGACCTCAAATTCCAATGGCTTTCTACGCTTGTCCGCGTAGGCTTTCTGACGGTCGCGTGCTGCCGCCATGCGTTGCCGTATCTGTGCTATCTTTTCTGTGGCGTCCACTACAATGTCTGGACCCGTAATTTGACTATCCCCCACCTCTGCCCAACAGAGAGGTGACCGGCATTTACGTCCGTACAATGCCTCGAATGGAGCGGCTTGAATGCTGGTATGGTAACTGTTATTGTATGAAAACTCCACTAAAGGGAGGTGTTTTTCCCAGCCGTTGCCGAAATCGATAACGCATGCTCGAAGCATGTCTTCTAGAGTTTGAATAGTTCGCTCAGACTGCCCATCCGTCTGAGGATGATATGCTGTGCTCATGTCTAAACGTGAGCCGAAGGATTTGTGCATCGCTTGCCAAAGCTCTGACGTGAATCGTGCATCGCGATCCGAAATAATGGAAGTGGGCACTCCGTGCCTCGAAACAACTTCTTTAAGATAGACGTCTGCTAGGGTAGAAAACTTATCCGTTTCTTTGATAGCCAAGAAGTGAGCAGACTTTGTGAGTCGATCGACGATTACCCAAATAGTGTCATTCCCACGCTGGGATCTTGGTAAGCCCGTAACGAAATCCATGGAAATTTCTTCCCATTTCCACTGCGGTATCTTGGGCTGCTGAAGTAGACCAGCTGGTTTCTGATATTCAACCTTGACTCTCGCACAGGTTAAGCATTTGCCAACATAGGTGGCGATGTGGGCCTTCATACTAGGCCACCAATAAGTAGTACTGATGTCGTGGTACATTTTATCCCACCCTGGATGTACCGAATAGCGAGACTTGTGAGCTTCATCCATTACAAGTTCGCGTAAACTGCCATAAAGTGGGACCCAAATACGCCCTGTTACGTAGTAGGCGCCGTCTTCCCTTTGTTCCATGCGTTGCCTTGAGCCGCGTAAGGCTTCAGCTTTGACGTTTTCGGGTTTCAGTGCTTCTAACTGAGCAGCTCGTATCTGTGCAGGAAGACTGGACTGAATAGTAAGCTGTAGCGCTCGCACGCGCTTAGGTAGAGTGTCTTTCCGACTGAGGGCATCAGCCACAACATTGGCCTTGCCTGGATGATACTTGATGGCGCATTCGTAGTCGTTCAGAAGTTCAACCCATCTCCGTTGACGCATATTCAAATCCTTTTGCTTAAGAATATGCTCGAGACTCCTGTGATCGGTGTAAATCGTGCACCTGGTACCGTACAGGTAGTGTCGCCATATCTTAAGCGCGAAAACAACAGCTCCCAGCTCTAAATCGTGCGTCGTGTAGTTCCGTTCATGAACCTTGAGTTGCCGCGAAGCGTAGGCAATAACTTTATCCCGCTGCATCAATACACAACCAAGCCCCTGTATCGATGCGTCACAGTAAACCACGAAGTCATCCGTGCCCTCTGGCAATGAGAGAATAGGTGCGCTGCAAAGCCTATCTTTTAAGTACTGAAAAGCGGTCTCTTGCGTATTACCCCATCTGTAAACGACACCTTTCTGTGTTAGCATAGTAAGTGGTTGCGCGATCTTTGAGAAGTCTTTAATAAATCGCCTGTAGTAACCCGCCAAACCCAAGAATTGGCGTATTTCTGTCGGTGTACGTGGTGCTGGCCAGTTTCTGATCGAATCAACCTTGGATGGATCGACATGAATCCCATCCTTGTTCACCACATGGCCTAAGAAGTGGACTTCACGAAGCCAGAAGTCGCATTTTGAAAACTTTGCGTACAGTTGCTCCTTTCGAAGAAGTTCCAAGATAAGGCGTAAGTGCTGCTCGTGCTCCTCCTGACTCTTGGAGTAAATCAGGATGTCGTCGATGAAGACAATGACGAACTTGTCTAGATAGGGTTTACACACCCTGTTCATAAGATCCATGAAGACTGCTGGCGCGTTCGTAAGCCCGAATGGCATGACAAGAAACTCGTAATGACCGTAGCGAGTTCTGAAAGCGGTTTTGGAGACGTCCTCATCCCGGACTCTCAGCTGATGATACCCTGACCTTAAATCAATCTTGGAATAGTAACACGACCCTTGCAACTGATCGAATAGGTCATCTATGCGTGGAAGAGGGTAACGGTTTTTCACCGTCACCTTATTGAGTTCGCGGTAGTCGATGCACATCCTGAACGTACCGTCTTTCTTCTTTACAAATAACACTGGAGCTCCCCAAGGCGAAGAGCTTGGACGAATAAAGCCCTTTTCCAAGAGCTCTTGTAGCTGCTTCGACAGTTCTTCCAGTTCGGTTGGAGCTAAACGATACGGTGCGCGGGCTATTGGTGCTGCTCCAGGAGCTAATTCAATCTGAAACTCGACTTGGCGATGAGGAGGTAAACCAGGTAAATCTTCAGGAAACACTTGAGGAAAATCACGCACAACTGGTATATCCTCCAGCTTCTTTTCCTTTGCTGATGCGTCAGTGATAAGTGCCAGAATGGCAGTATGTCCCTTTCGTAAACATTTCTGCGCCTTTAAGTAAGAGATGATGCCAACCACAGCACCACTCTTGTCACCTTGTACTTCGAGAGGTTCCTGACTGAAGCGAGGAATACGAATAACTTTTTCTTTGCATAAGATCTCCGCATGATGTTGGGATAGCCAATCCATACCGATGACGACGTCGAAACTACCCAAAACTATGGGTATGAGATCAATCGAGAAAGTCTGACCCGCTAGAACAATACTACAACCCTTGACTACGTGAGCGGCTTCTACACTTCTACCATTGGCTAGTTCTACGACGTGTTTGGTGTCTAGGGGTGTTGGTGTACGTTTTAATAATTTACTCATTTTCAATGACATATAACTTGTATCAGCACCCGAATCAAATAAGACAGTAACATAAATATCGTCGAGAAGAAACTTACCCATAACCACATTGGGATCATTCACTGCATCTCCTCGACCCAACACAAAAGCACGACCACGAGCTTCATTGCCGTTGTTGTTGTTGTTTCCCCCGTTGTTGTTGTTACCATTACCCTGATTGTTGTTATTTCCGTTGCCCTGGTTGTTGTTGTTGTTGTTGCGATTCTGGTTCAACTGAGGGCAATCGCGTTTGTAATGACCTTCAGCCCCACACTGGAAACATCCCCGATTTCCACGCTGTGGCTGCTGCTGCTGATTCTGTGGAGCTGGCGGTGGGAGTTGCTGGTTCTGGTTTACTGGTCGCGCGCTTCTACAATCTTTGGCCTCATGGCCCATCTTGTGGCATCTTTGACAGCGATCTTTCCGACACCTTCCACTGTGGTGTTTGTTGCACCTGTTGCACCACGGATGATTTCCCTGATAACCACGTTGTCCCTGACTTCCCGATGATTGCTGACTCGGACTCTGGTAATCGTTGGTGCGACGTTGCTGAGTTTGGGACTGAGCAGACACCGATCCCCTGCTGGAATCCCCATCCCATTTTCTCTTGTTGTCGCTGGGTGCAGCAGAAGTAGCAGCTGAAGTGACTGTAGCAGTAGCACTGATACGCTTTGGCAGTTTGTTCTGATCCACTGCCTGATCGGTGATGCGATGAGCGAGACGCTGGATTTCCTGGATGTTGTTGAGATTAGCCGAGGTAACGTGGCTCTGTATTTCTGGTGCCAAACCTTTGAGGTACAACTCAATACGCTTGTATGGAGGGTCCACCATAGTTGGACATAACACAGCCAACTCATTTGATCTCTTGGTGTAAGCTTCGATTTCCGAACCAACCATTTTCAAGTTATACAACTCGTCCTCCAACTTGTGAATGTCTTCTCTAGTGCAGTATTCCCTCTTGATCAGTTCCTTGAAGTCATTCCAGGGTGTGGCGTTAGCAGCTGCCAACCCTAAGATCTGCACTTGTGCGTTCCACCAAGTGAGCGCAATCCCTTCAAGTGTGCCAGTGGCGAACTTCACCCTGCGAGCCTCAGGGCATTCACACATTTCGAAAACCGACTCGAGCTTTTCAAACCAGTGGAGGAGTCCAACTGCTCCTTCCGTGCCACTGAACGAGCTAGGACGACATTCCATGAAATTCTTGAAGGTGCACCCAGGTTGTTGCTGAGCGGGTTGACCTGCTTGGGCGGCTGCAACTGCCGCAGCAACGAGAGCCTCTAGCTGGGCTTGAGTCATGGTAATTCGTGCGGCCATTGATCTTCACATCAAAGGCAACATAAGTGAGAAAGGTTCGCGAATAGTGCGATGACAGAAGAGTGTAAGCACATAAGTATTCTCATGCAATGACAAGTTGTGAGCAAGGTAATGTAAGCATACTACGAGCAAAGTTCTATGCAAATTCTAGCAATGTAGGCAATAAACATAAACCTTATTACCTAGGAAGTTGAGTCTTGCACGTGGAGCGAAGCGTCGTTGTGGATCGTTGAGAGCACTGTTCTGGTTATAGTCTGGTTTTAATAAAAACGTTTTTTTTTTTTTTCCATATTAAAACCAAGTTCTCTATAACCAATGGCTCTGATACCAATCTGTCACACCCCCAAAATCCACACGCGGAGTATCACCGCTTGGGAGCGTGACTGACCAGGATCAAGCCACCAATCATATTGAACATGCAATTAATATCAAGTAAAATAAAAGTAAACCATCCATTCAACACGAAAGGTGTTCAAACAAAACCATAGTTTCAAAATGTAGCGGAAGCATAGTAAATAATCCAGTAGTAGTTAACAATTTTAAGTGTCATAATAGTTCAAAAGAAAAGCCACGATCCTTGTCCACAACGACCCGCTTCTCCAGTGCAAGCTCCGAGTACCTAACGATCTGCAAGGCATGTAACAGAATGATCAACAAACTAGTTGAGCGAGTTCACAGTTAATAGTTTAGTTTGGGTAATAATGCGTTCGTTCAATTAAGTCTCATATCGTATCAGTTCCATCGCGGCCTCACAGGCATGTGTGCGAAGATTAGGTTCATTAGTTCGCGACCGTAGTCTTTACCGACCAGGGTGTGTGCGAAGGCAATCGATCAGTTCGCGACCATAGTCTTTACCGACCAGGGTGTGTGCGAAGGCAGTTGAGTAGTTCGTTCGCGACCATAGTCTTTACCAACCAGGGTGTGTGCGAAGGCAGTTCGACAAGTATCATTTAAGCATGCACAAATAATCATCCAACCCATTCCCACCCTGGGAACCCATGCCTTGGCTGTGTGAACTCACCTTGGTTTGCTCGGTATGCTAGGTTATGCACTCACAAGTAATTAATCACGTCCTATTGTATGCACGTAACAAATCAGTTCATGTTCACAATGATACGCATGCAATTTAATGTTCACATAACAGTCAGTTTGCATATCGGCACAACACGTATTGTTTCACATTTAATCATCAGCTAGTGCGCACGGATACAAATGTTAACATTCATCACTAAGCATGGCATGTCAAATAAATCAAGCATACATTCCAACATTCAAAGTATGTTCATAATTATATATCTTTCGATCCACCCTTATCTTTCGGTACATTAGTGATCTTTCGATACACAGTTATCACAGTTGTCCTTCGGACCGAATGTTATGTTTCGAACCAAAGTCATCTTTCGACCAACTGTCATCTTTCGGTCAACCTAATTATGCTTCGGTCAATGCTATCCTTCGGTCAACACTACTATGGTTCGACTAACAAGCATCTTTCGACAACAACTATGTTTCGAGTAGCAAGTATCTTTCGATACATATCAGTTACGTTTGATCACAATCAGTTACGGATATCACGCAGTCAATTACAGAAACAGAAACCCTAATCATCTACAGCCGTCATCATCATTAACAAGCACATTTCATCAGTTACATTACACAGAAGGCACAAGATCATCTACGACAGTTACTATCATTCCCAGAAATCATTTAACGGTAACAGAATCAATCATCAACCAATCCGAATCGTCATCTATGTGTCATGTAAACATAATCATCATTCGGTTCAACTATCTAACATACATATCCGGTTATCATAACCGATCCATAAAATAATATCATTGAACATCATCAAAACAGATCCGATAGTCATACATATCCGATTAACACACAACAATATATTGCAAGACAATAGATAAATCATGAAATCAAAGCATCGTGAAATCAAAGCATCGTAAACAACACCACACACTAACCGGAAATCTGGATTACGGAATGAAATCCTTCGAACAGAGGATGGGTCTGCTATGCCGTCACACACACACAATAGAACTAGGGTTTTTGAAACTAACAGATGACTTACATGCATTCACGTATTTAAACGTATCACAGAAATGGGCCAAGCCCATTAGAAAGGCTGGGCCGAAAGATGTCGAAGGATAGGGTCCTTGGTCGAAGGATATGTTTCGAGATCCTTCGGACCGAAAGTTGATCCTTCGAATCGAAGGATATGTTTCGAGATCCTTCGAACTGTGGGTCATGTTTCGTGGTCTAGATTAAGTGTTTTAATAATAATTCTAACATTATTTTCTACCACAGCAAGTAATCACATATAGGCAAAAATGACAATACGTTTCATTAAAACACAACTCGTACAATTTCAAGTCCACAATCCAAACAACTAAACAGTCAAAGTCAACGCGCATTTAATGCGAAAGTGAAAGTCAGAAACTCGAGTTGTCACACTTGCCCCCTAGTTAACCCCTTTGAGCCTAAACCTTTTCATTTCTAAACCCACAAAACAAACACCCTTTACCCACCAAAATCTTTTTCTTTTAAACCTTTATTTTAGTAAAAAGCTCGGTTTTCTTGTGACATTCTTCATCAAAAAAAAAAATGAAGTCTAACAATAAACAAACAAGTTCCTCAAAGAAACTTTGTTTGAAAGTGCTTAGTTTGAATAAAAGTCACAAAAAACAAAAAGTTTTACGACGACCGACGCTTTTTACGCTTTTAGCCCTTTTTACTAACCACTAACCCAAAACCACTTACCTTTAACCCAAGCCTAACCCGTCCCCAAGTCCTCTTGATATTTACAAAGGTATATAGTTAAAAAGGAGGAGGATTGATTGCTTGGCAAGCATATGGTAGAAGTAAAGTTCCATACCGGTTTCGAGTGTTTCACAAAAATACATCTTCGGCTGAGTGTTGAGTGATCTCCCGTGAGGTATGTGAACTTGTATATAAATGGAATTTTAAAGAGGCATGTTATGCCCAAATAAGTAATTTCTCTTATGAAACATTCTAAATAAATCATAACGAATAGGATTGTAAATAGTATCCGACCGAACAACCGGACATTACCCGGGACACCAAATATTTACCAAATACATTGTGTTATTATTTTTGGCTAGTCGTGATCCCCGTTGGTCATAACACCCATTGAAAACCTAATAACTAGTAGATACCATCACATTACTTGGATTCTAACTAGTAATTGCACCTTGGTTGAAATTTTTGCAAACAAGAACCCCCCCCCCCCCCAAACCGAATTTTTGGTCCATGTGGACCCACCAAATATACTTGCCATACTTCCTATCTTCCCATAGATTATATTTCAATTCTTTATTAGATTGTTGCTTCCTAATCTAACCAAAATATGTGAAGATGATTATAAGGCATGGCCATGAGATCTTACAATCAATTCAAGTCTTACGCACCCTCACATTACTACTCACTCTCTCTCATTCGGTTTCCCCCAAAACCGAAATCCATCACCACCACTATCATCATCCATCTCTTCCATTTTTACAAGTTCCATTCAAGTTTGAAGGTGATCTATGGAGGTGGCAACTTGAAGGACTTTCTAAGGAGTTTGTTCTAGTCTTTTTCACCATCACTTTCTCATCACTTCTTCACAAGATTTCATCCCTAGCTATAAGCTAGTAGTAAATCTCTTGTTACACTCTTGTTAATCTTGTTTCATCTCGTTTCTATGATCAAAAGGTGTAGTGTGTTTTAAATCACTAAAGTGACAAGAACTAGTAGATGAACATAAAAGTTTATATGAAATTTTACATATAAAAAGTTTACTTATGATTGATGCATAAAGATGAAAACTTGTTGGTTTAAGGTTAGTTAATGCATATATGATGATTGATCGTCAAACTTTTGATAAACCCGTTGTTCGGACACTTGTTAATACGTTTAGTAACATTTAAATCACAAAACAGCAAGCTGAGTAATGATTTCCAGCCGACTTCATCAGGCTGTAAACAGGTCATAAACTCAACGAAGAACTAATATTTCGAGTCTAAAATGTGATATTAGGAAATACGGTTCTAATGGCACCAGAATCAAAATTTTTGGACTCCGTTTACTATTTTTAAAGTGTCATTTCGTAACAGCAGCTAGATCTGCATTTTCACTGTAGAAAATGGGCGATATGTATTCAGTCATAACTTGAGTTCTGTGTCGAATCAACCTATGAAATCTGTACGGTAGATGGACACTGATGTCGTAGTAATTGTCCCACTGGAATTTCGTCAATCCGACTTACAACGAATTTTTAATGAAATATTCCGTAGACTGCAGTCAGAAAAAGATAAATCTGATTGCAGTTCGGAAAATGATTTTTAATAAAATATTGGCGATGAATTAGATCCCGAGATTTTTACACAATAATATTTGGGTCATTTAGCATCCCCGAAAACAGCTCGCTTTTGATTATTTAAGCTGAAACTACATAAGTAGTGATTTGCGTGTCTAAATGTCGAATATGTTATCTGTGAATGATCCAACATGTTATGTGTCGATAAAAGTGTTATGTGCAATATCGTATGTTTAATTGTGAATGGGAATAGATGGGGAGGTTACATGGGCGTAAACCATCAAAGTAATGCATGTTATGTGATAGATATGTGTAGGAACTTTGTGCTCTATTTGAAAACCACTAAATGATTATCTGATAATTATATTAGGACGTGATTGACCGACCTCGACTGTTAGCTATATTTGAGAATCTAACCGAGCAAACCGAGGTGAGTTCACACACTTTCTAAGGCATGGGATTCCCGGTGGTTTGGGAATGGGTTAAAGAACTTAAAATTGAATCTACATATCCTCCTTGGGTAGGATATGTACGGCCATCCTCCTTGGGTAGGATGCCAATATTATTCCTGCGTATTCTCCTTGGGTAGAACTACGTACGTTCGTCCTCCTTGGGTAGGACAACAACTTTAAAACTTACTAGACAAAACTCTATCATAAGTCCCTCATTTTATATCGACTTAATCGCCGAGGCCAATGGCGAGCGGGTCATTAGTTAATAGCGCTATTAGGTTTAACAAACCTCACACCGTGCCAGTCGGACGGGCGTGTACTAATGGACTATGGCAAACCATCAGTGATGATAGACACTGATGTAGGGCACAACTTACTTGCATAGTAGTCGATATCATACGGTCTAGTGGTTCACATGGGGAAGCCCCCACTAATCATGGAAATGGTTTGGGTAATAAAGAATGAACTGGTTAATCTTACTTTCAACTACGGGGTAACCTCCACGGCAATTACGCCAACGAAAGACAAACCACGTTTTCAGAAACAACTTAAAACTAAACAACTAAACGTGAACTCACTCAACTTTGTTGTTGACTCGTTGTTACATGCCTTACAGGTCGTTAAATGCTTGGAGCTTGCACGAGGAAGGAGTCGTTGTGGGATACGGACTGTCATGTTCCGTAATAAACACTTAATCCTTATGAACTTATTAAATCTACGTTTTAGATTTTAAACTTATGGACTATGAACTTATATTTTGGTATCACGTATTATGCTTCCGCTGTTTAATTTAAAACTTGGTTAACTGGCTTTTGGTCACCAATTGTATTATGGTTGGTTTTATTTACTTAAGTACGTTGTTCAATATGATTGGTGGCTCGATCCTGGTCACGTCACGCCTCCAAGCGGTGGTACTCCGCATGGTGGATTTTGGGGGTGTGACAGATTGGTATCAGAGACATTGGTTATAGTGAACTTGGTTTTAAAAAGGGAAAAGCTTTTTAATAAAACCAGATTATAACCTGTACAGTGCTCAACGATTCACAACGACTCTTCGCTCCACGCGCAAGGCTCGACACCATAAGTGGTATGATTTATGTTGTATTGTTGGTTAGATAGTTCTCACTGTGCATTAGATAATGTGATAATTACTATTTGAACCATGTGTGCTTACTCTCTACTATCGTCCCACTCTTACGCACTTTCGCGACACTTTTCTCACCTACGTTATTTCGTTGTGAAGATCATGGGTGGACGTTTGAACCTAACTCAAGCCCAGCTGACGGCTTTGATCAACGAACGAGTTGCTGAGGCACTCGCAGCTGTCCCTGCAGGAGGTATAACCTGCCATATCAACTCACCTTAGGATGTTTAGATCCTACCTTCGCAAACCAACCCTCGTGCTTAACTTTCACTTTTATTCTCGCACAACAGGTCAACATGCTCAGCCTCCTGTGTGCACGTTCAAGACGTTCATGGACTGCCGACCTACCACTTTCAGTGGCACCGAAGGAGCAGTGGGCCTTCTTCACTGGTTTGAAAAGCTTGAGTCAGTTTTCGAGATGTGCGAATGCCCCGAAGAAGACCGTAGGGTGAAATATGCTACCAGAACACTTGAAGGAGCTGCGTTAACCTGGTGGAAGGCGCAGGTTCAACTACTAGGACTGGCAGTTGCTAATGCCACACCCTGGAATGGTTTCAAAGAGCTGATCAAGGAGGAGTACTGTAGTCGGGATGACATCCACAAGCTAGAAGTGGAATTTTACAATCTGAAAATGACGGGATCTGAGATTGAGGCATACACGAAGAGGTTAAATGAGCTAGCCATCTTGTGCCCTACTATGGTGGACCCTCCCTACAAATGCATTGAGCTGTACCTTAAGGGCTTGGTGCCAGAAATTCAAAGCCACGTAACCTCAGCTAACCTTGGTACTATACAACAAATCGTCAAGTTGGCTCATCGTCTCACTGATCAGGTAGTTGAGCAGAACAAACTGCCCAAACGTATTAGCGCCACTACTTCTGATGCTCCCAACGACAATAAGCACAAGTGGGATGGAAATCTGGGCAAGGGTTCTGCTTCAGCTCAATCTCAGCAGCGAAAGACAGATGAGTACAGGAGCCCCAGTCAGCAGTCATCTGGAAATCAAGGTCAGGGTGGGTACAAGGGAAATCACCCTAAGTGCAATCGATGTAATCTGCACCACAGCGGCCAGTGCAACAAGGGTCCTGTTTTCAAGCTCAAAAGTATCTGCGAAAGAACTATGTGGCCTTCTTGGCACATGTTACAGCAGATAAGGGCCAAGGTAAATCTATTCAAGATATCCCTGTTGTTCGGGATTATCTGGAGCTGTTCCCCGAAGAGTTACCTGGTCTACCTCCTACACGCCAAGTCGAGTTCCGTATTAATCTTGTACCTGGTGCAAATCCTATTGCCAGAGCTCCATATCGTCTTGCACCGTCTGAGATGCAGGAGTTGTCTAAGCAGCTTCAAGAGCTTTCTGACAAAGGTTTCATTCGTCCTAGCTTTTCACCTTGGGGTGCTCCCGTTCTTTTTGTCAAGAAGAAGGATGGATCCTTCAGAATGTGTATCGATTATCATGAGCTGAATAAGCTTACCATCAAGAATCGATATCCCCTACCTCGCATTGATGATCTCTTTGACCAGTTGCAGGGTGCTACATGCTTCTCGAAGATCGACCTTCGTTCTGGGTATTATCAACTTTGTGTGCATGAAGAGGATATCCCCAAAACAGCATTCCGCACTCGATATGGGCATTATGAGTTCACAGTCATGCCATTCGGTTTGACCAATGCTCCTGCTGTATTCATGGACTTAATGAATAGGGTATGCAAGCCTTATTTAGATAAGTTCATCATCGTTTTTATCGATGATATCTTGGTTTATTCTAAGACGCGAGCTGATCACAAGCACCATCTTCGTCTTACCCTAGAACTCCTAAAGAAAGAGCAACTTTTTGCCAAATTCTCCAAGTGTGAATTTTGGCTCAAGGAAGTTCAATTTTTGGGACATATTGTTAACGAACAAGGTATTCATGTAGATCCCTCCAAGGTCAGTGCGATTAAGGATTGGGATACGCCTACTACTCCAACTGAGGTTCGTTCCTTTCTTGGTCTTGCGGGTTATTACCGCCGCTTCATCGAGAACTTCTCAAAGATTGCAGTTCCTCTAACTGCTCTAACTCAGAAGAACAAACCCTTTGAATGGGGTTATAAGCAAGAGGAAGCATTTCAGACCTTGAAGCAGAAGCTTTGTAATGCACCTATTCTGACTTTGCCTGAGGGCAATGATGATTTCGTCGTTTACTGTGATGCATCGAAATTGGGTCTTGGCTGCGTTCTGATGCAAAGGAATAAAGTCATAGCCTATGCATCTAGGCAATTGAAGGTGCATGAGAAAAACTACACCACTCATGATCTTGAGTTGGATGCAGTTGTTTTCGCTCTCAAAATCTGGAGACATTATTTGTACGGCACAAAATGCGTGATTTTCACTGACCACAAAAGTCTTCAGCACATCTTCAATCAGAAAGAACTCAACATGAGGCAAAGACGATGGGTCGAACTCTTAAACGACTATGATTGCGAAATTCGCTACCATCCCGGTAAAGCGAATGTTGTGGCTGACGCATTAAGTCGTAAGTAACGTACTAAGCTTCATTGTGTTTGTGTACAATCTGATGTTCAAGCTCGATCTGATATCCAAGCACGCATATCTCAGGCTCAACATGCTTGTGTTTCACAAGATTTGATGGGTAAAGAATTACCCTATCACATTAAGCCTGATCTTGTTCTGAAAGAAGATGGATCGTATTATTTCATGGACCGTTTGTGGGTTCCAAGCCAAGATGATCTTCGCACTTTGCTTATGGATGAAGCCCATAAGTCTCGTTATTCTGTTCATCCTCGCTCAGACAAGATGTATAAGGATCTTCGTACTCAATATTGGTGGCCTGGTATGAAGAAAGACATTGCCTTGTACGTTTCCAAATGCCTTACTTGTCTCAAGGTTAAGGCTGAACACCAACATCCTTATGGTCTTTTGGAGCAACCAGAGATCCCAGTTTGGAAATGGGAAAGCATTGCTATGGAACTCGTTACCAAACTTCCGCGCACAAAGAAAGGTCATGATGCCATCTGGGTAGTTGTTGATTGTCTTACAAAGTCAGCACATTTCTTGCCAATCCGTGAGGATTTTTCTTCTGAAAGACTAGCCAAAATCTATGTGGATGAAATTATATCTCGACATGGTGTTCCTTTGAACATTATTTCTGATAGAGATGCTCGCTTCTCTTCTTGTTTTTGGAGAACCATGCAATCTGCTATGGGGACCCAACTCAATCTGAGCACAACATATCATCCACAAACAGATGGCCAAACTGAAAGAACAATCCAGACTTTGGAGGATATGCTTAGAGCTTGTGTGATCGATTTTGGTGGTAATTGGGATTCACATCTTCCATTGATTGAATTCTCCTACAACAACAGTTATCACTCCAGCATCAACATGGCTCCTTTCGAGGCTCTCTAAGGTCGAAAATGTCGTTCACCAGTCTGCTGGAATGATATAGGTGAGGCTCAGCTTACTGGACCTGACCTCATTCTAAAGACGACTGACAAGGTTAAGAAATTTCGTGATAACCTACAGACAGCTCGAAGCCGTCAAAAGAGTTACGCGGACCGACGACGCAAGCCCTTGGAATTCCAGGTCGGTGATCATGTATTACTTAAGGTCTCACCTTGGAAAGGTGTGATCAGATTTGGAAAGACAGGAAAACTTGCACCTAGATACGTTGGACCATTCAAGATCGTCGAAAGAATCGGTAAGATGGCCTACAGACTTGCATTACCTCCCGAACTTGGAAATGTTCATCCAACTTTCCACGTATCCAATCTCAAAAAGTGTCTAGCTGATGAGAACCTCCACATACCACTTGACGAAATCCGTGTCGATAAAACACTTCATTTTGTTGAGAAACCTGTGGAAATTATGGATCGTGAAGTCAAATGGCTTAAACGCAAGCGCATTCCGTTGGTTAAAGTTCGCTGGGAATCTAAACATGGACCTGAGTTTACTTGGGAACGTGAAGATCAAATGAAGGCGAAGTATCCACATCTTTTCTCACGAGTTTCCTCTAAACAAATTTCGAGAGGAAATTTCCACAAGTAGGGGAGACTGTGACATCTGTGCTTGTAATCATTGTAAACAGTTCAGTTATCAATAAAATAAAGTTATTTGATCCCAATGTTTGTTTGTTGATGTTTGATGATTTTCATGTTTTGACTTTTATTCGATTTCAAACTCTATATCGCTTTCTGGAGAGTTATACGCAAACTGGTGCGCAAACGCAATCAGTTTAACGCGACAAATACTCCGGAACATCAATTTATGCTTAACATACCTTAAATAACCTTTACATAACTTAGAAATAAGTTTTGAAGGGTTTGGTATGGCAAAATCAAGGTTAATTCGCTTACAGGGACTAAAATTGACAAACTGCGAAAGTATGCCGATTTGAATTGTAACGAACATTCCGGAACATGCCCATAAGTTAAACACACCCTAAATATCCTATACATAGCTTAGAAATAGGCTTTGAGGGGTTCGGTGTGCTAAAATAAACTTTTGGGTCATTCAGGGACTAAATGCGTCAAAAGTGCATAAGTTTGCATTTTCGCGCATAACATACATTCTAAATACTTCCGGACATCCAAAAATTTTTGCAAGCATTAAAATATTATATTTTAGTGTTTGGCATGAGAAAATTCCATTCGTCGCTTAATTTGGATCGTTTTTGCGTTCGTTACGACTTCCGTCATAATTAAGCGAATAACGCAACCGTGCGACCAAACGAACCGACATCCGAGATATTTTTGAGCATTTTTTGAGTTCCCTATACTTTAACTTCATTTGGAGCCTTGAAATGGGGTTAACGGGGCTTAAACGTGTCAAAAATAGGCCAAAATGCGTATTTCACAAGTTCAGGGACTAAACTGCAATTTCTGAATAGTCAGCCAAGCGGGCCGCGTAAGCCCATAAGCATATCTCACGCGGGCCGCGTGAGAGGCCCAGTAACAGAAAACTAATTTCTGAAACAGCAGCTGGTATTCGTTGAACTTGGACATGTTTTTTTTATCAATCTAGGGGCAAATTTTGATGGTTTTTAGCTACACCTTGTATTGTAAAACAATGGGCACAAGTGGAGGGCCAAGATTAAAGCTCGATTATCGAGAAACGATCTTAACAGTTCTACCATCTCTACAAATACCCAACCCAACTTCATTCATTTCCCACATTTAATCTGATTCAAAGCCTTCTAAGTGGAAGTGTATACTTCCAACCTGAAAGCGAATCGGGTTAAATCTTGCGGGGACCTTCTGTAAGTTTTCTTTCGCGCTTTTCATTCGTTTTAGCGTTAAAGTCAAACTGTGTTTGACTTTCTGCATTGACCAGTTTATGGTCAACGCGAAGTTCGTTTGAACTTCATAACGTGAGCGTAATCACGATGGTTATAGTCCCTAGTGACTATACCTACTGATTACCACGTTATCTAGACTCAGTGACGAGTCGTAGTTTCGGCCAAAATGCGTTTTCTCACGTATTTTGTAACCAAACTACTCTAGGGTATTAAAATCGTTTGTTTTAATACCAAACCTGTTTTCTAACTTTACTAAACATGTTCTAGCATGTTTAGCTCGTCACTTTTAGATTTGTGCTTGTTTAGGGTCGTAAAGGTAAGCGATCTAATCAATCGCTTATGCTTTCAAACCCGACCCATTTGGTCGATCTTTGGGATCCGACCAAACACTTTAGGTGACCATAGTGTATAGGGAATAACCTTCCGAGGTTATACCTTATGGTCACAACGTTTAAGTAGTTGTATGATAAGTAGTTCTTATGCCTTAGGTAAATTACCAAAATACCCTTTTTGCGCCAAAATTCATTTTAAGCCTATGTAACATAAATTTTGATAGCTAAACTGATTTAACAACAATATTAAACATGTTAAGGCATATCTTGCTTGTCATAGGACTAGTTAGGCATTCCGAACGCGTTTTAGGCGAACGACGCGTTAAAGTAGCATAAGCTACCTAAGCGGGTCGTAACGGGTCAAAAGCACTTAGGATAGGTTTCGTTTTAGTACGTAGGCTTTGTTAAACCATATTACATAAGTTCCCCTACTTATTTGGTTTACGAACCCTCGTACTACCCGATCCTCCGATAGGTCCGTTTATTAATGTAGATACCTATATAAGTGTCGTTTGATTTCCGTGATCTTCTAGCATTGCTTGGTGGTTATCCTACGACTTCTAAGCAATCTCAAGTGAGTACATAGTACCCCTCTTTTACTGTTTTTCAAACATTTTGGGGTGAAACACATGTGCCTACTTGTTACTTTCATACTTTCCATGTTTTCATATCATATGCTTGTTATGTTCAATAGTACACATATAGTACATGCTTTTCATCGTGTTTTTGCTATGTATGTCCATTGTGTGCATACTTAGTACATCGTTTTACATGACATTTCATGCTACGTATGTTCGTTTAGCGCATACTTAGTACATTGTTTAAATTACCTTTTCACGCTATGTATGTTCATTATACTTAGTGCATTTGTTTTTCATCACATGGTTACATATTGGGTATGACATTTGGATTGTTTAAGTGGGACCATATACATTCATTAACTTTGATCATGCCGCTCGTTAGTAGGTAATGGTACCATCATCGGGATGACCAGTATGCATTTTAACAATACCATATAAATGTTTGTATTCAGTGTAGCATGCATTTCCACAAAACATAACGTTGATTTAAACTGAGTTTTACTTCAATACCTCATTTTGTGCATTTTCACCTATGGTTTAGTACATACATATTTCACTTGCCATACATGACATTTTGTTTACACACTACATGATTGACATTTGACATAGACATTTTGACAAGGTTTTCACAATGACATTTGACAATTTGGTTTAGACATGGGCAAATTTACATTGGTGGTTTGTTTGGGTAAGTGGTTTAAGTAACGAAACGTATGTAATGTGATACAAGCATGGTGGATACGCCGCTGGTACTTCCTATATATAAGTGCTTGTATTGTATTACATGTCGTAGCGTTATTTAAATCATTCAATTTGGATTTATACATTTTTACAAATAACATATTTTTTTACAAGACATTATTTTACAAAACAATTTATTTATTACAACTTATTTTACTTGGTTATTTATTTAACCATACATTATTCTTTTACTTATACATATCATCTGATTTTATCATTTTTTTAAACGATTTACAAAACAAAACAAATTTACAAGGTTCATGACTAACTTTTCTTAAACATTTTCTTAAACATAAGTCATGAATCCTATTTTCACAAAACCTATGTATCTCACAGGCATTTTTATGCTGACGTACCTATTTTCACATGTGTTTCAGGAGCTAATGCATAGGACGTTCGTGACACGCTAGGGTCGACTTGGGCCTTAGTGACAATAAAATGAAGCTAGATTAGATAAAACTTGTTATGTACTCTTTGTTTCAGTTATTTTAAGACAATGTAACTCGTTTGTTTGATTCAATAAAATATAACTTTGTATGCCATGGTTGTGAAACAATAATTCTGTTACAACACTCCCCGACGTTTCCGCCATGATTTGATGTTTTACGTGGTAGGGGTGTGACAACACATGTCACGAGTTATCAGACATTGATAACCCTACGACCACCGCCACAGATAATGAGACTACGACTGCGCCAGAGACAATTACGTCAGATACTGAGAGTGATCCTGATATGCTGAGGACGAGGATGACTTCTAATAGTCCGTGCTACCAGGTTTTGGTGATACTTCATTTTTGCTGATGGTTTCTCTGACAAGAATCTTTCTGTCACTCTTGTTTCAATCCATGACCACTCCATCACTGGTCATCCCGATGATGGACGCACCATGGCTCCAATCCTCGATGATGCGCCTCCTGCGGACATTTCTACTGAAGATTAGCTACTCGACAAACAATATATAACTACGTTGGCATGCTTATCGATGGTCCTCCTACCGACGCCCATAATGATGGAAAATTAGACGAGAACACTATTACTAACTTCACTACTTAATACCCCTGTTAACAAGCCATCCTCTGATTCTAGCATGCATTCAGGCTCCTTTGAGTCTGTGATACCTGCAACCTTACAAACAGCTGGATTACACCATTCTACTACTGACACAAGACGACGATGACATGGCTGCTGCCCTATCACCTGCTCGAGACACCACACCGTTACACGGCCCAGAGTCTGCTCTTTAGCTAGCTTCTACACCTTTTGGGTCAGCTTGATGTTGCGCCTGCTGAACCTACACCTTTACGTGGTCACGATCTTGTTTCTTTTTGGTCTACTAGACATTGCACCCCTTATATCTAACTGCATCGGGCATTCTCCTCATTTGTTGAGATGTTTGTTTTTACACCCACAACTGCTGACATTGCTCCTTTTCCCTATGAAGACCGACTTCCATTGCGCCAAGGTGCCTATAGCTTTCTTTCAGAATATACCCGCACCCCGGGAAATTACTTCAGGTCAGCACCCACATAACGATTCATCTGCTACAACAGCATTTTCCCAACTGCACAGGTTGCATCATTTGCTACATTCACCTCTACAAAGCCGGACGGGCCATTTTGAAGGATCTTATGACACGCTATACTGATCTTAGACCCTTGCCATCCCTCTCATTATGGAGGCTATACACAGGATGAGTGCTCCTGTAACATCAACTACAGTTGAGGATACGAGTCGCGGAATGTTAGAGCTTGAGCTGACGCCACAATTGGCAACTTCAAATATAAAACATTACGTAACCGAAAACATGAGTTAAGTGTCTACATCACAAGACAACATATTGTCTGAAAAGTTTATGTAAAACACCACGTCCTCCATCCTGTCTATTGCCAGCATACCTGGATCTACCACATACCTCCGGATTCCTTTTGCGCACTTGACCGTTACTATTACATCGTTCCCAGGATGCTGATGCTTGTTTCTTTACTGTCAAACAACAGATCAGCTAGTTACTTCGACGTATATAAGCTCGAGGAGGGATTCACGCATGTCGACAGTTTACTTTTCTTTCCTCCTCCACCTCAGTTACCAGTATAGTTGGCTTTTGGATTATGCGGATTGCATTACGCTTGGGTAAAGACACTAATGATAAGCCGGGATTGCGGAGACTTTTGAGGACCACATCTGACTACGTAATTGTGATGCACTAATATACTTGTTGGACAAGGGTAGGGTGACCCTGTGTCCCTTCTGATGTGACGTATTTTTTAAGACACAGTGATTGTGGCCGGAGGATAATGAAAGCCCGATCATCTTTAAACACGCGACAATACTTATGACTAATGACTAATAAAAACTCCGTCGCTATGTCCCCACAAAGCACGCTGTTGATCTACATATTTGTGCTATAACTATAATGCTACATGCTTACTTGCTACACTCCTATTTATGAGTTGTGCAATACATGAGATAATATGTGATTGAATGTATAACGACTGCGTATATACGTATATGTAATACACTTCTGAGGTCTTATTCGTTAAAAAGAGACTTGTGTGCTCACGTCCTTCACAAGACCTGACCTAACCAACTTTCTTCTAGGAAGATGTCGACTCCAAGGGAACACCGATATCAACCACCCTCTACCTACAACAGAGGCGGAAATGCGAGAGCGCCTCTTACAGGCCATCGCACGGTACGAGGCCCATCGCTCGGATTGCAGCGGAGGTACCTCAGGAAATAACCCCTCCAACGGTAATGTCTAGTCCTTTAATACACATTACAAAATGTTTGGACATTTCCACAACTGCCTTGCATAGGCCTTACGCGAATAATGTTGCTTACATCGCAGGCTGCACCTACAAGCAGTTCTTGGACCACAAACCTCGAGAGTTCGACCGCACTAGGAGTGCCTTAGCCTTCGTGCGCTGGGTTGAAAAGACGGATTCTGTTTTACGATTGAGCAAATGTGACCCCGAACATCAAGTCACGTATATAACTGGACTATTGGTGGATGAGGCTCTGTCATGGTGGAACCATCAAGTTCGGACAATGGGCGAGACCGTTGCGTATGCTATGACGTGGGACGAACTGAAAGATATGATTGGTAAGAGATATTGCTCGAGGGCGGAAGTCCAGAAGTTGGAAACAGAACTGTGGAACTTGAAAATGGAAGGACCAAGGATAGCGGAGTATGTGTAGAGATTTAACGAATTATCACAAGTTGCTTTACTCCTGGGGGGACTAGAGTTTAAGAGAATTGAACAGTTCATAAGGGGATTGGCACCTCAGATTCTAAGCCAGGTAACAAGATCTAAACCTTCAACGATCGCTGAGGCTATCAACATAAGCATGGCACTCATGGAAGAAGCAGTTAGACGAGGAGAATTTTCCACTACGGAGGAGAATAAGGAGACTACAATAGAGGCATCTGGGGATAACAAGAGAAAGCTTGCAAATTTCAAGATGGTTACTCGGGGGAGTAGCAAGAAGAAGGCCAAAAAGGGAAAAGACTACATGGGTATCCTATCTAAGTGCGACAATTGTTTACGTCATCATGTCGGGCGATGTAGATATGGAAAATGTGCTAACTGTGGAAAGAGGGGGCATCCTAAAGAAACTTGTTGGCAAGGTACTGAAAGTAGAAATGGAGGCCAAGACGGTAGTGAGAATCACGAAGGGGACAATGACAATGACAATTGTCAAGGCAGAATGAGTGATAAACAGAAACGTGCCCGAGGTTGTTTTAACTGTGGAAGCAAAAAGCATTTCAGAAAACATTGCCCTAAGCAATCAGGCACAAGAATGAAAGCTCCCCACCAGAGCTAGGGAGACACGCCAGGGATTCAAGTATGGATATCGGTACGTCCCGAATTACTTAATGTTATGCATCTGTATTGCCAAATACTGTTGCAAATTTTACGATTCGCACCTCTAGAGTTAGAGAGTATAATTGGTTTAAGTAGCGAGTAAGTAGATATTCCAGTACCCATTAGAACTAGCTTAGGGGAAGCTAGTGGAAGCCAACGCAGTAACTGGAATCAACAAGATAGAACCTGGAGAGCGTAAGTTTACGCTAGATCTATTGCCAGTTGAGTTGGGAAGCTTCAACGTGGTAATTGGATGTATTAGTTGGCAAGCGGTCGAGCGGAGGTTGAAAGTTGTTGTGGGAAGGATGTGTTGTTTCCTGGCTCATGTCGGGGACAAGGGAGCCGAAGAACTAAAACTTAACGATACCCCCGTGATCAGAGAATACCCTGAAGTCTTCCTCGAAGACTAGCCAGAATTTTTTGCATCGATTTGATTCCAGGCGTCGCGCCTGTAGTCAATGCACCTTGAGCGACTTACACCTTCGGAAATGCAAGGATTGACAGTGAAGTTTTAGTAGTGGATAGAGAAGGAAGATAACAGACCAAGATTGTTACAACTCGAGTTTCCGAGATTCCACTTTCGCATTTATTGCACGTTAACTGTTTGTCTGGTTGCTTACTTACACAATTTGTTTGCTTTGTAACCGTATATGTTGTGAATTGATAAAGTGTATTGTGATTGTTGCATGGTTATGTGTATTTTACGAATGATTTGACAAATACATGAACTTGGTGATGAAACTGTAAATTATATGTGGTGTGTGTGTGTTTTGTGTAAAGGATGATACTTAGGGGTGTTTAGTGGTAATAAGGAAAATAAAACAAAACCCCTTAACCCTAATCATTCTCACCAATTTAAATCATACGTCACTTCAAATCATTCTCTCTATAATCATTTCTCTCATCATTCTTGGCTACACAAGTTCTCTTGCATCAATCTTGATCTTCTAATCCATCTAGAATCAATCCAAGGTAAATGTTTAATGATTATTTGTTGTTAATCATTGGTTATTTGATTCTTGCAAACCCTAGTTCTCCAAATAATGGTTCTGTGTTTATTGATCATTCTTATTGTTGTGAAATAGTTTATGAACAGTTGTGTAATCACTTGCCTGATGTTAAGATGCCTGATATGTTAGAATTGTTTGATTGTTGATTAGATTACAGCATTGCCAATGTATGAAAATTAGGGTTTTGATCGTAGTCTGCAATGTAACTGTTCCATTGAAAACTGTGAATTAGTCTTGAATATTCGCATGATTTTTAGTCCGGAGATTGTGTCAGGGTTTTGTGAAGTCACAAAGTCCGAGTATTAGTGGAATGCTTAGTCCGAATTATTTGTAATGCATGGATGGTCCGAACTTTTGTTAATCAAGTATGGTCCGAATTTTTGATTTGAATGTATGATCCGAGTTTAGGGAGATGCCTAGTCCGACTTTTATCAAGGGGATGTCTAGTCCGAATTTTATCAGGGGAATGCTAGGTCCGAGTTTCTAAGAGGGGTGTTTGGTCTGAGTTTTTGGAGTGGGTGCTTGGTCCGAATTTGTAAGTAAGGAATGTATGGGTCCGAGTTTTAAGAGGATGTTTGGTCCGAATTTTATTTATATGTGTGATCCGAGTTTTGTGTTGCTTGTATGGTCTGAGTTTTATTGATGCACAACATGTCTGAGTTTTATGGAATGCCATAAGGTCCGAATTTCATGTATGATTAAGTGTCTGAGTTTATTGCAAACACCAGTGTTAGAGCCTAATGTTAACACTACGGATCCGAGTTTACTTATAATGCTAAGTTCAAACCCTGTATAAGGAACACTTTGCATGCTACTGTATATAGCTGTATATTACTGTATATAACTGTATGTTACTGTATGTTACTGGATGATACTGTATGTGTTAACAATCTATCTCATGTCATTCTGTACACAATTATCACACGGATCACAGTTGTTTGGACATCCAGGAATTGTAAACCCTAATTGAACATAAACACTTACATCGAGTTTATGTGCAATGTACCCTAGGTCGTGTGTAATGGACCTAACCATTAATTAACACTAGAAGAACAATAACAAACCGAGCAAATCAAGGTGAGTTCACACTCTTACCAAGGCATGGGATTCCCGGGGTAGGGAATGGGATTGGATGATTATCTGTATTTGTGTTGTGGTCGGGAATTATGAAATACTGATCTCGGTTGGGAAAGGTCACTTATAGATACTGCTAGACTAGTGATACATGGGGAAGCCCACTGATACTGATCTTCGCACACATGCCTGGAATGGCCACGATACTGATACTAAACTTCGCATACATGCCTGGAGGGCCGCGATACAAATAAAACTAGTCTACAATACATGGGAAACCCCCACTAATCTTCGCAAACATGCCTGGAGGGCCGCGATGTAATTATATACGATACATGGATTTCTAAATAAACAAACGTTTTACGAAATGAACACTATTACTAACAAACCACTGTGAACTCGCTCAACTAGTTGTTGACTCTCTGTTACATGCCTTGCAGGTCGTTAGGTATACATGGAGCTTGCACTGGAAGACGCGGTCGTTGTGGACAAGGATCGTGAATGTTTTGATTAAACATTTTGACATTTCATATTCATACTTATGTTGGGTTTATTTTTATGCTTCTGCTAAACATTGATATTGCACTTATGTTTTGAACACCTTTCATATTGGTTTGGTTGAATTACATTTACTTTTACTTATCACTTACATGTTTAATATGTTTGGTGGCTTGATCCTGGTCAGTCACGCTCCCAAGCGGTGATGCTCCGCGGGTGGATTTTGGGGGTGTGACAAAGATGTCCCTTTTGGGTAACCCCATTTCTGCTCGTCCGAAAGAAGGATGATGATTTTCAAATAAACATCAACTAGCAGGAGCCGAACGAGCTAACGCACGAGAGTCGGTGACTCTTACTAAGGGTTAACGAACCTCTTACATAACTGACTATGAGGACCCAACTACTACAACACGACTGGTTGATGATCGAGCGTCGTTAGCGGTGAAATTCAGGAAGAAAGTATACCAGGGCGAAATTGTGGGACAATGACTTGTTCTTAGACATAAACAAAATGGTGTTTCCTACACAATGTATAAACCGGATCCACACGGGATACGAAATCTGGAGAATCTAGAAAACTTATACCTAGGACCTTTGGGAACCCAGGACCAAACTCGTAAGGGTTTTACTCAGGAACCATATCTGTCAACTCAATCAAACATCATTAACTTGACAAACTTGCCATTTCAGTTAACAAAACCGAAAGTACTTAAATTTTCTTCCATTGAAGTCTTCACTTTTACTTCTAACGAGTAGATATTTGCATTTCTACTCCCCTCAAAGTAGTTGCATCACGCTGATTTCCTTAGCTGAGAGCGAACACATGTTTGCTTCGTATACTTGGTTACTTCTCCCTTTTGGTAGAAACACATCGCTTCATCACTTGAAAACTTATATATAACCCATGCACCATTTGCTACGCATGCGGTTTCATTTCGAATAAACGCTTCATTAAAGATCAGATATTACGTTGCTAAATCTAATTACTGGTTTGTGATTCGAATGACCTACATTCTTGTCGTTGTTGACTCTTTTGTTATCAAGTCAACACGCTTTCTTGAAAGCGCTTTCTTTCAAGTTACATGTTTGCTATCATACCAAGATTCCCTTGTTGACATGTACGTTTATTGTTGGGTTACGTTGAAACTAAGTTCGATTGCTTGAACTTATCCAGTTCACATGTTTGATTTGAGACGCCATATGATGTATTGAGAGCATCATATTCGAGTACTTTGGCACATATTCCTTTGTTTCGAGTCGTAGTAGACTTGTTTGGTCTATGACTCCACTAAATCGTTGATTGATTTCGATACCTTGCAGTGATACTTTCACAGAATTGAAGCTTACGCTAATTGGTATCTCATTTCATACACGAATTTAATTGCCTATTTATTTGTTAACAATCCATTTTGATATCCCCGATCGAAGCAGTCTCAACACAATCGTGTGTTAAGACAATGGTACATATATTCATTTCATAAGCACTATGTACCTCCTAACGATTCTTTCGTTGTCAGTCAAATGCCTTACAGTACTTAAAACTTTTTCATCTTCGATCAAAACAGTGGCACTTTGAGGTTCCATATTTAATCGAAAAACTTTATGACATTGTGAAAATCAATTCACCAGGCTTGTTTCGGTACACTTTCATCTGATCTGAAACACGGTGAACTTGTTCAATCCCCGCTATTATGGAATTATGTCATTGCGATACCTTGTGGTGTCATTACAAACTTGTAACTTGTGCTAATCGTGGTCAACCGTTTCACACAAAACTGCATATACTTTAGTTTGACCTGTCATTTAAACATTTCTGATGCAACTACTAATTAAGGCAAGGATACACCAGATTCGTCTGTTTTGCACTCGGCGTATTCTCGCAATTCAAAATTTACAACACACTAAACTTAACCATTCATTTACTCGGGAGTTGACAGATCATTTTACTATTTCATTTGCGTTGTTGATTTTGAATTCATATAGCGGACGCTATGTTTCGTGAAAACTCGCTTACATATTGCGATCGATCGTTTGAGAGTCTTATTAATCAAGGCTCCTCTTTTGTGGAACCCCCCTGCTAGCTGGATTACACTAGGCTATACGTCAAGTACGTCTTGTACCTCTGACATCAACTGCTATGAGCACACACCTTTTTCACCCTAGGATTCGGGTTGTTATATATTCTTGGACTCACCAAATGTGAGTAAGGTTTGATTCGGTTTGATGATTATCTACCTCGATATTATTTATATACATACACGTGTAACGAAACCATAAGGGGTTAAGGTAATACAAATTTCGAGGACGAAATTTCTTTAACGGGGGGAGAATGTGACAACCCTAAAAATTACAGGTATCCGTACAATTAATTAATATTTAATTTGTGCTTAATGACTGTGCATGATTACAACCTGCTGAGTTAACTGCTTTCTGATTTCTGTATTATATAGTTACATATGCAGCACATTCATACTGTCACTCCATTTATACAAACTTTAGTGACAAACTTGATGCACTAAGCACAGTTAGCACAGTGAGCGGATAACCAAGTAAACATGCTGACATTGCCAGCACTAGAAAGACACTGTCTCTGAGGCCAGTAATAGCCGGGAATAGATTACTACACTGGTAGGGAGTGTAGGGAAGTGAGAATCATTAAACTGCGTCACTAGGGGATAGTTATAGTGCCGGGAAGTACCTAAAACACACCTTAAATGCAGAATTCTGCACTTAATAAACAAGATTCAGCATTAAACAATGCTAGTAAGGTGCAAAAACGTGGTAAAATAATTCTAGACACTTTCCAAAGTGTTGGTAATTTATTGTGTCACTAAAAACACCGCAAAAGACACTTTAAATGTTTATTTAGCACTTTAACGGATCAATATCCAACCAAACAACCGGACATTACCCGGAACATAAAAATATTGTCAATGACATTGTTTACACTTTTCTAAGCTAGTTAGGGTCCCCGAACACCCTAACACACCTTATATTGTCTAACACACAAAAATACATCAACTATATCTTTCAAACTTAACTAGATCCTAACCAAATCTTTACAAACCAACCATAACCCCCCCCCCCCTTGGTTCGAACGGTTCCTATGGTGGGGACACACCCATGAATTCTTGATTATTTTATTTGCTAGTGTTTGGTACCTAGATAGCACAATATATGTTGGACAATAGAAATGTTAAGGTTATAAGTAAGACTAGTGGGTTATCATTCTTCTCATCAACATAACATTCATCAACGACTTCTCTCCTTCTACACCACCATTCGGCCGCCACCTTACCACCATCAACCACCAACTTCCGAGTCTTGTTCAACCATTTCTTCATACATACAAGGTGCAAGAGATCATATAAGCAAGCTTGGTGTGTTCGGAGGCTCAAGGACCTCTCTCGTTTTCTTTTAACCACCTCATTTCTTCACTTGAACTCTCCTAGCTTTGTGCTAGTGGTAAGCACTTAGATCCTTGTATTTTGCTTGTTATTTAAGTGGTTAAAGATGTTTAAAGATCAGAAACATAAGAACTCTAAAGAACTTGAACAAGTCTTGAAACATGAAAGGTGAAGAATGGTTAAAGTAAGGAAGTATTGTTAAGATAATGAAGTAATCATGATAAATCTGTGTAATACAAACAATAATCTGCTGTAAATAACCTATGTTATGAGATGAATCGTAATAGAAAGGATGACGATCGTATGTGTGCGTTTTAGTAACCTTTAACCTTTAAACAGCATGCTGATTTGCACTTTCAGCCGACTTTAACTGGCTGTAAACAGGTCATAAC
Source organism: Helianthus annuus (assembly GCF_002127325.2). NCBI lineage: Eukaryota > Viridiplantae > Streptophyta > Magnoliopsida > Asterales > Asteraceae > Helianthus > Helianthus annuus. Next base: position 51,822,327 of record NC_035439.2, read on the forward strand.
TTAACGAAAACTTGATTTTCTGAAGTCTAGGTTTATGTATTATGAAATACGGTTCTAATGGCACTGGAATCATAATTTTTGGACTTCGTTTACTATTTTTAAAGTGCCATTTTGTAACGGCAGCTAGAGCTGCATTTTTGCTGCTGAAAATATGCGTCCTGTTTTCAGTCTTAACTTGATTTCGGTGTAGGGTTAGATCATAAAATTTACACTGTAGATGGTCACTGTTGTCGCCATGATCTCCAACTGGAATTTTGTCAAACGGACTTACGATGAATTTTAAATAAAATATTCCATGAACTGCAGTCAGAAAAAGGTAAATCTGAATGCAGTCCGGAAAATGAATTTCTACAAAATATTGGTGATGATTTGGATGACGATATTTTTACACAATAATACTTGGGTCATATTAGACATTCTGTAAAAATTTGGGAATTTTTGGAATAAGATAACTATTTTATTAAAATACCCGAAAACAGCCCAGTTTGTGTTTTAAAACTGTAACGATATAAGTAGTATTTAGCATGTCTAAATGTCGGGATGGTTATTTGAGAACGAGCTAACATGATTTTACAAAAGAAAATGATACGCTTGTAAGCGTGGACACCTCCAGTTACAGAGGAAACTCTGGCGAAATTTTTCTAGAAATATAAGACTTAGAAATATTTTTGGTGACAAGTGTTTATATATATATTTTTAACTTGTTTTCAAAATATAAATTTCACCATGATTTTTATTACAAAGTAACCAAGTGTCGGAGGTGGATTTTCGTAAATGAAAACTTGTTAAATATATATTGAGAATATATATTTCATAATGAAACGCTTGAGTGCTTACGTGATCATTTTGTGAACTAAAGATATATTATTTTTAGGGTAAAAATAATATTACTTGATATATCATGAAAATACGACTCCAAAACGATACGAACGCCCTCACAAATAAATATTTAAGTTACATCGGTATTGTTTTTACAACACGAACTCTAAAATGTAATGCGCGTATTTTCGGAAAATACTCTTAATGGTGTATTTTGACAAAATATTATTTTGGAAACTGTAGAGACAGAAATATGTTATTTTTGGGAATATATTAACATATTTTTATTTGGAACAATAACATCGAAATACGACGCCATTACTTGGCAAGATATACAGGTACATATATTATTTTAAGAATACGGTATACAAGTATAAATTACCCCCATCCTTGGGAAGGAAATGCGCATATACAATACTTGAGAAGTATAACTCTAAAATAGTTGTCTAACTATTATTTCAAAACTTTAAAAACAGTTATAACTTGGAATAATACCAGAAACATAAATACTAAGACAAGGCACTACCCGTTCGTCTAATAGACAATAGACCATTGTAGGTAGTCGTGATTGCCGTGGAGATTTGGGTTACGAGTACGAAGACGCAATACTATGAGTTCATGTCCCCCTTTTCTCTTAACTGTTTTCAGTTTTTATACTTCGGGGGTGAAATACATGTTACTCTGATTACGAATACTTTTTACATGGTATGGTTAGCGTAAGGAGGGTTACTACTTAGATCATGTGAGTGGGTAGGCGGGAACTGGAGGCCATTAATCCTCATTGTAGGACCGAGGGTCATTAGCGGTAGATCTATCTGGGTGTAGCGAGCCCAACCCCTGAGTTCGCTGAATGAGCCAGGTGGTGACTTTGGGCCCGACGCAAAAATCTGCTAGGTTTGAGTCTTCCTACTGCACTTCACACATATCATTGGCTTTGCAACCCAATGGTGATCTCTTTTTCCTTAATTGCTACATACCAGGGATTTTCATACATACAGACATTTTTACAAAGGGTTATACCTACTCACTTACACATGAACTCGCTCAACTTTATGTTGACTTTTCAAACTACATGTATTTCAGGAAACTAATGGATCTGGCACGGTATGCACGTATTTTCAAGCTGCGTTTGAACAAAGAAGTCATCCAGGGTTTAGAAGGTGTAACCTCTTCCTGGACGGGTTACATATCCCTAAACCTAGTATTGTTTAAAGTCTTTTGCTAGGTCTTTATGAACTCAATTAAATCAAGTTAAGGTTTGTAACTTATTTTGTTATTGTTGAAAATGGGATTTTTCTAAACTCTATTAATGGATGAATATCTCATGTTTTTATCATATAGCATTGTCATGATTGTTGCTATGGTATTAAGAAGTCACACCAAATAAACCCACGCTTCCGTAAAGCCAGGGTGTGACACCTCCATTTTTAGGGGAAACTCTATCAAAATTTCTATATGACACTTAGAAAAATATAAGTACGGAGAAATTTATTCGCTAAAAATGTGTCTAGAAAATTTACCAAGGTTTCCCTAGTTTTTGTGTTAAGAAATGATGATTTCTTCAAGGCTAAAATTGATATTAAGTATGTATATTTTTGAGAAAAATATATATATTTATCGATCACCAAAATTTGTGCTAAGTGTATGTAGTATGTATTATACGTAATAGTGTGTTAGGACTTGAAAATGCACTAAACACCCGTAAGAAGTGAAAATACAGAAATACACATACAACATGCTTAGGTAAATACAAGAGAATATATTTATGAAAATAAATTATTTGATAGAATAAATAACTTGGACAAGTTACAAACATGAAATGAAGCTTTGAACAAAGATACATAATTCGGGTGCAAAGTGCAAAATATAAGATAATTATATTTATTTTTGAGAAGATAATATAAGTAAAATACATAGTTAAAAATATAAATTATTTTTAACACAAGAATACATACACAAAAGATAGTGACTTGTACTTGTGCGATACAAGTCTAGTGACTAACGTTAATAAAACACGTTTAGGACACGACGCTAGATAAAGCAAATCCGGTGAAGTTTACGACGCAAGGAACGCAAAGTTGTGAGTTCATGCTCCCCCTTTTCCTTTAACTGTTTTTTGTTTTATAACTTCGGGGTGGAATACATGTTACAAATGTTAGAATGTTTACAAATAGTATGTTGGGTACAAAAACATTCAAGTGAAACATTCTAGATCATGTCTCGAATAGGGTACCATAAGCACCATTAATCAACGTATACATTCAGACCACGCAACAAAAGGTTAGATCTAATGGGTTTCAGGCAACCCCACTCTTGGCCTACTTTTACCAATGAGTGCTTCTGTGTCTTAGTCAAAGTCAACAAAAATGCCTAGGTTTGGTGGCTTCCTATGTCGTGACACATGTTAGTGGCCTTGCAAACCACTAGCAATCTCACACATCCAAACATTCATAGTACCCAGTTACAGATACGTTTTACAAGTTGCATTCAAACATTCATACATTCTGCAAGTTACATACTATGTTTTCATTCAAGTGTTTAAACATTCAAAACAATCACTGCATGAATTCACACCAACATTATGTTGACGTTTTTCAAAACCCACATGTATTTCAGGTAACTAAAAGTGGATGTGCGCGCGGTCTTACTCATGCTTGTGGATGTCGTCTATGTTTATCTTTAAATAAAGTTGTAAACTTTCAAGACAATGTTTTATGCTATCTCGTGATGTAAACGCTAAACTTATGTTTTCAAATTACGAAATGTTTGGTGTTTGAAGTTATTTTTATAAGCATGTAGTATGTTTACCTTTCGTATGCAATGAGAACCTTTCATGATCACACCTCGTGCTTCCACCGCAGAAAGGGGTGTGATAGATTGGTATCAGAGCTGCGATTGTAGTGAACCAAGATTCCTTCTCGAGTCAAGTCTACAATCTCTAGGATCCTTTCACGAAAACGATTTTTCAAAGAGTTCTCATTGCATAAAAAGTCCCGCGACATCCACTACCTGAAACTGTTTACATGAGTCAAGAAGAGGCACTACGAGACTTAGGGTGCACAGGAGTAGCACTTGTCTTTAACTGAGAAATTACTTGCAATTATGTGTGATAATTAGCATATACATATACTAGAAGTAGAATACCACTAGTATACATGACTTTACCTGGAAACAATGGCCTAACTGAAGGAAGAGATACGAGGACGAAACGAACTGTGCGGACTGTGCAAGGAGTTACGTAATTATGGATGCATACGTAATTATGGAATTCAGTGCACAGAAACCACAGCAAGTCTTGTCGCGTATAGATTCCCTCAGTGCAAAAAAAAGGGTCAAAGGTGAACACCCCTCCCCTAGTCAAGTAAATGCTCTGCTGGAGTAAAAATTGTTTGATGTCACTTATGTGGTATATGCCTGTGAATATATATACTACTACTGTCTAGTACGACGATATCAAACAAATGTCTAACCCTGTTGTGTTATGTTCTGTCAGAACATGAACATGGCACCCAGGAAAGTTGTGAACGCTCGCGATCAACCTCCTCCTCCCCCACTGCCAAGAACTGCTGAAGAGCTGAATGCTCTACTGGAAGAAAGGATCTCCGCTGTTATCGCCCAATATGAGGCGAACCGTACTCAAGACAGTGGAGGACCAAGCAATGCTAGGCGCAATGGGAATGGAGACTCATCTGGAGGAAACACAGCTCAGGGTTGCACCTTCAAGCAGTTTCTCGATTGCAAACCACTGAACTATGATGGTACTGGAGGTGCAGTGGCGTTTGTACACTGGACGGAGAAGACTGAAGCCACCATCCATATGAGCAATTGTACTGCGTACCAGCAAGTCACTTTTGCTACTGGGTTGTTTGTCGATGAAGCTCTGACTTGGTGGAACTTGCAAGTTCAAACTCCGGGTGATGATGCCGCTTATGGCTTAACTTGGGGTGAGCTAAAGGAACGTATGAGGGAAAAGTATTGCTCACGTGCTGAACTCCAAAGGCTGGAGACTGAGTTCTGGCATCTGACCATGGAAGGTGCTGATATCACTGGTTACACTCGAATGTTCCACGATTTGTCCAGGGTGATCCCTTACATGGTGACTCCTTTAAGCGAGTAGAACACTACATTTGGGGACTGGCCCCAGAGTTTCGCGGCATGGTAACTTCAGTCAAACCTCAAACAATCATTGAGGCTGTGACTCTGGCTGTTAGCCTTACTGAAGATTGTGTTCGTATGAAGAAGTTATCACTGAACCCAGCTGAGAAGACCGAGACGCATGCTGAGTCGTCTGGTGACAAAAAGAGAAAGCATTCAAACTTGAGCCAAGCAACCCGCAGCAACAACAAGGGTTCGAACAACAAGAAGCGTGACAATAACCCACCTAGGGAGGCAAAAACCTTCGCAACTGCAAATGAGTCTGGAGCTAAGAAATATCAAGGCACTTTGTCCAAGTGTAACCGCTGTGGTTTTCACCATGTGGGAAATTGTCGCGTTGGGAAGTGCGAGAACTGCGGAAAGTCAGGCCACCGTACCGAGGATTGTTGGGGTAAAGGTATTGGAGGCCGCAATGGTGGTAATGGTAATGGAAACAATGGTGGTAATGGTAATGGAAACAATGGTGGTAATGGTAACAGAAACAATGGTGGAAATGGCAATGGTAACCAGAATGGTAATAGAGCTGGGCGGAACGAAGGATGCTTCAGTTGTGGAAGAAATGATCATTTCATGAAGGACTGCCCAAAAGGAAACAATGCTCAGGCTCGAGCATTTGTAATTGGAGCAAGGGACGCACGTGAGGACCCTAATGTGGTCAACGGTACGTTCCTCATTAACAATCACTTTGCATCCATACTATTTGACACTGGTGCCGACTAGAGCTTTATGTCTGTGGAATTTAAACGTATGCTTGGGATAGAATCTAGTAGATTAGATATTCCATATTCCATAGAACTAGCCAATGGTAAACTTGTTGAATCGGGCGAAGTTGTTAGAGGTTGCACACTAGAACTTGGTGAATGAAGATTTAACATCGATCTCTTACCTATTCAATTGGGTAGTTTCGATGTAGTGGTCGAAATGAACTGGTTGTCCAAGAACAAAGCTGAAGTTATTTGTCACGAGAAAATCATTCGCATCCCTTTAGCGAATGATGAAACTCTCATCGTACATGGAGAAAGACGAGACGCGCCTCTGCGAATCATCAGTTGTATGAAGGCACAGAGGTGCTTAAGGAAAGGATGTGTCGCTTTCCTAGCACACGTTGTAGATAAGAAGGCTCTGGAGCCGAAAATCGAATACATTCCTGTGGTGAAGGAATTCCCTGATGTTTTTCCCAAAGATCTGCCACGATTGCCTCCGCAACGACAAGTCGAATTCCATATAGACTTGGTTCCAGGAGCCACTCCTGTAGCCAAGGCACCCTATCGGCTTGCACCATCCGAAATGCAAGAATTGTCTGCACAACTCCAGGAGTTGTTGCATAAAGGATTCATAAGGCCAAGCTTCTCGCCCTAGGGAGCTCTAGTATTCTTCATGAAGAAAAACGATGGAACTCTGCGGATGTGTATCGATTAGAGAGAATTGAACAAGCTCACTATCAAGAATCGGTACCCACTACCGAGGATTGATGACTTATTTGATCAGTTGCAAGGATCAAGCTACTATTCCAAGATCGACCTTCGATCTGGATACCATCAGTTAAGGATACAAGAGGAAAGCGTACCAAAGACTGCATTCAGAACACGCTATGGGCATTACGAGTTTCTTGTGATGCCATTCGGACTGACGAACGCGCCAGCAGTATTTATGGATCTGATGAACCGCGTATGCAAACCATATATCGATAAATTCGTGATTATATTTATCGATGATATCCTGATCTACTCATGGAAGAAAGAAGAGCACGAGCAACACCTCAGAACCATACTGGAACTACTGAAGAAAGAGAAGCTCTATGCAAAATTCTCAAAGTCAGAATTCTGGATTCACGAAGTTCAATTTCTTGGTCACGTTGTGAATGAGAAGGGCATTCACGTAGACCCATCCAAGATTGAAGCCATAAAGAATTGGGAAGCCCCCAAAACCCCAACTGAAGTTTGTTAATTTTTGGGCTTAGCGGGCTATTATCGACGGTTTATTGAGAATTTCTCAGAAATAGCTCAACCACTAACGACCCTTACGCAAAAAGACAAGAAGTACGACTAGGGTGTTAAACAAGAAGAAGCCTTCCAACTACTCAAAAACAAGCTATGTGATGCACCAATACTGTCATTACCCGAAGACACAGAAGACTTCATGGTATATTGCGACGCTTCATGACAAGGTTTGGGTTGCGTGCTCATGCAACGCAAAAAAGTCATGGCTTACGCTTCAAGACAATTGAAAGTACATGAAAGGAACTACACCATGCACGACTTGGAACTGGGTGCGGTGGTATTCGCCTTGAAGATCTGGCGACATTATCTGTATGGTACTCGATGTACAATCTTCACAGATCACAAAAGTCTACAACACATACTTGATCAGAAGGAATTGAACATGCGCCAGCGGCGATGGGTCGAGTTGCTCAACGATTACGACTGTGTGATTAAGTACCATCCTGGAAAGTCAAACGTTGTAGCGGATGCATTAAGTCGAAAAGAAAGGGTTAAGACCCTAAGGGTTCAAGCATTGGAAATGACGATTCGAACGAACCTCACAGCACGTATTCTTGACGCCCAACAAGAAGCCCTTAAAATGAAAAACCGTAAAGCTGAATACCTCCGGGGTGCATTCAAATATATGGTGCCAAATGAAGAGGGAGCCTTATACTTTAAGACGTGTATTTGGGTTCCGCTTTATGGCGGTATTTGAGAAGTCATTCTTGATGAAGCACACAAATTGAGATATTCGATCCATCCAGGATCGGACAAGATGTATCAAGACTTAAAAGAATACTATTGGTGGACGAGACTCAAGAGCGACGTTGCTGTCTATGTTGGAAAATGCCTAACCTGTGCTAAGGTTAAGGCTAAATATCAGAAACCGTCCGGTCTACTACAACAACCAGAGATACCCATGTGGAAATGGGAGCAAATCTCGATGGACTTCATAACGAAATTACCCAGGACTCCCAGAGGGCACAATATGATATGGGTGATAGTTGATCGATTGACGAAATCTGCGCATTTCCTACCGATCCGAGAAAAGGATAGCACTGGAAAGCTTGCTAAAATATACCTAAAGGAAATCGTGGCGCGTCATGGAGTGCCTATCTCAATTATTTCAGACAGAGATGGATGCTTTGTCACAAGAATCTGGCGATCCTTTCTGGAAGCCTTTGGATCTCAACTAGATCTAAGCACGACATTCCATCCACAAACAGACGGCCAGAGCGAACGGACTATACAAACACTAGAAGATATGCTTCGCGCATGTGTTATGGACCTAGGCGGCAGCTGGGATACTCACCTACCTTTAGTTGAGTTTTCCTACAATGACAATTATCATACAAGTAAAAGCCGAACCGTTCGAAGCTCTGTATGGCCACAAGTGCCGCTCGCCCTTATGCTGGGCAGACGCTGGAGATAAACGTATGGTTGGTCCTGAACTTGTACAAGAGACAATCGACAAGATCATGCAGATCCGAGAGCGCATTAAGGCGGCTCGAGATCGACAAAAGAGCTACTCGGATCAAGGACGAAAACCATTAGAATTCGAGGTAGAAGACAAAGTGTTGTTAAAGGTCTCACCTTGGAAGGGCGTAGTCAGATTTGGAAAGCGTGGAAAGCTGAATCCATGATACATCGGACCATTCAAGATTCTGGAAAGGATTGGTACCGTGGCATACAAGTTGGAATTACCGGAAGAACTAAATGGAGTACATGATACGTTCCATGTATCCAACCTCAAGAAAAGTCCAACACAAGAAAACGTGATCATCCTTGCGGATGAAGTGCATATTGACGACACCCTCCGATTTACCGAACAACCCATTGAGGTTACCGACTGGAAAGTCAACAAGACCAGGAGAAGCAGTGTCAAGCTTGTCAAAGTACGTTGGAACTCTAAGCACGGACCCGAGTACACGTGGGAACGTGAAGACCAGTTCAAAGAAAAGTATCCCCACCTGTTCAAGAAAACTCCTGCGAGAGATAGATCAGCCTGATTTTCGGGACGAAATTCTTTTAACTAGGGGAGACTGTGACAACTGGCACCAAACCGGTAATTTCCGTACATTCTAATTATTATTTAATGACTGCAATTATGTGCTTAAATGTAAACATTGTCTGATTTCATTCTATACAAGTGAATTCATGCAAGTTTTATATTACAAAATATTGCCTTATGCATTAACGAGAGCGTTGCGTCAGAAATACTAGTAAACTCACCGGTAAGACACAATGTGTCAACAGAACTGCAGAAAGCAGTCAGACATTAGAATTAGGGCCTAGGTGTAGGTCCAACGACAAGAATACATTAAAACCCAAGAGTACATACAAGAGTTAACATATAGACATTCCGGAAGCTAAAATAAGCACTAAAAAGCACCCGAAACGCACATTGAGTGCAGACTTTTGTTAAATTCAGCTATAATCAGCATTAGGACACTGAAATATTATGCAGAATTTATGTTTTATCATCCAGAATACTTCCCTAGGTGTCGGGAATTGAAAGTGTCACAAAAGAATACTTAAAAGACACTAAAAGGTGCAATTTAGCACTTTAACGAACCGGTATCTAACCGAACAACCTGACATTACCCGGAACACAAAAATATTGTTAAACTCATTGTATTTATTTTACTAAGCTAGTTATGGTACCCGAACACCCTAACACAATATATACCACATAACACACATAAACCTCTAACTAAATACTTGGAAACTAACTAAATTCCCTAACCATCCATCACCACCCAACTAAACCAACCCTCCCCCCCCCCCCAAACCGGTTCTAGAAGTGGGATCCCCACTTTGATTTGTTGAATTTTTTTATTGGGTTTCTCATGTACTAATGAAACATTTGATCTATTGGACAACAAAATGTTGGAAATTTTCTTTATAAACCACTAGATCTACACACCATACTCATCACCTTCATCATTCAACAAAACACCCTCTCCTCCCCTTCCTTGGCTACGGCTCCAACCATACACCCACACACATCCATTTCAAGCTCCATATCAAGCATTCTAAGGTGACTCCAAGGTGCAAGAAGCTAAGTTAGGGAGTGTGGAAGAAACGGTACTTGAAAGACCTTCTTCGTTTGCTATTAACCACCTCATTTCTTCTCTTGAGCATCCCTAGCCTTGAGCTAGTGGTAAGAACATGAACCCCTTCATATTTCATCTTATCTAAGTGGTTAATGATGAATCATGTTCAAAAACCTCAAGAACACTAATGAATCATAAGAAGTAAACTTGAATATAAGCTTTAAATATGAAGAAAACTTGATGTACATGAGTTGTTATGATTATTGGTTATTGTTTGTTGGTAGAAATGATGTAGATCATCATAAAATCTTGCTAGATCATGATTAAAAACATAATCTAGCAAGATAAGGGGATGAACATGATAAAGGTTATGAATCATCCACAAAAAGATCATGAACTTGAAAGAACACTATGTTTTCCTAAAAATAAAGATCAAAGTAAGATGATAAACATGTAAATCTAAAGATCCATGAGTGGTTTTTCAAAAGAACCAAGTTAAAAATACAAGTTTTACTTAGTCTTGGTTCTTAAACAAATAAACCTTATTTTTGGTGGTTAATAAAGTAAAGATGCACATGTGTAACAAGAAAAAATACAAGAAGAAGTATTTATAGAAAACATGAACATAAGTTGTAAAGAATCATATTCTTCAAAAATGAAGTTTTTAAAGAAGCAATCACACTTTAATGGGTAACAAGACTTACTAAATACCCGAGTAAGTTACTACACATTTTTATAAATTTTCAAGTTCATGAAATAGAGAAATTAGTGTATGTTGTTGATGATTGTTGTTGAAATTGATTGATGATGATTTTTTTTAAAAGAAAATAAACACATGTTTTGAAAACATGGGAAACCTCCATTTTTAGGGGAAATTCTGTCAAAATTTCTATAGAATTTTGACACTTAGAAAAATATAAGTAATGAGAAACTTATTCCCTAAAAATGTGTCTAGAATATTTACCAAGGTTTCCCTAGTTTTTTTTGTTAAGAAATGATGATTTCTTCAAGGCTAAAATTGATATTAAGTATGTATATTTTTGAGAAAAATATATATATTTGTTGATCACCAAATTTTGTGCTAAGTGTATATAGTATGTATTATATGTAATAGTGTGTTAGGACTTGAAAATGCACTAAACACCCGTAAGAAGTGAAAATACAGAAATACACATACAACATGCTTAGGCAAATACAAGAGAATATATTTATGAAAATATATTATTTGATAGAATAAATAACTTGGACAAGTTACGAACATGAAATGAAGCTTTGAACAAAGATACATAATTCGGGTGCAAAGTGAAAAATATAAGATACTTATATTTATTTTTGAGAAGATAATATAAGTAAAATACATAGTTAAAAATATAAATTATTTTTAACACAAAAATACATACACAAAAGATAGTGACTTGTACTTGTGCGATACAAGTCTAGTGACTAACGTTAATAAAACACGTTTAGGTCACGACGCTAGATAAAGCAAATCCGGTGAAGTTTACGACGCAAGGAACGCAAAGTTGTGAGTTCATGCTCCCCCTTTTCCTTTAACTGATTTTGGTTTTATAACTTCGGGGGTGAAATACATGTTACAAATGTTACAATGTTTACAAATAGTATGTTGGGTACAAAAACATTCAAGTGAAACATTCTAGATCATGTCTCGAATAGGTACCATAAGCACCATTAATCAACGTATACATTCAGACCACGCAACAAAAGGTTAGATCTAATGGGTTTCTGGCAACCCCACTCTTGGCCTACTTCTACCAATGAGTGCTTCTGTGTCTCAGTAAAAGTCGACAAAAATGCCTAGGTTTGGTGGCTTCCTATGTCGTGACACATGTTAGTGGCCTTGCAAACCACTAGCGATCTCACACATCCAAACATTCATAGTACCCAGTTACAGATACGTTTTACAAGTTGTATTCAAACATTCATACATTCTGCAAGTTACATACTATGTTTTCATTCAAGTGTTTAAACATTCAAAACAATCACTGCATGAATTCACACCAACATTATGTTGACGTTTTTCAAAACTCACATGTATTTCAGGTAACTAAAAGTGGGTGCGCGCGGTCTTACTCATGCTTGTGGATGTCGTCTATGTTTATCTTTAAATAAAGTTGTAAACTTTCAAGACAATGTTTTATGCTATCTCGTGATGTAAATGCTAAACTTATGTTTTCAAATTATGAAATGTTTGGTGTTTGAAGTTATTTTTACGAGCATGTAGTATGTTTACCTTTCGTATGCAATGAGAACCTTTCACGATCACACCTCGTGCTTCCACCGCAGGAAGGGGTGTGACATACCCCAGGAGCGGGCGGTCGCGAGCGCTCAGAGCGGGTGGTATCGGTGTTTATTAATATGGCAGCGGAATACACTAGGACCGTAGTTAGAAAATATTTTTATCAGAGTTAAACACCAAACTTTTATAGTAATAATTGGGATAAACCCCAAGTTTCATTTGACAATACATTTGTAGGGATAAAACCTAATTATGGAAAACGTAAACTCCGTTTCTTATTTGGTAACTTTTATAGCCACAAATTTAAGCCTTTAGTGCTCTCCAGCTAGCTTCATTTAAATTCACATTAAGTTACCTGAAACGTGTTTTACAAAACATTTTATCAGCAAGAAATACTGGCGAGTGCATCCCAGTTTTATTAAAGCAGTTTTATAATCTTTACAGTAATTGAGAGCATCCGCATTTACATTGTTTATATCTAGCCAATTACCCCTTTGGTATTGTCAATCCTGACTTGTGGTCATGCTACTATTCGCAATAGTAACGATTTTCAAGTAATGTATACAAAACCCCAACATACTGGTAGTAACTGTAGAATTACAAATACTCAATTACTGTTAAGTATAATTGAAAACATTTGAGGTTTTGGTGAAAATGTGACAAAAAGAAGATGTACTCACATTGTTTATTTAGGTAAAACTAAAGCTTCCTGGTGATTCTCCTGGTTATTGTCTATAAAAAATTAAACAATGCACACGTGTTAGTAAAATAATCCAAATCACATTAACCGTACAACTCGAGATAGAACTCCAACGACTGAGTCAGGCAGAGCCTTGACATGCATTATGGAGTCCTAGATCAATCGGGTGTAACACGAGACAGAACTCCAACGACTGAGTCAGGCAGAGCCTTGACATGCGTTACGGAGCCCTAAATTGATCGTGTAGGGTAACAAATAGGGTTATAATACTTACAATGAGGCAGAGCTTTACCTTTTAGGGGTATTATTTCCTGAGAGTTTTAGCCTACTAGTGATCAGAGAAAAAGAAAAGAATTGAACGTTTGACAAATGTGGCTGAAGCCTCCTTATATAGGCCTGATGAAGGGCGGCTCGCGGCCCCCGAAGCCTTCTTCAATTTCTCTCGCGGCCCGCGAGGGCGTAGACTAGGTCCTAGGGTTGTTTAGTCAGCAAGTATAGCCTTGATAGGTGTCCAACACGTGGCGGACTTGTGTGGCCAGCAAGTCAATTAGCTTGCGCCCCGCGAAAGACATAAAGGGATGGGTCGCGGCCCGCGAGGACCACATATTTGTGTTTTTGTTTGATTTTTATAAATATAAAGGTATTTCGGGCTCGTTTCTCGTATACGGGGTATATTTTAGGACGTTTAGGGTCATGTTAAGGGTTCTAGGAGGGTTGTTATAGGAATTTTTCAAGGAATAGGGGAAACTTTAACGATAGTCAAGGTAAATATGTTAAGAATGACGCATGGAGAAGGTACCAGGAATCAAAATGTTTAAAATGTCCACATGAGAATCATGCATGAAAAGACTGTCCAAAGAATAGATGCTTCAACTTTTGGGAGTTTGGACATCTACGAAGTAACTGCAAGAAACCTCCCCAACCAAAGCCTGAAGAGAATCAGAACAAAGCTAAAGGTCGAACGTATGTGTTAAAAGAAGCCGGAGACGGAGCCATAGCTGGTACGTTCCTCGTTAATAATATATATGCAAAAGTATTATTTGATACTGGAGCAAATAGAAGCTTCATTTCGACTACCTTAGTTCCCTGCTTGAACTTAGTACCACAAACCCTTGAAAATGCATATATAGTCGAGACAGCCAGCGGAGAGCAAGACAGAATCACCCACATCTTTACTGATTGTGTTATTAATCTAGATAACAATGAATTCCCTATAAATCTAATACCGACCACTCTGAGTGGTTATGATGTCATTCTCGGGATGGATTGGTTAAATAAGAATAGTGCTCACCTTGATTGTAAACAAAAAACGATGACATTGCGTAAGCCAGATGGATGAGAGCTATTAGTTAATGGAAATGATGCAAACCCCAAGACCAAAATCATCTCTGCGATGAAAGCTATAAAATATATCCAGAAAGGATGTATTCCTTCCTCGCATCTTCAATAGATACCAAGGAAGAGATGCAAGCCAATGAAATCACAGTAGTGTGTGACTTTCATGACGTATTTCTAAAAGATCTACCAGGACTCCCACCTGAACGCCAGATAGAATTTCACATTGACTTAATACCTGGTGCTAAACCAATAGCAAAGGCTCCTTACCGTTTAGCCCCTTTGGAGATGAAAGAACTTATGAAGCAGATTGACGAACTTTTGGAGAAAGGCTTGTAGGATCGTGTACGGACCCGAACGAGTTATTCAGAGGAGTTTTTCTCTGTTTCAGGTGCGGAAAACAAGAAACAGACTTTGAAACAACTAGCAATTTACTTTAAACACACTTTTGATTGATATAACAGCTTGTACAGTCACAGAACACACCGGCAGCACTTCAGTATGAAAATCAGGAAAGGATACAAATGATATCGCTTGAAAGTTATTTATACTAATCTGATTTCGCTTAAAGTGGTTTCAAGCGAAATAACAACTTTACTGATTCCGCTTGAAAATGACTCAAGACATTTCAAGCGAATTCTACCCATTCAAGCGAAATCACTTTTAATCACATCTAAACTCCTATTTTCTGGTACAACATGCCCTGATCTAACATATCTAGTGTAAGACTCGATAGAAGACGAAGTCGACAGATACATGCACTAACAGACTCCCCCTCAGATGTTGACGAGTCTTTCATCTCGAGTCTTCTCATCTTCAATCTTGATCAGTCTTTGGGCTTTTCTCTTTCAATCAGCATTAACATACTCCTCCTAACAATGTGCTGGCATTCCTTAAGTTCATCAGCATCATCTGCTTCAGGATCGTAGTCCGACTCTCATTCTTCATTCAGATTCTCCAGGTATCAGAACCTGGCTCTCCAAAACAAGCTCTTCAGGATCAATTAACCTGTCTCTACACATGGTTGTTCCAAGATCGTGACCTGGCATTCATCCAGCTTAGGTTATCTGCACAATCTCTACCTCAAAATAAATTTTACAATTTTAAACATTAACATATATGCACCAACTTTAACTCTTCCTCAAATCAACCAGAAAATTTTATCAATGATAATCTTGATGAACCACTTGTAGATTTGATTAAAACTTATTTGTTAAAGAACAAACTCCCCCTCACAAATTGGTCATCATGTTTAGCATTTGGAATTTTGGAAATCAGCTCTCCAACACCGGTTGTCGAAAATCTTTTTGAATTTTTCAAAATTTATGCTAAAACACACAAAACTTTTTGGCTTTTGTAAGTAAGAGAAAAGTAATGCAGTAAAGAAATAATTACAAACAATAATTTTGTGAGTTTGTGTAAGAGGATCATATCAGTTTATGAGACATATCACCAACACCGTTAAGCTTCATTTCATTTTAAGTTCTAAACAATTCACCTAGATTGTCAATATATTGGTCCACTTAAATTTTCACACAAAGTTCAACTGATCTGAGATACGATATTAATGTCTTAGATACTTAAACTTATTCGTGTGTCCCACTACTTGAATATAATCCCGTATCCAGATCCCAATATTCAGTCTTACATGTGAGTATACCTAGATGATATCTGTAAGGGGTTAGATGCGAAACCGTGAGAGCTTAGGTCAGAACTTCCGTTCAGCAGAGAGATGACGGCTCGACTTTTGGTGTGTCCCCTTTAGAGGATCTTTTCTTCAACAGCACATGATTAGCATTTTTCAATGTTTCATCATTTTTTATGCTGAGGGCGATGCTTTTTCAAGCAATGCGGAAAGTATTATGCGGGGACTAGGTCAGAATTTCCATTCAGCAGAAGTCCCGGGATAATACCCCAGATATCACTAAGCATAAAGACCTAGTATTTCAGAAAGAGGGACCTTTCAAACAAGATTTCGGGGGTTACCCATATATCCAAGAAGTTGTTCCTCACGATATAAGCAAGTTTGAAATTTAGGTTTATATCTCGTCACAATTTACTAAATGTATAAAAACCTACTGGCACATCCGTAGTGAGATTGTTTATCACATTTTAACTTTCCAATTCTTTAGCATGTTGTGATGGTCCACTGATGTACTATCATTTCCTCTTTTTCACAACAAAAACTCATTATTCATTTTATCATGTTTTTGGCCTGTTCAAATTTTCAAATGTTTTTGGATTTTCTGAAATTTTCTACTCCCCCTAAAATACAAACACATTAAGAAAATTTGAAAAACAAACTATACAGAAAGTTGACAACCGATATCAAATTTCCTCAATTCGCCATTCGCCTGGCATAAACAATCAGAACTCCCCCTTTCAACAAACTATTTTCTCATTAAGATTTCAAAACACTTAAGTTTGTTTTAATCAAAATGATTTTTCCGGAAAATGACTTTAGTTGAATTTATCACTTGTAGGGATTGGTTCATCATCTTGTTCAAATTTTAACCACTTGTAGAAAATCAAGTACAACTTAATGTCCCTGATTTACCACTTGCAAATATGCAACCTCTGTACCTCTTGTAAAATATATCCAAAACTTATAATCAAATGTAGGAATAAATCATGTACACAAACCATTTTACCAATCAAGATGCCGATTCCTGCTTCGCACTTACCAACCTGGAAGCTCCGGCAAAGTCCATCACCTGTACAAATTTATCAACATTAACATTTATTCACACACACTTAACACAAGAATGATGCCGATTCCTGATCCACAATTACAAACCTGGGATCTCCGGCAAGTCAGGCTTTTCAAGCAAAGAAAATGTCCACCCAAGCCTGACCAGCCTTGGGTGAAATTAACTCATCAGCAGTTGGGGTGTAAGTTGCTTTCTTTGTAGCATAAAAATCCTTTACCCCTTTAACTTTCCTATCGATCATTTTCCCAAAAATTTTCTTTATATTTCCATTAAATGCCTTCTCAACATCAAATTCACCCTTTTCGGAATAAAATTGATTTGAGATCTCAACTTTCCCAATTTTTCTTTTAAAATTTTCAATCCTCAATGATGGAAGGTTCTCATCATCCATTTAAGGAACATGTGGCTCCTCTGATTTTGTGGAATCAGATTCATCGCCATTCTTCACATCAGATTTCTTAACAACCCATTTTTGGTTGTCAAGCTTCACACTTCTCCTGTAAAACCTCTTAGAACATTCACCAACTTCATATGTAGAGTTTTTGAACACTTTAAATTTCTCAGTTGGTGGTTCAGTTCTATCAACAACAACTTCTTTCATTTTTCCAGAAACTCCCTGTTTTGTTTTTGTTGCCTTAGGACAGTTCCATGCAATGTGTCCAACTTCATTGCATTTAAAAGAGGTTCTGGTTTCTTTTCTCTGAACTTCATTCTTCTTCTTTGCAGCAAGAAATTCTTGATTTGATTGTTTCCAGAATGAGCTCTTCTTTTCTTCTTCTGCAGATGGTCCTGAAACAAATTTTGTATTTTTAGAAATTTTCTCATTTTTATAGTTTTCTGGTGGAATAAAACCAAGACCTTTCTTTTTAAAATTACCATTATGGTTTGGTTTCTTTCGAAATTCCGAACCATAATTGTAATCCCTTTTCTTGTTTAACCGTTGTTGAACTCTTGGTTTTCCAGTAAGATTTAAATCTTTTTTTTCAGAAATATTAATTTCTGTCATTTTGAAAACCTTTTTGATCATGTCAAAACGAACACTTCTTATTGGAAACTCTTTATCAAAATATAATTTGTCAGAATCATTCAAAGTATATGCAACTTCAAATGTTTCGTCATTCAAATTAGATTTTGACAACAAAAATTCTTTACAATAAACCCGTTTTCTCGGCGTTTTTGAACTCTTTTCTGACGAACTCGAACTCCCGACAGACAGACAAACACGAACTTTCAGACTCGGACTTTGACTCTGACTCCTCATCCTTATCCAACACCTGATCGACCATTCTTTTTATTAAACCGGACTCATGATCTGTGTCGGTCGCTGTGAACGTGATGTCAATATTGTCTGGCAATACATCGGTTAACTCGGACTCTAACTTTATATTGATTGCCTTTTTGACTTGTTCATTATTCGGTTTCCTAGGCGAGTACCCTTCCCAAATTGGAGGCGGACACCTATTTTAACAGACACTTTGTTTCTTACCAGTATCCGTTTTCTTCTTTGACTTCTTTTCTTCATCTTTAAACGCCTCAAAACCTGCAACAGTAGGATAAATTCTGTCAATTAAGTAATTAGAACTTGTATAACTTCTCAGTAAACGTCTGATTCTCTCGTTTTCAACTTTTTCTCCGTCCAACTCTTGCTTCCATTTAGCACATTCTTCAATATAAAAGTTTATCTCTTTCTGTTTTGACATCATGGTTGCATTCATCATTTTCAAAGCGTTTTCTCTTTCTGTGTTTGTCTTCTGCAAACTGTTCACTCTTCTGTTCAACACATCGTATGATTCTTTTAAATTCTTGACATCGAACATCAAGTTTTCTTTTAACTTCTCTGATTCACTAAACCTTTCGTCTTTTTCTTCACATTGTTTGCAAGATTCTGAACATGTAAGACACGGTTTTGTGACTTCAACTATCTTTTAGACCTCCACTATCTTCTCGACTTCCACTATCTTTTCAACTTCAACTATCTTCTCAACAATCTTGATTTCTTTCATTTCTTTTGCAGCTTTTCTCTCTTTGAGTTTCTTTAGTTTATCTGCAAAATAAAATTCAAAAATGTCAGAAGATAAATGAGTTTTTCCAACTGTAGGATCGCGTTCGGCCCTGTTTGAGTCGATCAGAGAAATTCCTATCCAAATCAAGAGGCGGAAACTAATGACTTGGTGCTATTTCAGCTGGATTCACTTTTAACTTGCTGTTTTATTGATCAACAATACGAGTACACGTTCTGACAGTACTTCGACAGCACTTCGTGGCTTGTCGGAAGAAAAACACCGTAAACTATGTGTAATGGTTCGCTTGTAATGACCCTTTATATAGCCAACAGGTTTCGCTTATACGGACATGACCATATAAGCGAACCTATAGCATTGCCATATAAGCAAATCTCTAATGATCCTATAAGCGAACCTAATAACCTATGACACAAAAGCGGACCTAGGACTATGATTCATGAGCGAACCTATCTAAACATGAGTTTCTAGGTTTTCGTGTCACATCTAACCTATACAACATTAAGACTCGATGAAAGACGTAGTCGACAGACGTAAGTGCACCAACAAACTCCCCCTCGGATGTTGACAGAGTCTTCGAGTCTTCACGCATGCCAATCTACAATCCTTATCGGTATTTGATCTTTCTTTGAAGTATCTGTCATTTCAAGAATCCTCGTTCTCTTTCTTCATCATCAACAAACTCCTCTCTCTCGAATGTTGACACGGTGTCTTCAGACTCCCCCTCTCAAACAACTGGGATCGTAGTCTGGAATTCACAGCTTCATTCTTAGATCGTGCATAGCTTCCATCAGTTTCAAGATCGATACCTGACTCCATTCTCTCTTAGGATTATTATCTGGCAAATGTTCACCTGCACAATCTCTATCCAAACATAAGTTTCTTCAAATATTAAAATATTCCAACAATTTAGAAACTTTGTTGATAACTATAGAAATGATTTTACATTCAAGATCTTTCACTGACACTTTTCAAACAATCTTAACAATCATCACAAACACTCTCCCAAACCTGTTCTTCAAGTTTAGCACTTTGAATTTCGAAAATCAGCTTCTCAACACCAGTTGTCGAAAATCTTTTTGAATTTTCCGAAACCTCTTGAACATATTAAGAAAATGTAAAAATGAAATATTTACAAACAATATTTTTTGTGAGTTCGTGCAAGAGGATCATATCAGTTTTTGAGACACATCACCAACACCGTTAAGCTTGATTACATATTAAGTTCTAAATAATTTACCTAGATTGTCAGTATATTTGTCCACTGAAATTTCCACACAGACTTCAATTGATTCGAGATACGATATTAATGTTTTAGAAACTAAAACTTAATTGTGTATCACTCCACTTGAATATACTCCTGTATCCAGATCCCAATATTCAGTCTTACAGGTGAGTATACCACAAATGATATCTGTAAAGGGGTAATGTGCGAGGGCCGTGAGAGCTCAGGTCGATACTTCCGTATACGCAGAGAGATGACGGCTTCGACTTTTGGTGGGTCCCCTTTTAGAGGATCTTTTATTACAACAGCAAAGATTATCAATTTTATTGTTTAATCAGATTGCTGAGGGCGAGCTTATATTTCAAAGCTTTTTGCAGAAAGTATTATTCGGGGACTAGGTCAGTATTTCCATACAGCAGAAGTCCCGGGATAATACCCCAGATATCACTGAGCATGAAGACCTACTATCTCAGAATACGAGACCTTTCAAACAAGATTTCGGGGGTTACCCATATATTCAAGAATAGTTACCCACTTGTAGGATCGCGTTCGGCCGTGTTTGAGTCGATCAGATAAATTCCTATCCAAATTAAGAGGCGGAAACTAATGACTTGGTGCTATTTCAGCTGGATTCACTTTTAACTTGCTGTTTTATTGATCAACAATACGAGTACACGTTCTGACAGCACTTCGACAGCACTTCGTGGCTTGTCGGAAGAAAAACACCGTAAACTATGTGTAATGGTTCGCTTGTAATGACCCATTATATAGCCAACAGGTTTCGCTTATACGGACATGACCGTATAAGCGAACCTATATCGTTGCCATATAAGCGAATCTCTAATGATCCTATAAGCGAACCTAATAACCTATGACACAAAAGCGGACCTAGGACTATGATTCATGAGCGAACCTATCTAAACATGAGTTTCTAGGTTTTCGTGTCACATCTAACCTATACAACATTAAGACTCGATGAAAGACGTAGTCGACAGACGTAAGTGCACCAACACCAACATTTATCTGTTCAATCTCCTCGTCATCATCACTTGTCTCTGATGAACTGTTTTCAGATGAAACAGATCCTTCATCTTCACTATTCTCCTCATCAGATAACACAGCTATCCATTCCTTCAACAATTATGGCTTTCGAACAATTTGAGCAATAAAAGCCTTAAACTCTCCATTCTCATCCACATAATTATCCCAGCTAAATCCTGGAGCCAATTTTTCATCATCTTGATCAATGATACCAAAATAGGCTTTCGTGTTGGCATCTTCAATCATTTTCCCATGTGCCGTTTGTGCATCCTTTTGTTGATGTGGTTGATGAGTGATTTGCTGATATATAACCTTCCGATAGTAGTCATCTTTTCCAAAAGGATTCTTTGCTCCACTAGTCTCCTGATTTTTACACTCTTTTTTGAAGTGACCTTTCTCCCTGCATTTAAAACAAGTAATTTTAGATTTATCAAAACCTAAAGCTGATAGATGAGCATCCAAAAAGTTATTTCGTCCTGTAATCATTTTGAACTTTTCAGCTCTTCTCAAGACACTAGCTAGACACCATTTGATGTCCATGAGCTCCAATTCCTCTGCATCGATCTGGTCATAATCTTCCTTCGTTAACATTGGATTAACAATTTTTCTGGCAATCAACCCTTCATAAGATTCCAACCCAGTAACCAGTAATCCCATATGACTTTTAACAACTTCCACAGAAAAATTTTGTCCATTTTGAAGATGCAATGCCACATTGCACTGAATCATATGACCATTTCCAACAGTTGCACTTTGAACACTCGGAGGATTAACATTTGAAAACCCACTAGTGTTGACCGAAATTTGACTCCCTGTTTCAGATTGATTTCCTGCACTAAATGCGGTTTGGATCTTAGGACTTGCTTCAGAAGTTTGAACATTTCCTTTATAGTACAGTTTGATATCTTGTTGATGATTAGAACTGTTCATTCTTGCAATCTTCTGTTGTTCAAGATCCTGTGCCTCAAGCTTTTCAATAAACTGACCAATGGACAACCGACTAAACTCTCCAGAATTCTTCAAAATCATCAGATACGTACCCCATTCCTTTTGTGGTAATGCATCTGCTAACTTCTCAACGCATTCTGCTGGAGTCTTAGTAATCTTCAACTGAGACATAGTACGCACAAGATGACAGTATGTCACACCCCCAAAATCCACACGCGGAGTACCACCGCTTGGAGGCGTGACATGACCAGGATCAAGCCACCAATCATATAGAACATGTAAATAAATAGTAAAAGTTATCCATCAATACGAAAGGTGTTTATCAAACCAACATAAGTAAATGTAGCGGAAGCATTAATGTAGAAAACCCAACATAAGTATTAACGTTTGAAATGTCAATAGTGTTTAATAGTTAACCACGATCCTTTGCCCACAACGACTCGCCCCTCCTTGTGCAAGCTCCAAAAGTACCTAAGGTCCTCCAAGGCATGCAGCAGAGAGTCAACAACTAGTTGAGCGAGTTCACAGAAAGTAAGTTCAGTAATAGTAATTGTATGAGTCGTATTATGTTCGTTCGTTGTTCATGTATAGTATTGGTTTCCATCGCGGGCCCTTTCGGCATGTATGCGAAGATTTGGATTAATATACCCAAATATCCTAGACTATGTATATTTGTATCGCTGGCCACCCTGGCATGTGTGCGAAGTTTTAGTATTTTTTTGTTCGCAGCCTTTCTAAGGCATGTGTGCGAATGATAGTCATAATATCGCAGCCAACTACTGGCGTGTGTGCGAAGATCAGTCATAATATCACGGCCAACCCTGGCGTGTGTGCGAAGATCAGTTCAATTAGTATACCAGTCTAGCCATATCTTATCTTTACTCTTCCTCTCCCGAGGACTATATCATTTGGTTCGATTAACTAAGTAGGTACGCATAATTCATCCTATCCCATTCCCACCCTGGGAACCCCATGCCTTGGCTGTGTGAACTCACCTTGGTTTGCTCGGCAGATACACAGAAAGTTCGGGTAAGCTAGTAAGTGGTCAACCACGTCCTATCATGGTTATTATACAAGTCAGGTTCGTATATAGCACGTATGTTCTACACGTATTGTATCAAGTATGATCATGGCAAATCACATAAACGTATCAGCAATCCAATAGAAAACAGATAACAATTCTAAGTATTCGGCCCAAACAGTTGGGCTGTAACAGTGCAGGTCCAATAACAAGTATTGTCGGTCTCGAGTCGAGACTATCGGTCTCGAGTCATATTGGTGTTGAGATCTCGAGTCGCAACGAAGGAGGTTTCGAGTCGCAACAGAGGTGTTCTCGAGTCGCAAGTGAGCTGGTCTCAAGTTGTCATGGTCCGGTCGAGATCACACGGTCTCGAGTCACAACCGGACCCGCAACCGTGGTCTCGGTTTGTGTTGTTTGTGTTGATAAGGTGGTCTCGAGTCGAGACTGAGGGTTCTCGACTCGCAACCCTGGTCGAGACAACGTGTAACAGATTTCCATCTTTTGCAGCTCAATCAATTCCTAATTATCAGCAAACATCTTGCCAATTTCGAAAAACAGATCAATCAACACAATATCCAAACATACGGTTAACCTAATATCGATCAAACAGGCCATCACATCAAGAACTCGTATGAACCCTAACCCAATCAACATGAACAATATTCACATGAACAATAATCTATCCATTTATATGAACATCAACCTATATACGCATAACCGAATTTCGTGTGCATAATTTTCCATTGTTTACTAGCATGCATAACCCTAATGTAAACATATACAATCAAAACAATCACAACATCATCTAATATAAACTAACCGATTATATCATCAACATCACCAAGCATGAAATCGGTAAACATATACTAACCGGGTTAGAGGATTGAAACAAGTGAGGTCTCGAGTGAACAAGGGTGATCCGAACAAGGAATGATCTTCGATCGCCAAAGGGTTGTTGCCGTCGGTTTGAGAGAGAGAATGAGAAGCTAGGGTTTGTGAACTTGTGTGTGTAATGGTGTTTGGTAAAAATGTGAGATGGTTACAACCATCTCATGTGTTATGCGTATGAGGAGAGTGGGCCGAACCCTCTTTGGGCTGCCCTTGAGGTTTCGGGTCAGGCAAGTGGTTGCGAGTAGGGTTGGGCCGAGTGAAGGATTTGCGACAAAACAAGGTGTGTGGCCCAATTTTGATAACATATAACGTTTCATTCAATTAAACACTCAAGTTCATATAGTCGTATCATGCATTCAAACAATCCATATAGTTCACATAAGCACGTAACGTTACACAAAATAAGTTCGAATTACGGGTTGTCACACAGTATCTCTCAATGAGAGTCTATGTAGTCTCACCAGGCATACTAGCAAACAATTCAAACTCCTTTTTCAGCAATGATGCTTTACTCTTAAGCATTTTTGTGCTTCCTTCAAGTTTCTTCTTAAGTGCTTCCCAGATCGAAAACGCACTCCCATCATGCTGAAGTAAAATAAAGATGTCTTCTCTGACAGCTTGTTGTAGAAGACTGATCATCATTTTTTCTCCTTTATAACTGTCTATCTCTTGGTCTGAAAATTCTGAGATAATTTTGTCAACATTCAATGCAGACTGTGGTCTAACATACTTGGTTTCAATACTTTCCCAAGCTCTCAGATGGTTTGCCTGAACCCAATTCTCTTTCCATCCATGGTACTCCTCGATTCCCATAAGTTTTGGGGGCTTTTGCATTGTTCCGGTTTTGTTTTCTAAGTTCATGTTTTGAGCTATGACTGACGGAGTAGTCGACGGTGTAGCAAACGCGTTATAGAACTCTTCTTCCATGATTAGGCAACACATTTTTCTAGAACAACGCTTTTCAAGCGAAATAGTAAGTTCAAGCGAAATCCCCAAACAAATAATTTCGAGTGGAATATCAATCTATTTGTTTAAGCGGAATACCAGGCTAACAATTTGAAGCGGAATCAGCAACAAATTTTCAAGCGGAATACCAAAACACAGCTTCAAGCGGAATCACTAATATCACCTCAAGCGGAATTACAAGATTAAAGCGAAATAGCAGATTTCGCTTGAAATTTTCAAGCGAAATAAGACACTCTCGAGCGAAATCAGGAAGTGCTCGTTGGAATCACTTCTAAGGCTCATTTCTACCATATTTAATCCGAATTTTAAGCTGAAAGTTTCAAGGGTTTGTTACAATGCACTTTTATACAATCTGTGAGAAATTGAGCTGATTTTAACCGTTAAAACTTGTTCTGATGAAGAAAGAAGGTGTAGAAGTCAGAAAACACAATGAAAACCAGCTGAATTCGGCAGAACTCGTCCTCCTGAGCTCTGATACCACTTGTAGGATCGTGTACGGACCTGAATGAGTCGTTCAGAGGAGTTTTTATCTGTTTCAGGTGTGGAAAACAAGAAACAGACTTTAAAACAGCTAGCAATTTACTTTAAACACACTTTTGATTGATATAACAGCTTGTACAGTCACAAAACACACCGGCAGCACTTCGGTATGAAAATCGGGAAAGGATACAAATGATATCTGTGACAACTCAAATTTCCAAGATTTCTATTTCGCATTTATTGTACGTTCTTGTATTATTTAGTTGATTGATTTCACAATTAGTTGCTATGGAATTGTATATGTGTTGATACAATGAAGTGTGTTGTGAGATTTTGCATCGTTATGTGTTAATTGTGATAAACTTGTCAAATATGTAAACTTGGTGGTGGAACTATGAAATAGTTATGAGGTGGTGTACATGTGTAAAATATAATACTTAGGGAGGTAGAGAGTAATTAGTGAAATCCTAGATACTTAACCCTAATCTCATTTCACTAATCATTTGCACACAAAACCAAAACACGTACTTACAACTCTCTAATCCCCTAACAATCATCATCACCACCATCATTGGCACAAGGCATTCATCACTTTCGATTTCTCTATTTCTCTAGAATCATTCAAGGTAATTGCTTATCGATTATTGTAATACTTGTAAACCTAATTGATTGCTTGATTATTATCCATTCTTGATTCTTGATTGTGTGTTCATGAAAACCCTAGTTCTTCATTTAACGTTTTGCGATTCTGGATTTGATTATGATGATAATGATATTGAGTAGTCATTTAATCGTTTGCCTGGTAATAAGAGAATGCATGATTAGTTGAGTAATTAGATTGATGCTAGACTAACACAATGAAAGTAGGGTTTTCACGATTGTTTGAACATAAAAACGTAACTGCTTTGATTATTTGGAGCCTGTGAAATGAATGGAATTCCGCATGATTGTAAGTCAGAGTTTAAACACATGCATATGGTCCGAGGTTTAGATATGATGAGGTTGGTCCGAGTTTGTGGAATAACCACCTTGTCCGACTTTAAGCAATACAAGGGTCCGAGTTTTGTTATCACACATGTAGCCCGAGCTTTAAACATGAAATGAAGTCCGAGTTTAATGCCCATGTATGTGTGGTCCGAGTTTAATGCCCATGTATGTGTGGTCCGAGTTTAATGCCCATGTATGTGAGGTCCGAGTTTCTTACATAATGTATTAGGTCCGAACTTCTTTAATATATGTCTATATGTCCGAGGTTATCACATTGATACTTGTCTGACCTTATGAAACCCCCACATGGTCCGAGTTTAGTAGACTCCCTTTGGTCCGACCTTGTGAAAGGATCCCCCAGGTCCGAGTTTAACATGGCAGCCCTCACCCTTGTTCTATCCGAGTTTCAAGCATAGAAAACCCCCCCACTTAGTCCGAGCTTTAGGCATTAAAGCTTTGTGTCCGAGTTTAAAGGGGGAGCCCCCATGTCCGACTTTTGCTTGTTTTAAGTTCTGACTTTTACACGAATGACACAAGATCTGATATTGTGAAGTTTATAAGGCCCGAGTTCTTATGTTGTTAATTTGTCCGAACTTTAATTGCATAAGAGTTTTCTGAGCTTTGTGGTGCGTGAATTGCCTGAATGTTGTTTATGAAGCTTATAATGCTAAGTCAAAACTGTACGAAGAATCACTTGCATGTTACTGGATATTGCTGAACGTTACTGCATGATTCTATATGGGTGCATAATCCTTATCATACCCTCATGAACACAATAAGCACACAAACACAACTACTTGAGTATCCAGGATATGTAAACCCTAATTTAATGAAATCACTTATCTTGGATTTATGTGCAATCTACCCTAGGTCGTGAGTAACGGACTTAAACACTAATTAACCCCAGAAGCAATAACATACCGAGCAAACCGAGGTGAGTTCACACCCTTACTAAGGCATGGGATTCCCGGGGCTTGGGAATGGGTTTTAAAGGAATAAGGTTGATTAGATTCGTACTGACACTATTACTAGACTACCATACCATCGTCCTCGGTTGTGCAGGACACATACGTGCAATCTACGTACACATATACTTACTACTATCCTCGGTTGTGAAGGATACTTATACATACTACTATCCTCGGTTGTGAAGGATACTTATACATACTACTATCCTCGGTTGTGAAGGATACTTATACATATTACTATCCTCGGTTGTGAAGGATACTTATACTTAATTACTATCCTCGGATGTGAAGGATACTCACGTAAGACCTACGTGAACTTATACTTACTACTGTTCTCGGATTGTGAAGAACACATATGGTTACGAATAGTCTAGTGGTTATACAACATGGGAAGCCCCCACCAATAACGGCCCAGTAGAGCCACCTGCTACAAACGAGCTTACTATTACGCATTTACTTTCTGTGAACTCGCTCAACTAGTTGTTGATCCTCTGTTACATGCCTTGCAGGTCGTTAGGTACATGGAGCTTGCACAGGGAGGAGCTGGTCGTTGTGGGCTTGAACCGTGATTATCTTATTAAACACTTATGACATTTCGTACTTAGCTATGTTGGGTTTTGATTATACACTTCCGCTAAACAATGATAACTTACTTGTGTTTTGGAACACCTTTCATATGGATTTGGTTTGGTTTAATGGCAATTACTTTTATTATATATATTGTTCTATATGATTGGTGGCTTGATCCTGGTCAGTCACGCTCCCAAGCGGTGATACTCCGCAGGTGGATTTTGGGGGTGTGACAGATTGGTATCAGAGCCATTGGTTATAGAGAACTCGGTTTTAATATGGGAAAACGTTTTTATTAAAACCAGACTATAACCAGAACAGTGCTCTCAACGATCCACAACGACGCTTCGCTCCACGTGCAAGACTCGACATCCTAGGTAATAAGGTTTATGATTATTGCCTACATGCTAGAATTGCATAGAACTTTGCTCGTAGTATGGTTACATTACTTTGCTCACTACTTGTTATTGCTTAAGAACACCTATGAGCCTACACTTTTCTGTCATCGCACTACTCGCGAACCATACATACTTATGCTACCGTTACTGTTCGATCGTGTCTGGACGTGTTAACATGACTCAAGCCCAGTTGACGGCTCTCATTAACGAACATGTTGCTGCGGCGCTTGCAGCCGCACAAGCAGGAGGTATAACCTGTTATTCCAGACCTATCCTAGGATGTTAGATCCTACTCTCGTGACCCAACCCTCGCGCTTAACCTTGACCTAACTTTCTCGCGCAACGGGTCGGAACGCACAGCAACCTGTCTGCACATTCAAGAACTTCATGGACTATCGTCCAAGCACATTCAGTGGCACAGAAGGAGCGGTGGGACTACTCCATTGGTTTGGGAAGCTCGAGTCTGCATTCGAGATGTGTGAATGCCCTGAGGCTCGCAGGGTCAAGAACGCCACAGGTACTTTGGAAGGAATCGCGCTAACCTGGTGGAATGCGCAAGTACAGATACTAGGGTTGGCAGCTGCTAACGCCACCCCCTGGAACGAATTCAAAGAACGCATTAAAAGGGAATACTGCACGCGTGATGACATCCACAAGTTGGAAGTGGAGCCTTACCATTTGAAAATGACGGGGTCAGAAACTGAAGCTCATACGAAACAGTCGAACGAACTGGCCACCTTATGTCCAACCATGGTGGACCCTTCAAGCAAGCGTATTGAATTGTATCTCAAGGGTCTAGCCTCAGAGATTCAGAGCCATGCTACATCGGCTAACCTCGACAATATCCAAGACATTCAGTGTCTTGCTCATCGCCTCACGGATCAGGCAGTGGAACAAATGAGGCTGCCTAGTTGTATCAGCGCTATTACTACCGCTACCACTTCTGCTACTCCCGCTACTCCTAGTGACAACAAGCGGAAATGGGATGGGTATTCCAACAAGGGTTCAGCTACCGTTCAGTTTCAAGCACAGCAGCAGCGCAAGAATAGTGATCACCAGAGCCGAGTCAGCCAACTTCTGGTGGTCAGGGGCAGGGTGGATATCGGGGAATTCACCCAATGTGTAACAAATGCAACAGACACCACGGTGGTTAGTGCAACGAGGGACGTTGCCAGAGGTGTCTCAAGATGGCCCATGAAGCTAAGGATTCAGGAGTCCACGGCCTGCAAATCGGAATCGCCCGCAGCAACAGCAAACAGAAATCCTATGCAAAGAAAAGATTGTTCGCATTCCTCGTTCTGGTCAAGAACCTCTCGAAGTTCAAGGCGACAAGAGTGGTGCTGTGGTTGCATCACCTCTTTCTTGAAGGCTCAGAAATGTTTGCGGAAGGGCCACACCGCAACTTTGGCTCTCGTTACTGATGCATCAGCGAAAGAAAAGAAGTTGGAAGACCATCCAGTTGTACGCGACTTTCCTCAGGTGTTTCCTAAAGATTTACCTGGTTTACCGCCTCATTGTCAAGTCGAGTTTCAAGACGAGCTAGCTCCGGGGGCAGCACCTATAGCTCGAGCACCTTATCAATTAGCTCCAACTGAACTGGAAGAACTATCGACGCAACTATAAGAAATCTTGGATAAGGGATTTATCCGACCTATCTCTTCGCCTTGGGGAGCTACAAGAACTCTTGGATACCAAATATCTGTGAAAAAGAAGGATGGCACCTTCAGGATGTGAGATTGATTACCGTGAACTGAACAAGGTCGCAGTGAAGAACCGTTATCCTCTTCCACACATTGACGACTTATTCGACCAGTTGCAAGGGTCGAGTTACTACTCCAAGATTGATCTAAGGTCAGGTTACCATCAGCTGAGAGTCCGGGATGAGGACGTCTCCAAGACAGCATTCAGAACTCGCTACGACCATTACGAGTTTCTGGTCATGCCATTCGGGCTTACGAACGCGCCTGCAATCTTCATGGATCTTATGAACAGGGTGTGCAAACCTTATCTTGACAAGTTCGTCATTGTCTTCATCGACGACATTCTGATCTACTCCAAGAGTCAGGAGGAACACGAGCAGCACTTACGTCTTATCTTGGAACTTCTTCGAAAGGAGCAACTGTACGCAAAGTTTTCAAAATGCGACTTCTGGCTTCGTGAAGTCCACTTCTTAGGCCATGTGGTGAACAAGGATGGGATTCATGTCGATCCATCCAAGGTAGATTCGATCAGGAATTGGCCAGCACCGCGTACACCAACAGAAATACGCCAATTCTTGGGTTTGGCGGGATACTACAGGCGGTTTATCAAAGACTTCTCCAAGATCGCGCAGCCGCTTACTATGCTGACACAGAAAGGTGTCGTTTACAGATGGGGTAATACGCAGGAAACTGCTTTTCAGTACCTGAAGGATAGACTATGCAGCGCACCTATCCCCTCATTGCCCGAGGGCACGGATGACTTCGTGGTTTATTGTGACGCATCGATACAGGGGTTTGGTTGTGTATTGATACAGCGGGATAAAGTTATTGCCTACGCCTCTCGTCAACTCAAGGTTCATGAACGGAACTACACGACGCACGATTTAGAGCTGGGAGCTGTTGTTTTTGCGCTTAAGATATGGCGACACTACCTGTACGGTACCAAGTGCACAATTTACACCGATCATAGGAGTCTCGAGCATATCTTCAAGCAGAAGGAATTGAATATGCGTCAACGGCGATGGGTCGAACTGCTTAATGATTACGAATGCGCTATCAAGTATCATCCAGGCAAGGTCAACGTTGTGGCCGACGCCCTTAGTCGGAAGGACACCTTACCTAATCGCCACCTATGTTGGCAAGTGCTTGACCTGTGCAAGGGTCAAGGTTGAATATCAGAAACCCGCAGGCCTACTTCAACAACCTAAGATACCTCAATGGAAATGGGAAGAAATTTCCATGGATTTCGTTACAGGCCTACCTAGATCCCAGCGTGGGAATGATACTATATGGGTAATCGTGGATCGACTCACCAAGTCTGCACACTTCCTGGCTATAAAGGAAACGGATAAGTTCTCCACTCTCGCAGACACCTACCTTAAAGAAGTTGTTTCGAGGCACGGGGTGCCCATTTCCATCATTTCGGATCGGGATGCACGATTCACGTCAGAGCTATGGCAAGCGATGCACAAATCCTTTGGCTCACGATTAGACATGAGCACAGCGTACCATCCTCAGACGGATGGGCAGTCTGAGCGAACGATCCAGACTCTTGAAGACATGCTTCGAACATGTGTTATCGATTTCGGGAATGGCTGGGAAAAGCACCTCCCTTTGGTGGAGTTTTCTTACAATAATAGTTATCACACCAGCATACAAGCCGCTCCATTCGAGGCATTGTACGGGCGTAAATGCCGGTCACCTCTCTGTTGGGCAGAGGTGGGGGATAGTCAGATTACGGGTCCAGAGATTGTAGTGGACGCCACAGAAAAGATTGCACAGATACGACAACGCATGGCGGCAGCACGCGACCGTCAGAAAGCCTACGCGGATAAGCGTAAGAGGCCATTGGAATTTCAGGTCGGGGACCGGGTTTTACTTAAAGTCTCACCCTGGAAGGGTGTAGTTCGATTTGGTAAACGAGGCAAACTCAATCCACGGTATGTTGGACCGTTCGAAATCACTGAAAGAATAGGCCCAGTAGCCTACAGACTGAACCTACCAGCTGAACTCGGTGCAGTTCACAATGTATTTCACGTGTCGAATCTGAAGAAGTGCCTGTCAGATGAGACCCTCATAGTTCCTTTTAAGGAACTCAGTATAGACGAGCGGTTGCAGTTCGTCGAGGAGCCAGTTGAAATCACGGACCGGGATGTTAAGGTCCTCAAACACAAGAGAATCCCTCTTGTTCGAGTTCGTTGGAACTCCCGATGTGGCCCAGAGTACACCTGGGAACGCGAAGACCAAATGAAAGAAAAGTACCCCCAGTTATTCGAAAACCGCGCAACCACTGCTGAGACTGAAGCTACTACTGCGGAATTTCGGGACGAAATTCCAAATCAACGGGGGTATGATGTGACACCCCAGGAAAACCAGTGAACGATGTAACTTACCTAGCTTCCTCAGTGAGTGCGTACCAAATTTCGGGACGAAATTTCTTTTAAGTTGGGGATAATGTGACAACTCAAATTTCCAAGATTTCTATTTCGCATTTATTGCACGTTCTTGTATTATTTAGTTGATTGATTTCACAATTAGTTGCTATGGAATTGTATATGTGTTGATACAATGAAGTGTGTTGTGAGATTTTGCATCGTTATGTGTTAATTGTGATAAACTTGTCAAATATGTAAACTTGGTGGTGGAACTATGAAATAGTTATGAGGTGGTGTACATGTGTAAAATATAATACTTAGGGAGGTAGAGAGTAATTAGTGAAATCCTAGATACTTAACCCTAATCTCATTTCACTAATCATTTGCACACAAAACCAAAACACGTACTTACAACTCTCTAATCCCCTAACAATCATCATCACCACCATCATTGGCACAAGGCATTCATCACTTTCGATTTCTCTATTTCTCTAGAATCATTCAAGGTAATTGCTTATCGATTATTGTAATACTTGTAAACCTAATTGATTGCTTGATTATTATCCATTCTTGATTCTTGATTGTGTGTTCATGAAAACCCTAGTTCTTCATTTAACGTTTTGCGATTCTGGATTTGATTATGATGATAATGATATTGAGTAGTCATTTAATCGTTTGCCTGGTAATAAGAGAATGCATGATTAGTTGAGTAATTAGATTGATGCTAGACTGACACAATGAAAGTAGGGTTTTCACGATTGTTTGAACATAAAAACGTAACTGCTTTGATTATTTGGAGCCTGTGAAATGAATGGAATTCCGCATGATTGTAAGTCAGAGTTTAAACACATGCATATGGTCCGAGGTTTAGATATGATGAGGTTGGTCCGAGTTTGTGGAATAACCACCTTGTCCGACTTTAAGCAATACAAGGGTCCGAGTTTTGTTATCACACATGTAGCCCGAGCTTTAAACATGAAATGAAGTCCGAGTTTAATGCCCATGTATGTGTGGTCCGAGTTTAATGCCCATGTATGTGTGGTCCGAGTTTAATGCCCATGTATGTGAGGTCCGAGTTTCTTACATAATTAGGTCCGAACTTCTTTAATATATGTCTATATGTCCGAGGTTATCACATTGATACTTGTCTGACCTTATGAAACCCCCACATGGTCCGAGTTTAGTAGACTCCCTTTGGTCCGACCTTGTGAAAGGATCCCCCAGGTCCGAGTTTAACATGGCAGCCCTCACCCTTGTTCTATCCGAGTTTCAAGCATAGAAAACCCCCCCACTTAGTCCGAGCTTTAGGCATTAAAGCTTTGTGTCCGAGTTTAAAGGGGGAGCCCCCATGTCCGACTTTTGCTTGTTTTAAGTTCTGACTTTTACACGAATGACACAAGATCTGATATTGTGAAGTTTATAAGGCCCGAGTTCTTATGTTGTTAATTTGTCTGAACTTTAATTGCATAAGAGTTGTCTGAGCTTTGTGGTGCGTGAATTGCCTGAATGTTGTTTATGAAGCTTATAATGCTAAGTCAAAACTGTACGAAGAATCACTTGCATGTTACTGGATATTGCTGAACGTTACTGCATGATTCTATATGGGTGCATAATCCTTATCATACCCTCATGAACACAATAAGCACACAAACACAACTACTTGAGTATCCAGGATATGTAAACCCTAATTTAATGAAATCACTTATCTTGGATTTATGTGCAATCTACCCTAGGTCGTGAGTAACGGACTTAAACACTAATTAACCCCAGAAGCAATAACATACCGAGCAAACCGAGGTGAGTTCACACCCTTACTAAGGCATGGGATTCCCGGGGCTTGGGAATGGGTTTTAAAGGAATAAGGTTGATTAGATTCGTACTGACACTATTACTAGACTACCATACCATCGTCCTCGGTTGTGCAGGACACATACGTGCAATCTACGTACACATATACTTACTACTATCCTCGGTTGTGAAGGATACTTATACATACTACTATCCTCGGTTGTGAAGGATACTTATACATACTACTATCCTCGGTTGTGAAGGATACTTATACATATTACTATCCTCGGTTGTGAAGGATACTTATACTTAATTACTATCCTCGGATGTGAAGGATACTCACGTAAGACCTACGTGAACTTATACTTACTACTGTTCTCGGATTGTGAAGAACACATATGGTTACGAATAGTCTAGTGGTTATACAACATGGGAAGCCCCCACCAATAACGGCCCAGTAGAGCCACCTGCTACAAACGAGCTTACTATTACGCATTTACTTTCTGTGAACTCGCTCAACTAGTTGTTGATCCTCTGTTACATGCCTTGCAGGTCGTTAGGTACATGGAGCTTGCACAGGGAGGAGCTGGTCGTTGTGGGCTTGAACCGTGATTATCTTATTAAACACTTATGACATTTCGTACTTAGCTATGTTGGGTTTTGATTATACACTTCCGCTAAACAATGATAACTTACTTGTGTTTTGGAACACCTTTCATATGGATTTGGTTTGGTTTAATGGCAATTACTTTTATTATATATATTGTTCTATATGATTGGTGGCTTGATCCTGGTCAGTCACGCTCCCAAGCGGTGATACTCCGCAGGTGGATTTTGGGGGTGTGACAATATCGCTTGAAAGTTATTTATACTAATCTGATTTCGCTTAAAGTGGTTTCAAGCGAAATAACAACTTTACTGATTCCGCTTGAAAATGACTCAAGACATTTCAAGCGAAATCTACCCATTCAAGCGAAATCACTTTTAATCACATCTAAACTCCTATTTTCTCGTACAACGTGCCTTGATCTAACATATCTAGTGTAAGACTCGATACAAGACGAAGTCGATAGATGCATGCACTAACAAGGCTTTATCAGACCAAGTTCCTCACCTTAGAGAGCGCCGGTGTTTTTCGTTAGAAGAGAGATGGTTCAATGCGTATGTGCATTGATTATCGAGAATTAAACAAGTTAACTATCAAGAATAAGTATCCTTTACCAAGAATAGATAATTTATTTGATCAACTGCAAGGGGCCAACTACTTTTCAAAGATTGACCTTCGATCAGGATACCATCAACTAAAGGTACGGGAGGAGGACATTCCTAAGAAAGTCTTTAGAACTCGTTATGGGCTTACGAGTTTTTGGTTATGTCTTTTGGACTAACCAACGCCCCTTCAGCATTCATGGACCTGATGAATAGAGTTTGCAGACCATACATGGATAAGTTTGTCATTGTTTTTATCGATGACGTACTTATTTATTCTAAGAACCAAGACGATCATGCCAGACATCTGAAAATCATTCTAGAAACCCTTCGACAAGAGAAACTTTATGCCAAATTCTCTAATTGTGACTTATGGAAGAGGGAAGTCCAATTCCTTGGTCACGTAATAAGTGAGAAGGGTATACAAGTAGATCGAGCTAAGATAGAAGCTATGATGAAATGGGAAGCACCAAAGAACCCTAGCGAGAATAGAATCTTTTTAGGTTTAGCATGGTATTACCGAAGATTTATCTGAGATTTCTCAAAGATTGCTACACCCTTAACAACTTTGACTCAAAAGAATGCAAGGTTTGTATGGGAACCAAAGCAAGAAGAAGCTTTCAATCTTCTGAAAGAAAAGCTTAGTAGTACTCCCATACTTGCATTTCCAGAAGGTAATGACGATTTTGTAATCTATTGTGATGCCTCACAGAATGGTCTAGGTTGTGTGTTAATGGAACGAGAAAAGGTCATAGCCTATGCATCAAGACAATTAAAATTCCATTAGAAGAACTATACTGCGCACGGCCTCAAATTGGGTGCTATAGTGTTTGCCTAAAAGATTTGGCAACACTACCTGTATGGTACCAAGTGCGTAATATATGCAGACTATAAGAGCTTACAATATATCTTTACTCAAATGATGTTAAATATGACGCAGAGAAGGTGAATGAAGCTTATCAATGACTTTGACTGTGAAATAAAATACCATCCAGGAAAGGCTATAGTAGTCGAAGACGCCCTAAGCCCAAAAGAAAGAATTAAATCGATTAGGGTAAAGGCCTTGAGGATTGATGTCAAGCTTGATTGGAAAGACCAAATCAAGAATGCTCAAAGTGAGGCCTTGAAAGACGAAAATTTCAAGACTGAAAGGATGTTGGGTAAGAAAAAACCACTGACCAAAGGGGCAGATGAAATCTTAAGATTTGTCCGGAGAATTTGTATTCCGAAATGTAGGATCGTGTGACTGACCCGAATGAGTCATTCAGAGAGGTTCTGATCTATTTCAGGTGCGGAAAACAAGAAATAGACTTAGAAACAGCTGATTCTTCACTTTTAACACTGAATTGATTAATCTGACAGCAATTACCTTCAAACCTCACACCGGCAGCACTTCGGTATGGAAAACAAGGACTGGATACTGATTTCGCTCCTAAGTGTCCTATATATAGGGTTCTGATTTCGCCCGAAATGACACCATGACAACAGGAGCGGAATTAACACTTTAAATCCCGAGCGGAATCACATACATATGAGTTTGGAGCGAAATCTGCTTCTTAACTCTTAAACTTTCCTATTTTCTCGTAAAACGTGCCCTGATCTATACAATCTAGTCTAAGACTCGATACAAGACGAAGTCGACAGATGTATGCACCAACACGAAATTTAGAAATATTCAAAGCAAAGTATTGGATGAAGCCCATAAGTCCAAGTACACAATGCACCCTGGGGCAAATAAAATGTACAATAACATTCGGGATCAGTATTGGTGGCCTAATATGAAGAGATCCATAGCCCAGTATGTTGAGAAATGCCTGACATGTTTATAGGTTAAGATTGAACATCAAAAACTTGTCGGCCAATTACAACTGGAGTTGCCAGTATAGAAATGGGATAGAGTGAAACTCCCAAGAACACGAAAAAGGTATAATGTTATATGGGTCGTGGCTGACAGATTAACAAGTCATCACATTTTCTAACAATAAGCGAGAGTTATCCAATAGAAAAGTTGGCTAAAATAAATATGGATGAAATCGGCAGTAAACACTGAGTGCGTTTATCCATTATCTCAGATAGAGATAGCCGATTCACATCCTGGTTCTGGACAAGTTTCCAGAAGGAACTTGGAACCAGAATCAGTCTAAGCACCGCTTATCGTCCTCAGACTGATGGCAAGA
The DNA here is from genome assembly GCF_002127325.2 of Helianthus annuus. NCBI lineage: Eukaryota > Viridiplantae > Streptophyta > Magnoliopsida > Asterales > Asteraceae > Helianthus > Helianthus annuus. The sequence continues at coordinate 51,860,107 of NC_035439.2, forward strand.
GTGACCAAACAATTCAGACTTTAGAAGATATGTTACGCGTCTACGTGATTGATTTTGGAGGCAGTTGGGATGATCATTTGCCTTTGTAATTTTTACAATAGATAGTCTTAGGTCACTAAGAATCTCCAAGTGGAATCGGGTCAATCGGGTATCAAGGATTTTTAAATAAATTTTTCCGTAGGCTGCAGTCAGAAAGTGACGAATCTGGCCACTTCATAGTAAAAGATTTTTCTAAATTTTTCGGTAAAGAGTTAGGCCTTAAAAATTTAACACAAGAACAACCTCACCGAGGGGTAAGTCCCATAAAAAGATCATCATTTTTGCAACATCGTAAGTATGGTAAATGAGCTTCGTAAAACACTGAGTGCCTTTAACCATTATCTCAAAGAGAGATAGCCGATTCACATCCTGGTTCTGGACAAGTTTCCAGAAGGAACTTGGAACCAGAATAAGTCTAAGCATCGCTTATCGTCCTCAGACTGATGGCAAGAGTGACCAAACAATTCAGACTTTAGAAGATATGTTGCGCGTCTGCGTGATTGATTTTGGAGGCAGTTGGGATGATCATTTTCCTTTGATCGAATATTCATACAACAATAGCTACCACTCCAGCATTAAGGCTACACCATTCGAAGCGTTATATGGAAGGAAATGTAGAACTCCCATCTATTGGCTAGAAGTTGTGACAACTGGCACCAAACCGGTAATTTCCGTACACTTTAATTATCATTTAATAACTACAATTATGTGCTTAAATGTCAACATTATCTAATTACATACAATACAAGTGAATTCATGCACGTTGTATACTGCAAGAATTACTTTATGCATTAATGAACAAGCGTTGCGTCAGAAATACTAGTAAACTCACCGGTAAGACACAATGTGTCAACCGAACTGCAGAAAGCAGTCAGACAATTGAATTAGGGCCTAGGTGTAGGTCTAACGGCAAGAATACATTAAAACCCAATAGTACATACAAGGGTTAACATATCGACTGTCCGGAGACTAAAATACGCACTAAAAAGCACCCGAAACGCACTTTAAGTGTAGAATTTTAATAAATTCAGCTCAAATCAGCTTTTAAACACATAAATATCACGCAGAAATTACGTTTTATTACCCAGAATACTTCCCTAAGTGTCGGGAATTAATAGGGTTACAAAAGGATACTTAAAAGAAGGTGATTAACCCCCCCCCCCCCTATGTTGGACGGTTAAGAGACATGGGGTCCACACCATGATATTAATTGATTAATTTAATGGATCTTGTATATACTTTACTAAGCATGTTACACAAAGGATAAACTCTATACATGGATTTATATATAACCCTTAAGCACTTAAGCATCATCATCACCATCACAACTTCTTCACACCTCCCTCCTCCCAACTTCGGTCGAAACCACCCCACACCACCTCCATCTTTCAAACATCCATCCATTCATTCCACACTCATTTGAAGGTGCAAGGAGGTGATTAAGGAAGCTTGGTGCAAGTGGATCTTGAAGGACCTTCTCCTTGTGCTTTTAACCAACCCATTTGTCCTCTTGAACATCCCTTGCTTTGAGCTAGTGGTAAGTTTCTTAGATCATCATCTTCTTCATGTTCTTGATGGTTAATAGCTAAAAGAATGGTGAAATAACAAGAAACTCTAAGAACATAAACAAAGTCTTGACATAAACTAACAAAGTGATGAAGTAGTGTTAAAATGAAGATGAAATCATGTTGTTCTTGTGTTGTTATGCTTGTTGAATGTTGTTTGTTAGTAAAAATGATATGGTTCATCACACGGACTTGCTAGATCATGATTAAAAACATGATCTAGCAAGATGTGAAAGTTAGAAATGTGTAGGATGATGGAAACATCCACACATAAACTATGAACTTGAATAAATAAATGTTTTCTAGTAAAATAAAGATCAAAATGAGTTATAATTTTGTAGATCTAAATATCCATGAGTGGTTTTTCAAAAGGACCAAGTTAAAAAATAAAAGTTTTACTAAATCTTGGTTCTTAAACAAATAAACCTTATTTTTGGTGGTTAATAAAGTAAAGATACACATGTGTAACAAGAAAAATACAAGAAGTAGTATTTTTAGAAAATATGGTCACAAGTTGTAAAGAACTAAATTCTTTAAAAAATGAAGCTTTTAAAGAAACAAACACACTTTAAAGAGTAACAAGACTTACTAAATACCCTAGTAAGTTACTACACAGTTTTGTAAATTCTCAAGTTCATGAAATAGAGAAATTAGTGCATGTTATTGATAATTGTGTTGAAATTTGTTGTTGATGATTGTTGTTGATGATTTAAAAGAAAATAAATACATGTTTTGAAGACATGGGAAACCTCCATTTTTAGGGGAAACTCTGTCAAAATTTTTATAATTTTGACACTTAGAAAAACATATAAGTTTTGAGAAACTTATTCCCTAAAAATGTATACCAAGATATTTACCAAGGTATCCCTAATTTTTTAAGTTAAGAAACGATAATTTCGTCAAGGTTAAAAATTGACATTAAGTATGTATATTTTTTTGAGAAAAATATATATATTATTTTATCACCAAACTCTGTGCTATGTAGTATGTATTATACGTGCTAGTGCATTAGGACTTGAAAATACACTAAATACTCTTGAGAAGTAAAAAACACAAAAATACACATACCACATACAAAATACATAATTCAGGTGCAAAGTGCAAAATACAAGATCCTTATATTAATTTTTGAGAAAATAATATAAGTAAGATGCATAGTTAAAAATATAAAATATTTTTAACACAACAATATATATACAAAAGATAGTGACTTGTGCTTGTACGATACAAGTCTAGTGACTAACGATAATAAAACACGTTTAGGTCACGCAGCACTATAAGCAAATCCGGTGAAGTTCACGACGCAAGGAACGCAAAAGTTGTGAGTTCATGCTCCCCCTTTTCTTTTAACTGTTTTCAGTTTTATAACTTCAAGGGTGAAATACATGTTATAAATACTCCAATATTTACAAAATGGTATAATGTGTAATAAAACAAGCACTCTTGGTGAAAACTAGTGCCAAGAATTGATACGAGAAATAGTGTCACGAATAGGTTACCATAAGCACCATTAATCGTTTACATACTTAGACCGTAGAACAAAAGGTTAGATCTAATGGGTTTCAGGGCAGCCCCACTCTTGGTGACAACTAGAACCAAGAAGTGTTTTTGTGTCTCAGTCGTGAATCGACTACAGAAAAATGCCTATGGTTTGGTGACTTCCTATGTCGTGTCACATGTTAATGGCTTTGCAACCCATCAACACTTGATACATATAGAAATACTTGATTTATACATGAATACATGATTTAAACAAAATACATACCATGTTTTTCATACAAAGTATACAAACGTTCAATACAAAAACTGCATGAATTCACACCAATATTATGTTGACGTTTTTTGTTTCCAAAACTCACATGTATTCCCGGTAACTAGAAGTGGATGTGCGCGCGACCTTACTCAAGCTTGTGGATGTCGCTTATGTTTATCTTTAAATGAAGTTGTAAACTTTTTAGACAATGTTTTATGCTATCTCGCGATGTAAACACTAACTTATGTTTTCAAATTATGAAATGTTTGGTATTTGAAGTTATTTTTATGAGCATGTAGTATGTTTGCCTTTCGTATGCAATGAGAACCTTTCATGATCACACCTCGTGCTTCCGCCACGGAAAGGGGTGTGACAGATTGGTATCAGAGCTGCGATTGTAGTGAACCAGGATTCCTTCTCGAGTCTAGTCTACAATCTCTAGGATCCTTTCACGAAAACAATTTTTCAAAGAGTTTTCATTGCATAAAACGTCCCGCGACATCCACTACCTGAAACTGTTTACACAAGTCTAGAAAAGATACTACGAGACTTAGGGTGCACTAGAGTAGCACTTGTCTGTGATTAAGAATTTTTTTGCAATTATGTGTGATAATTGATATATACATATACTAGGAGTAGAATGCCACTAGTATACATGACTTTACCTGAAAACAATGGCCTAACTAAAGGAAGAAATACGAGGATGAAACGATCTGTGCAGACTGTGCAAGGAGTTACGTAATTATGGATGCATACAAAATTATGGAACTCAGTGCACAGAAACCACAGCAAGTCTCGTCGCGTATACATTCCCTCAGTGAAAGAAAAAGGTCAAACGTACACTCTTTGGAGTAATGACTTAGGGTATAAAGACAAGAATCACCAATGTGAAGTAAGGTGTTTACCTAATTATACATGCTTGTTGCTGTATGAATTGATTTATGCATCGCGCGGATTGTTTGATGTCACTTATGTGGTATATGCCTACGTATATATATATATATACTACTACTGTCTCGTATGACGATATCAAACAAATGTCTAACCCTATTGTGTTGTGTTCTTTCAGAACATGGCACCAAGAAGAGCTGTGAACGCTCGTGATCAACCTCCTCCTCCCCCACTACCGAGAACTGCTGAAGAGCTGAACACTATACTGGAAGAAAGAATCTTCGCTGCTATCGCCCAATACGAGGCGAACCGTACTCAAGACAGTGGAGGACCAAGCAATGCTAGGCGCAACGGGAAAGGAGATTCGTCTGGAGGAAACGCAGGCCAAGGTAACCTTAAGACTATTTTCTAAGCATAGAGAAATTTATGAATGGTCCTTGTTTCATTTTTTCTTCGATTGCTCACACGTGAGTTGGTTGGGTTAATTACATGCTGCACCTTCAAGCAGTTCCTCGACTGCAAACCACTGAACTACGATGGCACTGGAGGAGCAGTGGCGTTTGTACGTTGGACGGAAAAGACTGAAGCCCCTATTCGCATGAGCAAGTGCCCCGCAGATCAGCAAGTCACTTTTGCTACTGGGTTGTTTGTCGATGAAGCTCTGACCTGGTGGAACTTACAAGTCCAAACTCTGGGTGATGATGCCGCGTATGGCATGACTTGGGATGAACTGAAAGAGAAGATGAGAGAGAAGTATTGCTCTCGTGCTGAACTCCAAAGATTGGAGACTGAGTTATACCCAAAGGTTCCATGATCTATCAAGAGTGATCCCTTACATGGTGACTCCCAAATTTAAGCGCATCGAGCGCTACATCTGGGGATTGGCGCCCGAATTTCGCGGCATGGTAACTTCAGCCAAACCACAAACAATTACCGAGGCTGTAACTCTGGATGTCAGCCTTACTGAAGATTGTGTTCGTATGAAGAAGTTATCGTTGAACCCAACAGAGAAGACCGAGACGCATGCTGAGTCGTCCGGTGACAAGAAGAGAAAGCATTTAAATCTGAATCAAGCAACTCGCAACAACAAGGGTTTCAACAACAAGAAGTGTGACACCAACCCACCTAAACAGGCAAGAACCCTTGCAGCAGCAAATGATACTGCAGCCAAAGGATACCAAGGCACCCTGCCTAAATGCCAAAAATGCAAGTATCATCATGAAGGAGCTTGTCGCGTTCCAAGGTGCGACAAATGTGGTAGGTTGGGTCATCAAACGAAAGACTGTTGGGGAAAGGAAACAGGAACGGAAATGGAAATCGCAACGGTACTGGTAATAGAAACAACGGTGGGAACAATAATGGCAATGGTAACCAGGTTGGGAATGAAGCCGGACGAAACCAAGGATGCTTCAGTTGTGGAAGCAATGAACATTTCATGAAAGACTGCCCAAAGAGAAACAATGCTCAGGCTCCAGCATTTGTGATTGGAGCAAGGGACGCACGCGGGGACCCTAACGTGGTCACCGGTACGTTTCTCGTTAACAATCACTTTGCATCCATATCATTTGACACTGGTGCCGATTATAGTTTCATGTCTGTGGAATTTAAACGTATGCTTGGGATAGAGTCTAGTAGATTGGATATTCCTTACCCCATAGAACTAGCCAATGGTAAACTTGTTGAATCGGGCGAAGTTGTTAGAGGCTGCACACTAGAACTTGGTGAACGAAGATTTAGCGTCGACCTCTTACCTATTCAATTGGGTAGCTTCGATGTAGTAGTCAAAATGGACTGGTTGTCCAAGAACAAAGCTGAAGTTATTTGTCATGAGAAGATCATTCGCATCCCTTTGACGAATGATGAAACTCTCATCGTACGCGGAGAAGGACGAGACGCGCCTTTGCGAATCATCAGTTGCATGAAGGCACAAAAGTGCTTAAGGAAAGGATGTTTTGCTTTCCTAGCTCATGTTGTAGACAAGAAGGCTGTCGAGCCGAAACTCGAAGACATTCCTGTGGTGAAGGAATTCCCTGAGGTTTTTCCCGAAGATCTGCCAGGACTACCTCCGCAACGACAAGTCGAGTTCCGTATCGACTTAGTTCCAGGAGCCACTCCTGTAGCCAAGGCGCCCTATCGACTTGCACCATCCAAAATGCAAGAATTATCTACACAACTCCAGGAGTTGCTGGATAAAGGATTCATAAGGCCGAGCTTCTCGCCTTGGGGAGCTCCAGTATTGTTTGTGAAGAAAAAGGATGGAACTCTGCGGATGTGTATGGATTACAGAGAACTGAACAAGCTCACTATCAAGAATCGGTACCCACTATCAAGGATTGATGACTTATTTGATCAGTTGCAAGGATCAAGCTACTATTACAAGATCAACCTTCGATCTGGATACCATCAGTTAAGGATACAAGAAGAAAGCGTACCAAAGACTGCATTCAGAACACGCTATGGGCACTACGAGTTTCTTGTGATGCCATTCGGACTGACAAACGCGCCGGCGGTCTTTATGGATCTGATGAACTGCGTATGCAAACCATATCTCGATAAATTCGTTATTGTATTTATCGATGATATCCTGATCTACTCACGGACGAAAGAAGAGCACGAGCAACACCTCAGAACCATACTGGAACTACTGAAGAAAGAGAAACTCTATGCAAAATTCTCCAAGTGCGAATTTTGGATTCGCGAAGTTCAATTTCTTGGCCACGTTGTCAATTTCTTGGCCACGTTGTGAATGAGAAGGGCATTCATGTAGACCCGTCCAAGATTGAAGCCATAAAGAATTGGGAAGCCCCCAAAACCCCAACTGAAGTTCGTCAATTTTGGGCTTAGTGGGCTATTATCGACGGTTTATTGAGAATTTCTCAAAGATAGCTCAACCGCTAATGACCCTTACGCAGAAAGACAAGAAGTACGACTGGGGTGACAAGCAGGAAGAAGCCTTCCAACTACTCAAAAACAAGCTATGCGATGCACCAATACTATCATTACCCGAAGGCACAGAAGACTTCGTGGTATACTGCGACGCCTCACGACAAGGTTTGGGATGCGTGCTCATGCAACGCCAGAAGGTCATCGCTTACGCTTCAAGACAATTGAAGGTACATGAAAGAAACTATACCACTCACGACTTGGAACTCGGCACGGTGGTATTCGCCTTGAAGATTTGGCGACACTATTTTTATGGTACTCAATGTACAATCTTCACAGATCACAAAAGCCTACAACACATATTTGATCAAAAGGAATTAAACATGCGCCAGCGGCGATGGGTCGAGCTGCTAAACGACTACGACTGTGAGATTAAGTACCATCCTTGAAAGGCAAACGTTGTAGCGGACGCTTTAAGTCGAAAAGAAAGGGTTAAGACCCTAAGGGTTCGAGCATTGGAAATGACTATTCGAACGAACCTTACTTCACGTATTCGTGACGCACAACAAGAAGCCCTTAAGATGGAAAACCGTAAAGTTGAATACCTCCGGGGTGCATTGAAATATATGGTGCCAAATGAAGAAGGACCCTGATACTTTAAGAAACGTATATGGGTTCCGCTCTATGGTGGCCTACGAGAAGTCATCCTTCATGAATCGCATAAATCGAGATACTCGATCCATCCAGGATCGGACAAGATGTATCAAGACTTAAAAGAATACTATTGGTGGCCGAGACTCAAGAGCGATGTTGTTGTTTACGTTGGAAAGTGCTTAACCTGTGCTAAGGTTAAGGCTGAATATCAGAAACCATCTGGCCTACTACAACAACCAGAGATACCCATGTGGAAGTGGGAACAAATCTCGATGGACTTCGTAACGAAACTACCCAAGACCCCTAGAGGGCACGATATGATATGGGTAATAGTCGATCGGCTAACGAAGTCTGCGCATTTCCTACCAATCCGAGAGAAGGATAGCACTAGAAAGCTTGCTGAGATATACCTAAAAGAAATTGTGACGTGTCATGGAGTGCCTATCTCAATTATTTCAGACAGAGATGGACGCTTTGTCTCAAGAATCTGGCGATCCTTTCAGGAAGCTTTTGGATCTCAGCTAGATCTGAGCACGGCATTCCATCCACAAACAGACGGCCAGAGCGAACGGACTATACAAACATGAGAAGATATGCTTCGCGCATGCGTTATGGACCTAGGCGGCAGCTGGGATACTCACCTACCTTTGGTTGAGTTCTCCTACAATAACAGTTATTATACAAGCATAAAAGCCGCACCGTTCGAAGCTCTGTATGGCCGCAAGTGTCGCTCGCCTTTATGCTGGGCAGACGCCGTAGATAAACGCAAGGTTGGTCCTGAACTTGTACAAGAGACAACCGACAAGATTACGCAGATCCGAGAGCGCATTAAGGCGGTTCGAGATCGACAAAAGAGCTACTCTGATCGAAGACGAAAACCATTGGAGTTCGAGGTGGGAGACAAAGTTTTGCTAAAAGTCTCACCCTGGAAGGGCGTCGTGCGATTCGGAAAACGTGGAAAGCTGAATCCACGATACATCGGACCATTCAAGGTCTTAGAGAGAATATGTACCGTAGCATACAAGTTGGAATTACCGGAAGAACTTAATGGAGTACATGATACGTTTCATGTATCCAACCTCAACAAGAGTCCAACACAAGAAAACGTGATCATCCCTATGGATGAACTGCATATTGATGATGCCCTCCGATTTGCAGAACAACCCGTCGGGGTTACCGACTGGAAAGTCAACAAGACCAGGAGGAGCAGTGTCAAGCTTGTCAAAGTAAGTTAGAACTCTAAGCACGGACCCGAGTACACGTGGGAACGTGAAGACCAGTTCAAAGAAAAGTATCCCCACCTGTTCAACAAGACTCCTGCCAGAGCTAGTTCGGCCTGAATTTCGGGACGAAATTCTTTTAACAGGGGGAGACTGTGACAACTGGCACCAAACCGGTAATTTTCGTACACTTTAGTTATCATTTAATAACTACAATTATGTGCTTAAATGTCAACATTATCTAATTACATACAATACAAGTGAATTCATGCACGTTGTATACTGCAAGAATTACTTTATGCATTAATGAACAAGCGTTGCGTCATAAATACTAGTAAACTCACCGGTAAGACACAATGTGTCAACAGAACTGCAGAAAGCAGTCAGACAATTGAATTAGGGCCTAGGTGTAGGTCCAACGACAAGAATACATTAAAACCCAAGAGTACATACAAGGGTTAACATATAGACTGTCCGGAGACTAAAATACGCACTAAAAAGCACCCGAAACGCACTTTAAGTGCAGAATTTTAATAAATTCAGCTCAAATCAGCTTTTAAACACATAAATATCACGCAGAAATTACGTTTTATTACCCAGAATACTTCCCTAAGTGTCGGGAATTAAAAGGGTTACAAAAGGATACTTAAAAGACACTAAACGGTGCAATTTAGCACTTTAACGAACCGGTATCCAACCGAACAACCGGACACTACCCGAAACATCAAATTTTTACTAGAAACACTGTTTTAGTATTTCAAAGCTAGTTATGGTCACAGAACGTCATATTACGTCTCATAAATATTAAATACATAAAAATACCCAACTAGTGCCATTAAAACCTAACTAGATCATGCAACTTACAATTGGAATGTTTCACTTAACCCCCCCCCCCATGTTGGACGGTTAAGAGACATGGGGGCCACACCATGATTTTAATTGATTAATTTAATGGATCTTGTTTTTAATTTACTAAGAAGAAACTCTAAGAACATAAACAAAGCCTTGACATAAACTAACAAAGTGATGAAGTAATGTTAAAATGAAGATGAAATCATGTTGTTCTTGTGTTGTTATGCTTGTTGAATGTTGTTTGTTAGTAAAAATGATATGGTTCATCACATGGACTTGCTAGATCATGATTAAAAACATGATCTAGCAAGATGTGAAAGTTGGAGATGTGTAGGATGATGGAAAAATCCACACATAAACTATGAACTTGAATAAATAATTTTTTCTTGTAAAACAAAGATCAAAATGAGTTATAATCTTGTAGATCTAAATATCCATGAGTGGTTTTTCAAAAGGACCAAGTTTAAAATACAAGTTTTACTAAATCTTGGTTCTTAAACAAATAAACCTTATTTTTGGTGGTTAATAAAGTAAAGATACACATGTGTAACAAGAAAAATACAAGAAGTAGTATTTTTAGAAAATATGGTCACAAGTTGTAAAGAACTAAATTCTTTAAAAATGAAGCTTTTAACGAAACAAACACACTTTGTTGTTGATGATTGTTGTTGATGATTTAAAAGAAAATAAACACATGTTTTGAAGACATGGGAAACCTCCATTTTTAGGGGAAACTCTGTCAAAACTTTTATAATTTTGACACTTAGAAAAACATATAAGTTTTGAGAAACTTATTCCCTAAAAATGTATACCAAGGTATTTACCAAGGTTTCCCTAATTTTTGAGTTAAGAAACGATCATTTCGTCAAGGTTAAAAATTGACATTAAGTATGTATATTTTTTGAGGAATATATATATATATATAGGGTAAGGTTCATGCGAGAACCACCTTTATTGCGAGAACCGCGAGAACCAATGTGAACACAAGCTAAAATAGCTAAAAAAACCTAAAAAAACCCTAAAAAAACCTAACCCCCACCCCCACCCCCCAAAAACCTAACCCCCCCCCCCAAAAAAAAAAACCTAACCCCCCCCCAAGCTAAATGCTAAAAACTAAAACCCTCAAAAAACCTAAAAAAAACCTAACCCCCACCCCCCCACCCCCAAAAAACCTAAACCCCCACCCCCCCCCCCCCCCCCAAAAAAAAAAACCTAACCCCCCCCCCCAAAAAAACCTAACCCCCCCCCAAGCTAAATGCTAAAAACTAAAACCCTCAAAAAACCTAAAAAAAAACTAACCCCCCCCACCCCACCCCACCCCCCCCCCCCCACCCCAAGCTAAAATGCTAAAAACTAAACCCCCAAAAAACCTAAAAAAATCTAAAAAAATCAAAAAAAAAATCTAAATTTTTTTTTATTTTTTTACTATTTTTTATGTTCAAATCGCTACTTTTTGTAGCCAAAAAATTTTTTTTTTTTTTTAAAAAAAAAATTTTTTTTTTTTGGATACTAAAAGTAGCGATTTTTATATAAAAAATAGTAAAAAAATAAAAAAAAATTTTTTTGGGTGTTTTTTAGATTTTTTTAGCTATTACTGTTTGTGTTCACACTGGTTCTCGCGGTTCTCGCAATAAAGGGTGGTTCCTAACGGATCTTTGTCCTATATATATATATATATATATTACTTTATCACCAAACTCTGTGCTAGGTGTATGTAGTATGTATTATACGTGCTAGTGTATTAGGACTTGAAAATACACTAAATACTCTTGAGAAGTAAAAACACAAAAATACACGTACCACATACAAAATACATAATTCGGGTGCAAAGTGCAAAATAAAAGATCCTTATATTAATTTTTGAGAAAATAATATAAGTAAGATGCATAGTTAAAAATATAAAATATTTTTAACACAACAATATATATACAAAAGATAGTGACTTGTGCTTGTACGATACAAGTCTAGTGACAAACGATAATAAAACACGTTTAGGTCACGAAGCACTATAAGCAAATCCGGTGAAGTTTACGACGCAAGGAACGCAAAGTTGTGAGTTCATGCTCCCCCTTTTCTTTTAACTGTTTTTAGTTTTATAACTTCGGGGGTGAAATACATGTTACAAATACTCCAATATTTACAAAATGGTATGACGTGTACTAAAACAAGAAGCACTCTTGGTGAAAACTAGTGCCAAGAATTGATACGAGATATCGTGTCACGAATAGGGTACCATAAGCACCATTAATCGTGTACATACTTAGACCGCAGAACAAAAGGTTAGATCTAATGGGTTTCAGGGCAGCCCCACTCTTGGTGACAACTAGAACCAAGAAGTGTTTTTGTGTCTCAGTCGTGAATCGACAACAGAAAATTGCCTATGGTTTGGTGACTTCCTATGTCGTGTCACATGTTAATGGCTTTGCAACCCATTAACACTTGATACATATAGAAATACTTGATTTATACATGAATACATGATTTAAACAAAATACATACCATATTTTTCATACAAAGTATACAAACGTTCAATACAAAAACTGCATGAATTCACACCAACATTATGTTGACGTTTTTTTTTTTTCCAAAACTCACATGTATTTCAGGTAACTAGAAGTGGATGTGCGCGCGGCCTTACTCATGCTTGTGGATGTCGCTTATGTTTATCTTTAAATGAAGTTGTAAACTTTTTAGACAATGTTTTATGCTATCTCGCGATGTAAACACTAACTTATGTTTTCAAATTATGAAATGTTTGGTATTTGAAGTTATTTTTATGAGCATGTAGTATGTTTACCTTTCGTATGCAATGAGAACCTTTCATGATCACACCTCGTGCTTCCGCCGCTGAAAGGGGTGTGACAGAAGTAGGAGATAATCAATTGACCAAAACTGAGATTATTCTTGAAACAACTGATAAGATCCAGCAGATAGGTAAATGATTAAAGGCTGCCCAAGATAGGCAGAAAAGTTATGCCGACAAAAGAAGGAGACCTTTGGAATTCCAAATTGGAGACTATGTAATGTTAAAGGTTTCACCATGGAAAGGATTAATGTGATTTGGAAAATGTGGAAAGTTAAGTCCCAGGTACATTAGACCATTCAAAATCATTGCAAGGGTTGGCCCAGTTGCATACAAGCTACAATTACTCGATGCATTAAATGGTATCCATGATACTTTTCATATATCAAATCTAAGGAAGTGTTTGGCAGATCTAACCCAATCAATACCACTAGAAGACGTGCAATTAGACAAGAAATTGAACTTCACAGAAAGACAAATCAAGATTCTTGACTTTCATGAAACAGAACTAAGGAAGAAGATAATTCCCCTAGTGTTGGTCTACTGGGAAGGTCAGAAAGGACCTGAGAAAACTTGGGAATTAGAAGAAGAAATGAAAGTCAAATACCCTCAACTGTTTGAATAATCTTCGAATTTCGAGGATAAAATTCACTTTAAAGAGGGGAGAATGTAACAACCCAAGTCATCTAGTCAATAAAATCCAAAACATTTCGAATAAACCCGTAATCAAAACCCCCAATGTGCGCAGAAAACTTAGCAGTTAAGAAAACTGGCGATCAGTGAACCTACCCGCACAAAAGTACCCTTATTAGACTCACAATTAAAAACCAAACCAATTGGAATCAAGACCCGGGCATACGCGGTAAGTATCAGCACGAAAATCGAGATTAACACGCAATTGGATGACAAAGGCGGCCAGGGACACGTGTCACGACGTCGTGACGCGTGTCCAACCTACCTAGGACACCAGGCAGTCTAAGTCACACCGACCCTGTCGGCGACACGCGGAAGACACTCTGTCTTCTTCCGCAACACGCGGGAGAAGCCCATCTGGGCTATATAAAGGTCGGTCTGGGACTTGATTAGTTGCACATGTTCGATCTTATTTCATGAACAAACGCTCCGTCGTTCTGCTGTTTCAATTCCCAAACCCCTAAACCTCAAAACCCTGCTTCGCAGAAAGTGTACGAAACCCTAATCACTGAAATGTTACCCTGTCCAATCGATCTGAAACCAATCAACGGATGCCAAAGTGTTGCCTGACTAAGGCTATACTTTGTCAACTACGTTGTGGTTTTGATCTCGTGATGGTCATTAAAGTTTGATTCGGTTTTTACACTTATGCGTAGTATACTTTGTTAATTTAGACAGAAGGCTTAAAACCAGGACTATAGACTTATAAGAAGCTTAATTATCTGAAGGGTCAAGAACTATAAACTAGCAAGGTGAGTTCCTCTGAACCGTTTCTAAAACAAGATGTATTGTTCTATGTGATTGGTAATAACAATGGAATAGACTATTTATAGCATCTGTGATATTTGGCAATGATTGATAGGATGTTTGAGGGCTGATTGTTTGTATCTGATTTAGCCAGTAGAGTTTGTCTACATAGCCTAATTATGTGAACATACTGCGCTTACTATGTTCTTATTTATTTTCCATGATTATATCTGATTGATGTTATAGTCGATAAATGCATGTTTTGAATAAAATCATTTATGTTCATGAACTTACCAGTTTATACTGAGTCCCAAATATTTTTCGGGCACACATCCTAGGTGCCATATGATTGCAGGAATTGCAGATATTTAAACAAGCATAGGAAGAGATAGAGGTCTAGAGGGTTGCTGAAGAGTTAGATCGCTATTATAGTTAAACTGATGTAATATTATTGTGTAATATGAGAGACGCATAATACTCTTTAATGTTCAAATAAAATTTGAAAAATTCCGGTGTGAATGCTCTGATTACTATGTGTTCTGTATATCCGACACGTAACACTCCCTAGAACTTATCCTAGGATGCGGGTGTTACAGTAGCTAACCCACGGTTAAGCTACTAAACTGTGTAGTACCGAATACTTGATTGTAGTAAGTTGTTGTGCCTCGTATCAATGTCTGTCATCATTGATACAAAGTCAAGGTCACTAGTTCACGCCCGACTCCCAGCACGGTGAGAGGTTTGTGGAACCTAATAGCGCTATCAACTAATACCCTGTTTTCCAAACTCGGCAACTAATCGGTATAATGTGTAGGGACTTTTCAGATAGAGTTTCGTTTATTACGCTAAAGAGATGAAATGTAAACTACGGAATTTATTTAGCAGTATTCCAACCCAGGAATATAAGGTGGTCCCAAATCCAGGGATAGTGTAACTCCCAAACCCAGGAATGCATGCTTTTAGTAATTGTGTGAACTCACCTTAGTTTAGCTCGACAAGATTAAGAGTTTGCGAGCTAGGATGGCCAACCACGTCCTATTATGGTTACCAAGAATATTAGGGGTTGTTTATGTAATTCACGCAAGTCCTACATGTATCTAGCACATAGCACGTGTACAAGTTGTCACAAATTTTTTCACCATGTGGTTTTCATACACATGATCATAATATAACCTACGTCATGACTTACACTATTTATTCAATCACTAAGCAAGTACAGACACTAAAAATAGCAAGTTAGACTCTCATAAGGTTTATAAATCATTCATAGCAGTTTCACCGAAATTAGGCTGTCTTAGGAAGCTCATTTACCATACCTACGTTGTTGCAAAAATGATGATCTTTTTATGGGACTTACCCCTCGGTGAGATTGTTCTTGTGTTAAATTTTTAAGGCCTAACTCTTTACCAAAAAATTTAGAAAAATCTTTTACTATGAAGTGGCCAGATTCGTCACTTTCTGACTGCAGCCTACGGAAAAATTTATTTAAAAATCCTCGATTACCCGATTGACCCGATTCCACTTGGAGATTCTTAGTGACCTAAGACTATCTATTGTAAAAATTTCATGACCAAACTCCAAGTATTCACTAAGATATGACGTAAACCACAACACACAAATTCTGCAGAAAAATGCAACTTTGACCGCTGAAATGAAATAATTCGTTTAAAATATCAAATGACGTCCACAAATTATGATTCCAGCGCCATTAGAAGCGCATTTCAAAATACTTCGTTTTGGACTTAAGAATATATAGTTTTCATTATGTAAAGACCTGGTTACAGCCAATTAAAGTCGGCTGTAACTGTTGGACAACTTCCTGTTTTCTTTACCTGATCCCGCAAACAATTATGTAGTGAACCCACAACATGTAAGTTGTTTATTACAGATTTTTCATGCTCAACCATCGAGGATATAAACCCTAATCCATATACATATGCCTATACAAACATAATCAATAATACTAAGCATCATTTTTAATTCTCATGAACACTAAACCACAAATTATGATCGTAAAACATCAAAATCATTATTTAAACATAAACGCAACCAAGAGAACTCAGTTCAAATTTTGCATGATCATTAGATATTATCACCAAACACAAGTTTCAACCCGAAAAAAAAAATCCTAGTTATTAATCAAACACTTATACGATCGAATCACCATTGAAACACGAATTCTAGCAATCCTAGCTTACAAACATTCACATAAACACCAAGAATCATTAAAAACACACTCACATATAAAAGAAAAAACCTCAAACTAAAACAATAAAACACACTAACCTTAAGAGAGGGATGTGAGAGAGCTCGAGCGAAAGAGAGAGTAGCGAGGGAGAAAAGGTAGCGATCGGGGGGGGGGTCTTCTTGCTATCGATCACCGAGAGGGAGAGGAGATAGGGTTTTTTTATTCACAAGCTACATGCACAAACACACATGCACGTACATGAGAGGTTTTGGGCTTGGGGCGGTTTGGGGTTAGGTTCGATGTGGGACGAGATCAAGAGGTGGCGGTTTGGGTTTGTGTGGGCCGCAAGGGAATAGGAGAAGGTGGGGTTTGGGCCGGCGGTGTAGCGAGCCGAGGGTAGTGGGTTGGGTCATGCTAACGGTTTTGGTTTCGGGTCATTTGTTTCGTGTACCAAAAGGAACATGTATGCATATATTGCTAACTAGTTAGTTTGGATTATTATATAACTTATATGTGTTAAGTCACGTTTGACATGTGGCGTATAAAAGTGACGCGTAACGAAATGTAAAACGTAATGACACGAAATTTAAGATCACGAAACTAGATGACGCTAACCTCAAAACGACTGGTTGTCACATCATCCCCAAGTCGAAAGAAATTTCATCCTGAAATTTAGCATGCAGTCACTGAAGAAGCGAGTGCGGTTGAGCGTTTTCGCGGTGTGTCACATGGATAATTAGAAAACTCATTTAAATGAGTAACTAAAAACATGTAAAAAACACGACAATTTTTTTAACATTTTTTACTATAAATCTACATTTTAAAATACAAAAAAAATAACGAAAAAACCTAAACACTCAACCCCCACCTCACAAAACCTGCCCCCCCCCCCACACACACACACACAAAAACACCTAAAAACTAAACCCCAAACCTAAGAATCTTATTTTCTACAACTTATCTCCTAAAAAAATATCAAATCAAAAAAATTTAAGAATCTTATTTTCTATAACTTACTTATCTCCTATAAAAATAAGATCATCAGAGTTCTCATTTTTTACGCAGCCGTAGTATTCACAAGACCGTAAAAAATTATACAAATTTACATTTAAAAAAATAGAAACCCAAAACTAGGTTCTTATAGTTCTCATAAGTGGGTGTGGAGTAAATTTACTAATGTAACCTTCTAGTTATGTTCATATGTTTAATGAGGTGTTGATTTCTAATTAGTTAATCTAGGTTCTTATGGTTCTCACAAGTGGATGTGATTTTCTCTTGAACCAAACCCTCTATATATACATATCAGATAGATTATGAGAAAACTAAAAAACTGACCAATTTTTTAAACATTTTTTATTGTAAATCTAGCATTTATAAGATACAAAAATAAATTGAAAAAAAAAATAGTACTACACATGTGTATTACTACGAAAAATCCTAACCCCCTCCCCACCTAAAAACTAGACCCTTAGACCCCTCAAAAACCTAACCCTAAAAGCTAAACTAAACCTAAAACCTAAATCCTAAGGCTAATCTGCATGTGCAACATATACATATGATGCACATGTGTAATACTATTTTTTAACGTTTTTTTTACATTAAAAACACAATTTTTAATAAAAAAATTGGTGTAGTTTTTAGGGTTCATTTTGGAGTTTTTTAATTTTCTCGTATGTAACTAGTTTTCTCATGATCCTCCCCTATATGTATAAAAATGGTATAAAATACCATACATATGGCCTAAAAGAATCCCAAGGCAATGGTATAAAAGATTTGATGAGTTCTTGATCAACATGGTTTTCAAAAGAGTAGTTGTGATAGTTTTGCCTTCAATTTGTGTTTTAGCTCATTAATCAAATTGGTAAGATATGACGAAGAACACATTAGACTGACACAGACATTGTAAAGCGTGTAATCACATATTATTTAAATTAGAAAAATAAACCAAAGCAATACCATACTAAAATTATATTTTTATAAGCTGCAGATTTTTTATACATAATTATTTTTTATGAGCGCGTAATTCTTATAGTAGGGGTTATTTACTATTGTGCATAATTACATATATATGTTGTGTAACGATTTTTACCATAAGCATGATATTTTTTAAATATATATATATATATATATATATATATAATATAATGTTTTTATATTTTGGGATTATCCTCTATGGCATTCTAGTCAATTAACACAGACTTAACAAAAAAAAACAAAAAAAAAAAAAAAAAACAAACCAAGTTAGCCATTTGGATGAAAAGCGTTAAAAATGCAAATCTTAGCACTGGATTTGTTATAAATTAGATTTTTGAACTAGACTAGTTAAAACGGACAAACCTCGGGGATGAAAACCGAAATTTACTCTAGTATTAATGAAAAAGGTTGCATAATGTATTTTGTGCGTTCCGGCGAAAATTCGGTTTGTATAGGTTAATTCTTTATGGAATCAGTACTGTATTGACACTCATTATAGCAATCGAAAGAGGAAATCATATAGACATGTGTTTAAATCGATCGAAAATCATAAAACCAAATACCAAAATCGGTTCCAATAACCACCAATACCGATGTTGTTCGGTCGGTATCATTTCACTTGTTACAATGTTTATGAAAAAAATATAGTATACATTGTTTAACAAAAAAAAAAAAGTGCAAGTAAGTGGTATATTTTGAAACATAGAAAAAAAACTCAAGCTACTATTCATGGAACTGAATTTGTATACCGGCACCGAAAATACCAAAAGTCGGTAGCGAAAAAATTTTGATTCATGAAATACGGTACTAGTTCCGGATCAGTATTCGGTACCATTTACTCATCCCTGGTATACAACTCCATTTTTAATAATATTTATAACATAATGTTAGAGAAAAAAACACTACAAGTAAGTGGTATATTTTGAAACTTAGAAATAAAACTCAAGCTAATACTCATGGAACTAAATTTGTATAGATATAAATTAGCAATATGCCCGCGCGATGCAGCGGGAACGACACATCGCATTACGATACTCGTTTTTTGGTAGTTTTATTACTCATATGATATTTATTGTAGCATTATTGTGATAGATATATAAAACAAAGTAATCGGGTAATCCATTTCATTGTGTTGTGCATGGTTCGGTTATTATCTTCAACCGAAGCCGAAACCTAAGTCATCGGTTAGTCTATTTTATTAACCAATTGGTTTTCGTTTATTCACCTTGGTTTATTTGGTTAGATTGACATTTTTGAATTGGTTCATTTAATTTCAGTGAATAGCAAAAACCAAAACTGGGCGATAACTTTTGCTTAGAAATATATGACATTGAGGTATAAATACATGAAATGAAAGGATAAATATATGAAATGGAGATATAAAATATGAGATATATGAACTGAATGTATAAAAGCTTGAAATGTATGAAAATATGAATGATTCGGTTCAGTTCAACTAATTTTGGTTAAACGAGAGTACAAAAAAACTGATAACCAGTTTTTGGTTAATTCGATTTTCAGTTAATTCATATTTAGGTTGATTTCAATTCAGTTTCGTCTATTTTCGGTTTGGTTTAGGTTAACGATTTAATTATTGCTCAATGATAACCGGATTTGGTAATTAATCGATAGGTTCACGCGCGATGCGGCGACAAAACACGGGCATTGCCACGGTGTGCATTGTTCGGTTGGCTAGAATATTATCCTCAACCGAAATCGAGGTCATCGATTAGTCTATTTTAGTAACCAATCCGTTTTCAGTTAAATGGTTTGGTTTATTCAATTAGATTGATGATTTTTGGTTTGATTCATTTGATTTCGGTTAATAGTCAAAACCAAACTTAGGCTAAAACTTTTGATTAGAAATACATGAAATGTAGGTATAAATATGTGAAATGGATGTATAGGTACATGTAATAGATATATAAATACATAAAATGGTGGAGTAAATATGAAATACATGAACTAAAGGTATAAAAGCTAGAAATATATGAAATATGAATAGTTTGGTTCAGTTAATTTTGGTTAAATGACCGTACAAAAAATCGGTAACCGTTTTTTAGTTAATTCAGGTTTCGGTTAAGCAGTTTTCAGTTAATTCAGTTATTGGTTGATTTCGATTCGGTTTCGGTTGACAAATTAGTTATTACTCAATCTTAGACATTGTTAATCACCTAACATATCAATTTTTTTAACTAAAAAAACTATATCAATATCGTATCTAAAGTAAAGAGAACAAAATATTCGTTTATATGGTGTAATTTAAATAAAATATTAATGTACCAAAAAGTTATGACTGTGTAAAAATCGTGGGGGGGGGGAGTTAGTTTTTTATTAAAGGATAAAATGTAACTACTAACTCATTACCTATACTTTTGTTAAAGATGAGAGATTAAAGTGTAATTAAGATGAGAGGATTAAATTGACGGTATTTAATGACTTAACATTCTGTAGCTATTAGGCATTCTGGGATAGTGACTAAGTATGTTGGCTTTAATCACTTGTACACTAAGGTGTTGTTTGTTTTTTAAGAGATAAAATTTCTGTAGTCTGCGGACCACATCTGCAGACATCTGTGGAAGAAGAGGTGGACCACACCTCCGCAGTCTGCAAAAAGAATGTTTTTTTTAACGTATGCAAACTTCCAAAATAATCTGGTGGTTGTGTACGGACGATAATGATGGGTTGTGGTAGGTGGTGGACGTGGATGTGGATGATAGGTGGTGGACATGGATGGTGGGTGGTGGTGGATGATGGCTGGTGGACGTATATTGTGCATTCCAGCGAAAATTCGGTTGGTATAGGTTAATTCTTTATGAAATCAGTACTGTATTGACACTCACTATAGCAATCGGAAGAGGAAATCATATAGACACGTGTTTAAATCGATCGAAAATCATAAAACCAAATACCAAAATCGGTTCCAATAACCACATATGCCGATGTTGTTCGTCGATATCATTTCGGTCATTACAATGTTTACGAAAAAAAATAGTATACAATGTTTAATGAAAAAAATAGTGCAAGTAAGTGGTATATTTTGAAACATATAAAAAAAAACTCAAGCTACAATTCATGGAACTGAATTTGTATACCAATACCAAAATTGCCTGATACGGTTTGGTATTGAAAATACCAAAAGTTGGTAGAGAAAATATTTTGATTCGGGAAATACGATACTAGTTCCGGATAGGTATCCGGTACCATTTGCTCATCCCTAGTATACAACTCCATTTTCAATAATATTTATATCATAAAGTTAGAGAAAAAAAACACTGCAAGTAAGTGGTATATTTTGAAACTTTGAAAAAAAAACTCAAGCTACTATTCATGGAACTAAATTTGTATAGATATAAATTAGCAGGATGCCCGCACGATGCAGCGTGAGAGACACATCGCGTTACGATACTCGTTTTTTGGTAGTTTTCGTATTCATATGATATTTATTGTAGGATTATTGTGATAGATATATAAAGCGAAGTAATCGGGTAATAAATTTCATTGTGTTGTGCATGTTTCAGTTATTATCCTTAACCGAAGCTGAAACCAATGTCATCGGTTAGTCTTTTTTATTAACCAATCGGTTTTTGTTTAATCACTTTGGTTTATTTGGTTAGATTGACAATTTTTTAATTGGTTCATTTAATTTCAGTTAATAGCAAAAACCAAAACTGGGCTAAAACTATTGCTTTGAAATTTATGAAATTGAGGTATAAATACATGAAATGAAATGATAAATATATGAAATGGAGATATACAATATGAGATATATGAACTGAATGTATAAAAGCTTGAAATGTGTTGATGCATGGAATGTCTGTTGACTACGTCTACATTAAGTCTTAGGTCAAGATAGGTCAACATAGGAGCTTGAAAGTCAAATTAGGTCTTAATGTTGTAGTTTCGCTTTTATGTACATAGGTTAGAAGTAGTTCCGCTTATATGTACATATGGTTCCGCTCATATGGTCATCAGGTAGTTCCGTTTATTTGTCACTTGGTAGTTTCGCTCATATGGACTGCCATAAGAGCGAAACCTACAGTCCTATAAATACCTGATGTGATCATTATTCATGTACGTTGGAGCGGAACTAGGTCATGCTTTGTGTAACCAAACTCTGTTAAATTTGAGTCAGAAAGCATAAATAGAGAAGGAATTGAAAAGGAAAAGCTGTGTAACTTCATGTGCATTGATTCCGCCTTTGTATGTGAAGATGAACATTTTCAACTGACTGTTTAGGGTCGAAACACGGTCCAACAAGTGGTATCAGAGCTCAGGACGAGGAGTTCATACTACTACAGCTTGATTCTACAGAATTCTCTCATATCTACTCACTTTCTCTCATACTTTTTCGATTTGAACTAGTTCCTACGGTTGAAATGGCCTGATTTTTTACTATAACGTGTGAAACATACAATTAACAAACCCTAGAAAGATTCAGGTCAAAACTCGGCTTAAAATGGTAAAAATCAGTTAAAAACTTAGTTCCGCTTATTCGGACATCGTAGGTTTCGCTTGAAATACATAGGTTTCGCTCGAAATAACTTGATAGTTTCGCTTATACGAACAAAGTTAGATCCGCTCATAAGAACAAGTTAGTTCCGCTCATACGAACCACATAGTTTCGCTCATACGGACTAATATAGTTTCGCTCATACGGTCATTAATCACTTTTGCTTATACGGACAAGTGTGGTTTCGCTTTTCTGTCAAGAGTGGTTTCGCTTATTTGACACTTTCGCTTATTTGTCACAAAATTGATATTTCGCTTTTGTGTCATTGTTTTTTCAAAAATTCGAAAATTATTCTTAGTGTTTGCTGATTTTGCAGGTACATTCAAGATGGATGACATATTCTTGAACCCGTTCAGCGACATGTGCGCGTTCACGGGAAATTCCAGAAACGATGATACTTCATCAAGCAAAGAGAATGAGAATCCGCCAAATACGAAGAAAAAGTTAACGGAAGCTTGGGAATCTGAAAGTTCCTTTGGAACATTCAATAAGCCTCCAAAGCTAATGGCTATCAAGGAATACAGTCGGTGGTCAAGAAAATTTGAAGATTGGTTGATGGCATTTGCATTTCCTAGCTGGAAGAGTTTGAAAAACGGTTATGAAAATGGAAACAAAAATGGTGAAACTTTAAGATCAGCTGAGGAGATTGATTCATTTGTAGCTGAGCAAAAATGTGTGGCATTGTTATTTCAATATGTTCGGGAGGACATAATCTCTTTGATCGATTATTCAAATGCAAAAGATCTCTGGAAAAGCTAGAAACAAAATGTTTAGGAAGTTCAGAAATTGTGAAAAACAAAAGGAAACTTCTTAGAAAAGAGTTTGATCTTTTTGGATGTTTAAAGAACGAGTCAGTTTGTAAAATGATAGAGAGGTTTGGTCATCTGAAGCTGGAATTAGCAAGACATGATATCAGATATCCTGAGGATGAGCTTATCGACAAATTGTTCGATTCGTTGCCCGACGAGATGGATTGGAGATATTATGCGTTGATGCTGAAGAATACCATCAAGGATCCAGAAAAGTTAACTTTAGATTTGTTGATTGAGAAACTCGAGAGTCATGAGTTGGAACTAAAGAAGACGTACAGAGTTAATCACTCATCTTACCAGCAGAATTTGGATTTGTATTATCCAAAAAGCATGATGCCAAAAGCAACTTCTCCCAAAACTGCTTTTACTGCTGAGAATGTGTCCACATCAAGCAAAGAAAGTTAAAGTGGTCAAAGCAGTGGAAATCACAGTGGTTATCACAGTGGATCTTCATCATCTGCAAGCCATTCTGATGCAAAGAATCGTTTTCAATGCAACATTGCAATAGACTTGAACAATGCTCAGAATTTTGATGAGGAGTCGGCCAAACAACAGATTATCTTCCTAGCATCGGTGTTGGAATCGTATAAAGGGTTAGTAGCTGGGAAGATAGGCAACACCAACTTAACAAAAGAAGATTATGATCAGATAGATCCTGAAGAAATGGAGCTGATCGATATTCGTTGGGCTATGGCCAGTGCTGCTCGTCGAGCACATCGTTTCATGGAAATTACCGGCAGGAAGACAATTGGTGGTCCATCTACCAAATTGGGGTTCGATAAGTCCAAGGTGACTTGCTTCAAGTGTATGCAGAAAGGTCACTTCAAGCGTGAATGCAGAAACGCTTATGCTGATGAGTCGGAGAACCCTTTCAGGGATGATTACTATAAGAAGGCAATTTATCACCAGAATAAATCTGAGCCGCCTAGATTGAAGCAAGTTGAAGATAACAAAGAGAAATCTAGAGCTCTAGCGGTGATTTATGATGAAGAAAGGTATGATTGGAGTAAAGAAGTTCTACCGGAAGAAGATGCGGTTGGTTACGCATTCATGGCGAAAAACGACGAACCTATTCCTTGGAAAGATAACCGAACTGAAGAGCAGAAGTATAGATATAGAAAAATGTTGGCTGAAAACAGAATCATTAGAATTTCTGGTATCTATATGGAAGCGAGGAGAGCGAGAAGATGGGATCCGGACAGAGAGTGTTATCTTGATCCATATGGAAACATTGTGATTGATGATAAAACGCTTGATATCGAAGCCATAATCAAGGAGTACAAAGAAGAAGATGATTATTGGCAGAATAAATGGTGGGGAACTGGAGACGAGAAAGAGAAAGAAGAGAAAGAGAAGAAGGAGAAAGAAGAGATAAAGAAGTCAAAGAAAGTTGATACTGGGGTTATTGACACAACGCAGGAGTTGACTGCAGAGAACCTGGGAAAAATGGCTGACAAAGTGCTGGCTGCTAAGGCACTTGAGGTAGACTCTAACTCCGTGTCTGAGTCAAAAGGCCTGGTCAGTTCAAACTTGTCAACAAATGCGTCAGGTAAACAAATTGATGGAAATGTTAATTTCAAAAATTGCAACAAAGAGTGCAAATTTTGTAATACAGTCACGTATCTCAACAGTAAGAAAGTTAAAGATCTGACAGCAAAGGTCAGAAGCGTTGAGAATCAAATTCTCGATCGTGACAAAACAGTTAAAGCTTCAACTGAACGAATAAGAGAATTAACTAGCCAAATTGAAAATGATAAAATTGATCATGAAAAGGTTAAAAAGGAAAATGAAAAGTTAATTCTTGAAAACCATCAGATTTCTGAAAAGTTTGAAAAACTAAAAAGCACAATGAAAGATAGTGATGATCGTAATGGTAAAACTTATAAAGAAAACGAGCATCTAAAAGCAGTGCTTAGAGTAAAAGAAGAATCAGTTAACAAACAACTGGATGAAATCGCTAAACTGAAACTTAAATTTCAAGAGGCTGAAATTGAAAACGAGCGAGTCCAGTTGAAGCTTAATAGTTACAGCTCC
The DNA here is from genome assembly GCF_002127325.2 of Helianthus annuus. Lineage (NCBI taxonomy): Eukaryota > Viridiplantae > Streptophyta > Magnoliopsida > Asterales > Asteraceae > Helianthus > Helianthus annuus. Next base: position 51,885,728 of record NC_035439.2, read on the forward strand.
GCAAGGTTTGTGTTGCAACACATTGTTCCCAAACCCATCAGGAAAAACAAAGCTGGCGAAGATGTCTATTCTGATGGAACTGGGGTGGGTTTTCATAGAGTTCCACCGCCGGTTTTGGATAATTACACGAAAAAGCAATCTGGGTTGGTTGAAATCGAAGAAGAAAGTGAAATGAATCTTCCGGATTCAATTGATGTCACGTTCACGTCTTCCAATGACGATAGTGTTCAAAATGATGTTGTAAAAAGTGTTATTGAAAATGTGCTAAAAACTGATAAAGTCACTACTGAGGAAGATGGGTGTTTCTTGGACAAATACATTCCGAAACAAAAGTCCAAGAACAACTTAAGTGAAGAATCAAATCTTGTCATGTACAAGATGTTGGGTTCAGATAAGTTGTTTTCGGATTTAGAGTTTCCAATTGAGAATGTTAACATGAAGAAATTGACAAATGTTTTCAAATTGGTCGAAGTTGAGTTGTCAGAAGTGAACAATCTGAGTCAAACGAAGGGAAAAATGAGTTTTGAGAAAGAAAAATCTTACAACAAGAAATCTGTTAATCCATCGCGTTTTTACAATAACAACAGAAACAATTGGTCGGGTGGTTATCAGGGGGGGTAAGCCGTATCAGAAAAGAAATGTTCCAAACAAAAGGTTTGTTGAGAAGAAAAAGTTTGTGAACAGTTCGAGTTCACTTGCTGATGAAGAGAAAGAAATTTTTTCAAAATCAAACAAAGAGTTCTTTGAGAAAAGAGCTTCACAGGCTCAGTCTGAAGGCACGAGTCGAGTTATTGATACTCGAACATGCTTCAGATGTAATCAAGTGGGTCACATTGCACGAAAGTGTACCAATGTGAAGCCTAAGACTGAAACTGTGAAGATTCAACAGAAAAAAATTGATGTGAAGGGTAAAGCACAACTTATTGTTGAGAAAAAGAGTGTGAAAAATGATAACACCAAAGTGAAAAATGAACCTGTAAAGAAAGTGGTAACTAAAGTTGACAAGTTTTATAAACGGGTTGCACTATCTCAACAAGTTTGGAAACCAAAAACAGAGAAGAAAATTTCAACTTCTGAGGTGAAAAAGGCTGAAGATTCAATTCCGGTTGATTATGATGCGAATTTTCCACCTCTTAAGGCTGAAAATTTCAAAATTCAAATTGCGAGAGTCAAGGTTACACCTAAGGCTGATGAAGCCTGGGTGGACTCAATGTTTGACTAAACAGATTGAATTACCGGAGCTTCCTGGATCGCGAAGCATGAATCGGCATCTTTATTGAAGTTGGTTAAATCATAGTTTGTTATGTGCAGGATCTTCCAAAACTTGTATCCAGATGGATCATGGATAGTGGAGCTTCAAGACATATGACAGGAAAAACTGCGTTGCTGTATGATGTGAGAAACATAAATGGAGCATACGTAGGTTTTGCGGGTAATCAAGGAGGAAGAATTATTGGTGAAGGAACGTTATCCAATGGGATTGTAATGTTTGAAAGAGTTAACTACATTGCTGAGCTGGAGAATAATCTGCTAAGTATTTCCAAGATCTGTGATAGGATGTATACTACTCACTTCACTGACAAAGAATGTTTGATCTTGAAACCGGGATTTGTAACTGAGGAATGGATTATCATGAGGGCTCCACGAGTTAATGATCTGTACATGTTGGACATGAGCGTAGCTACTACAACCACGGGTCAGGCTCATTGTTTTGTGTCCAGAGCAACTGAAAAAAAATCGAGATTGTGGCACCAAAAGATGGGGCATATTCACCTAATGAAAATGAATCACTTGGTGCATAACGATTTGGTTACAGGAGTTCATGTCAAAGGTTTTCACCTGGAAGGGGAGTGCATTAGTTGTGTTAAAGGCAAACAGAAGAAAAAGTCACACCCTACAAAGCAAGTCAATTCAGTCTCAAAACCTCTGGAGAGACTTCACATGGATTTGTTTGGTCCGGTGAATGTCAAGAGTATTACGGGAGATAAATATTGTCTTGTCATTACTGATGATTATTCCAGATTTTCGTGGGTTTCTTTCTTGAAAACGAAAGACGAAACGTTTGACAGTTTGATGACGTTGTTCAAAAGAATTGAGAATCTGTATCAAAGGCGTATTAAAAGAATTCGTAGTGACAATGGTACTGAATTCAAGAACAGCAAGATGGAAGAATTTTGTGACGAAAGAGGTATATTGCATGAGTTTAGTGCTCCGTACACTCCGCAGCAGAATGGAGTCGCAGAACGCAAAAACCGGACGCTAATCGAGACGGCTATAACTATGCTCGCAGATTCAAAGTTACCGATTAATTTTTGGGCTGAAGCTGTTTCCGCCGCATGCTATACGCTCAACAGGGTTCTTACTGTCAAGAAGTTCAACAAAACATGCTTTGAGCTAATCAATAATCGCAAACCGAATTTGAAGTATCTAGAACCGTTCGGGTCACCCTGTACAGTTATAGAGCCTCATGGAAAATTTGGTCCGAAGTGCATTGAGGGAATATTTGTTGGTTATGCAAATCCAATGCGACGTGTCTTCGTTCCAAGTGAAAAGCGGATTATTGAAGCTGCAAACGTTGAATGTCAAGGTTATACCATGCCGCCGCAGAATCCTGGTGATTCATGGCCTTATCATTATGACAAACTTTGGGATTCGTTTGACATGAGAGAAGAATCAGAGGAAGATGAAGATTTCTTTGATGAGCTGGATATTTTGCGTGAATATGAGTCGCAGCTAAGGTTCCCAGCTGAGTATTCTAGAAAACCTCGGGAAACTTCAAATGATGATGAAGCAGGTCCTAGCTATGCTGGTGTACGTGATGATGAAGTTGCTCCTGGTAATCAGTCGAATCAGAATGATAATCAAGAAGCTGAAAACATGCCAGTATTTGATCATGGTGATTCAGATTCTGAGGGGGAGCAGATGCAGATTTCAAGTCAAACAAACCAAGTTGATGAACAAGATGCAGATCAGAATGTTACTAATCTGGAGGGAAATGTAGATGTTCCAAGCGAAGTAATGCCGCGAACTCTTTCATATCATCCAGAGGAGTTAATCATAGGAGAATTGCAAGCAGGCGTTCGCACGAGACGTCAAATTGACCAGGGCTTTACATGTTTTTATTCTATAGTAGCACCTTTACAAACTGAATTTTTATTAAGTTGTTTCATTTCGCAGATCGAACCGAGAACTTACAAAGAGGCGCTTACTGAAGACTCTTGGGTCATTGCGATGCAAGAAGAGTTAAGTCAGTTTGAAAAGTTGGGAGTGTGGAAGCTAGTGGATTTGCCGGATGGTCATAGAAAAATCAATACAAAATGGGTATTTAAGTGTAAGAGAGACGACAGGGGAGTTGTTGTACGAAACAAGGCTCGACTCGTTGTTCAGGGCTTTAGTCAATAGGAGGGGATTGATTTTACAGAGGTCTATGCTCCTATGGCATGACTAGAGGCAATCAGAATTTTCCTTGCATTTGCGTCTTGGAAGAACTTTAAAGTATATCAGTTAGATGTAAAATCGCTGTTTCTTTATGGGAAGGTCAAAGAGGAGGTTTATGTCGGTCAGCCGTCGGGCTTTACTGACCCAATCCACAAAAACAAGGTCTACTTATTGGACAAAGCGCTGTATGGTTTACACCAGGCCCCGAGAGCTTGGTACGAGACTTTGTCTCAACACCTACTAGCCAACAAGTTCATTCGTGGAAAAGTGGATGCCACTCTCTTCACTAAAGAGGTCGATGGTCATCTTCTGATAGTACAGATTTACGTGGACGATATAATTTTTGGGTCAACAAATGAAAATCTATGCAAAGATTTTGAATCAGTGATGAAGCAAAAGTTCGAAATGTCATCAATGGGGGAGATGAAATTCTTTTTGGGTCTACAAGTTGAACAACTTCCTGAGGGAATTTTCATACACCAGACGAAGTACGTTCGTGATATTCTAGAGAAATTTAGGATGTCAAGTTCTACTCCAGCTGCTACCCCACTTGCAACAAATCATGGGATTCACCCAGATCTCACCGGAGACAGGGCTGATGAAACGCTTTACCGTTCCATGATAGGTTCTTTGTGGTACCTAATTGCTTCACGACCTGATATCATGTACCCAACGTGCCTCGCAGCAAGATATCAATCTAACCCAAGAGCTTCGCATATGGTTATTGTAAAGAGGATATTTCGCTACCTGAAAGGTACTCCTTCATTGGGGTTGTGGTATCCTAGGAAAGGCGACTTTACGCTCGAAGGGTATTCCAATTCGGATTTCGGATGTTGCAAAGTCAATGCAAAATCAATGACTGCAGGATGCCAGTTCTTTGGACCTAGATTGGTTACCTGGCAGTGTAAGAAACAAACGTCTGTGGCGTTATCTACATGTGAAGCAGAGTACGTTTCCGCTAGCAGTTGCTGCTCTCAGATCATGTGGATACAGCAACAGATGCGCGACTACGGTTTGCAGTTTCTTAACACACCTCTTTTTGTTGATAATGAGGCCGCTATTAATATAACAAAGAATCCAGTACATCACGCTAAAACTAAACACATAGAAATTCGTTATCACTTTATTCGTGATTGTTTCGAGAAAAAGTTGATACGAATTGAGAAAATCCACACTAACGAACAGAAAGCTGATTTACATACTAAAGCTTTTGATAGAAATCGGTTTAAATATTTGTTAAAACTGAATGGTATGAAGCTTCTTTCGGTGTCGGATGGAATTGTGGGCGTTGATGAGAGTACTGTTGCGGATGAAAACGAGAAACAATCTGCAATGGTTTGTCGGTTTTTTTACGTGTTTTGGTATTTAGGGGGAGTAGATAGATGTATATAGATATATTTTCAGAAAATACAAAAACAGTAAAAAATGCTAAAATACAAAAACAATATAAAACCTGAAAAAGAGCTTGTGTATAAAGGGAAAATGATAGTACATCGGCTAGACGATTACAGTATGCTAAAGATGTGTAAAGTCTAAATGAGTTAAACAGTCTCACTAATGATGTGTCGATAGGTTTTCGCACATTTAGTAGATTTATTCGGGATATAAACCTAAAATTTCAAACTTGTGAAATTCGTGGGGAACACTACTTGGATATATAGGTAACCCCTGAAATCTCGTTTGAAAGGTCTCGTATTCTGATATACTAGGTTTTTATACTCAATGATGTCTGGGGTATTATTCCAGGACTTCTGCTGAATGGAAGTTCTGACCTAGTCCTTGGATAATACTTTCCGCAAATGCTTGAAACACAGCATAAGCCCTCAGCATGCAGATGAAACAATAAAATTGATAGTCGTTGCTGTTGAAAATTGTCACACCCCCAAAATCCACCCGCGGAATACCACCGCTTGGGAGCGTGACTGACCAGGATCAAGCCATCAATCATATCAAACATAGCATTTAATATAAAAGTAATTAACGTAAGTCTCCATGACATGATTGATGTTTCAAAACCAAATACTGTTTTAAGTAGCGGAAGCAATGTAAAGTAAACCCAAATAAAGTTATAAGTTCAATAATGTTCATGATCCATCTGCCACAACGACCTGCTCCTTCCTTGTGCAAGCCCCATAATTTACCTAAGGTCCTGCAAGGCATGCAGCAAATAATCAACAAACTAGTTGAGCGAGTTCACAGAAAGTAAGTTCATAATGTAATGCATAAGTATAGCTAGTGGGGGCTTCCCATACTAGTGTGTAATAAAGGTGGGGGCTTCCCATGTTTATCTTGGCTAATGAGGGCGTCTCATTAACGGTACTTACTAGACTAACTTCCGACCATGTGTTCTTCTTTACCGAGAACAGGAAAACGTACAGGGTCACGTAGGCTTTACGTGACGTGCCCTTCCCCGAGGACAGTGGTACGCGTGGGGGCTACGTAGGCTTTACGCAGCGTGGCCTTCCGACCTGGAAGCCAGTAGATGGTATTGGGTTACGTAGGCTTTACGTAACGTGTCCTCCCGACCCGGGAGACATATGGCAAATATACTGGGTTACGTAGGCTTTACGTAACGTGTCCTGACTAACCTGAGGACGATGGTCTATAGTCTGGTATATGCGTAAGTACGAGTAATCATTCCATATCCAACATATCCAACCCAATTCCCAACCCGGGAATCCCATGCCTTGGCTGTGTGAACTCACCTTGGTTTGCTCGGCAGATACACAAGGAATATAAGTAGCAAGTAAATGGTCACTCACGTCCTATCATGGTTATTATACGAGTCAGGTTCGTATATAGTACGTATATAGCAATCACGTATAGTCATGGCAAACATGCACGCACGTAAGCAGTTAAGACATAGCATGCGTGATTCAATTGTTCTAAGTCCAATCATACCCGGCCCTATGACATAAGCAGCCCAATAACAAAACAGTCCATATTCTCAATCGGCCCAAATAGCAATCACATACAAGTCCATTAGCAAAACAGTCCACAATTTAAATCGTTGGGCTCAATAGATTGGGCCCGTGACAGTGAAGGCCCAACAGTGTGCGTGTAAACGATGGTCTCGACTCGCAACGGGGTTACGAGTCGCAACGAGGATCTCGAGTCGTAACGGGGGTCTCGAGTCGTAACAAGCGGTCTCGGTTCATCCTGGTCTGGTTACGAGTCGTAATCTGACTCGCAACCGTGGTTGCGGTTCGTGCGGTTTGGTCTCGAGTGGGGTTCCGACTCGCAACAAGCGATGCCGAGTCGCAACCGTGTGTGTGTAACCGGTTTCCATAAATCCTGCATTGACTTATCCGTGATTTCAGCTAACAGTTAGGCAGTTTCGGAAATCAGATCAAACAAGGATTATTCAACATTCAATCATATTCATAATGTCTTCAAATCATCATTTAGCAAATTCATAACCGTATCAAATCAATAATCGGATTATCAACCAACACTAAACCGAATCTTAATCATAACACCATCCTAGCATGCACCCTAATTCGCATGTACAAACAGAATCATCTCAGCCGATTACGAACATCAATTCGGACCAATTAACAAATCATTCATGCAACCTATTTCGTATGAAAACATGATCATCATTCACAGAAACCGATTAACAAGAACACAATCAAATAACTCATACCAACCGAATACTAAATCATACAATCCGATTTATCATGGCATCACCTAAGCATAAAACACAGAATCGTAGATAATATACTAACCGATTACAAGTAACGAGATGTGATCCGGACAAGAGGGTGATCGGATGGCCTTGTGCCGTCGGTTCCTAAACAAGCCGAGAGAGAGAGAGACGAGATAGAGGGGCTAGGGTTATGTGTGTGTTTTCTTGTGTTGTAACAAATGAGAGGAAAACAAGACCCTTAGTTTTGGTATAGTGGTTGCGAGTGGGGAGTGGGCCGAGCCCACTCGGTTATCTAATGGTCCGCGTGCACAAGAAGTGGCCCAAAGGGCTTTGTGTGGCCGGTTTGTGTAGTTTGGGTTCGGTTCAATTAACATACAACGTATATTACACAATACACATAACGACATCTCATAAATCACGTAAAATTCATTAGCTCAAAGTGTCACATAAACACGTAACGTTACATCAAGCAAGCCTAAAGTTCGAGTTGTCACATTATCCCCAACTAATTGGAAATTTCGTCCCGAAATTTGGTATGCACTCACTGAGGAAGCTAGGTAAACTGTACCGTTCACTGATTTTCCTGGGGTGTCACATCCTCCCCCCGTTGATCTGGAATTTCGTCCCGAAATTCCGAAGTAGTAGCTTCAGCCTCAGTAGTGGTTGCCTTGTTCCCGAATAACTGGGGGTACTTTTCTGTCATCCTGTCTTCGCGTTCCCAGGTGTACTCTGGGCCACGTTTGGAGTTCCAACGAACTCGAACAAGAGGGATTCTCTTGTGTTTGAGGACCTTCACATCCCGGTCCGTGATTTCGACTGGTTCCTCAACGAACTGTAACCGCTCGTCGATAGTGAGTTCCTTAAAAGGAATGATAAGATTTTCATCTGATAGGCACTTCTTTAGGTTCGATACGTGAAAGACATTGTGAACTGCCCCGAGTTCAGCTGGTAGTTTCAACTTGTAGGCTACTTTGCCAATCTTTTCTATAATTTCGAATGGTCCGACGTACCGCGGATTCAGTTTGCCCCGTTTGCCAAAACGAACCACACCCTTCCAGGGTGAGACTTTCAATAAAACCCGGTCCCCGACCTCAAATTCTAATGGCTTTCTACGCTTGTCCGCGTAGGCTTTCTGACGGTCGCGTGCTGCCGCCATGCGTTGTCGTATCTGTGCAATCTTTTCTGTGGCGTCCACTACAATCTCTGGACCCGTAATCTGACTATCTCCCACCTCTGCCCAACAGAGAGGTGACCGGCATTTACGCCCGTACAATGCCTCGAATGGAGCGGCTTGAATGCTGGTGTGATAACTGTTATTGTAAGAAAACTCCACCAAAGGGAGGTGCTTTTCCCAGCCGTTGCCGAAATCGATGACGCATGCCCGAAGCATGTCTTCAAGAGTTTGAATCGTACGCTCAGACTGTCCATCCGTCTGAGGGTGGTATGCTGTGCTCATGTCTAGTCGTGAGCCAAAGGATTTATGCATTGCTTGCCAAAGTTCTGACGTGAATCGTGCGTCGCGATCCGAAATGATGGACGTGGGCACCCCGTGCCTCGAGACAACTTCTTTAAGATAGACGTCTGCAAGTGTGGAGAACTTGTCCGTTTCCTTAATCGGCAGGAAGTGTGCAGACTTAGTGAGTCGATCAACTATGACCCATATCGTATCGTTCCCACGCTGGGATCTAGGTAGGCCTGTAACGAAATCCATGGAAATTTCTTCCCATTTCCACTGAGGTATCTTAGGCTGCTGAAGTAGACCAGCTGGTTTCTGATATTCGACCTTGACTCTTGCACATGTCAAGCATTTTCCAACATACGTAGCAATGTGGGCCTTCATACTAGGCCACCAATAGGTAGTGCTGATATCGTGGTACATTTTATCCGACCCTGGATGTACCGAATAGCGAGACTTGTGTGCTTCATCCATCACAAGTTCGCGTAGACCGCCATAGAGTGGGACCCAAATCCGGCCCGTTACATAGTAGGCGCCGTCTGCCTTCTGTTCCATTTGCTGCCGTGAGCCGCGTAAGGCTTCAGCCTTGACGTTTTCGGGCTTCAGTGCTTCTATCTGAGCAGCTCGTACCTGAGCAGGAAGGCTAGACTGAATCGTAAGCTGTAGTGCTCGCACGCGCTTCGGTAAAGTGTCCTTTCGACTAAGGGCATCAGCCACCACATTGGCTTTGCCTGGATGATACTTGATAGCGCATTCATAATCGTTTAGTAATTCGACCCATCGCCGTTGACGCATGTTCAAATCCTTCTGCTTAAGGATATGCTCGAGACTCCTGTGATCGGTGTAAATCGTGCACCTGGTACCGTACAGGTAGTGTCGCCATATCTTAAGCGCGAAAACAACAGCTCCCAGCTCTAAATCGTGCGTCGTGTAGTTGCGTTCATGAATCTTGAGTTGACGAGAGGCGTAAGCGATAACCTTGTCGCGCTGCATTAACACACATCCAAGTCCCCGAATGGATGCATCACAATAAACCACGAAGTCATCTGTGCCCTCTGGCAATGAGAGGATAGGTGCACTGCAAAGTCTATCCTTTAGGTGCTGAAAAGCAGTCTCCTGGGGCTCTCCCCAGCGATAGGTAACACCCTTCTGTGTCAGTAGCGTAAGCGGCTGAGCAATCTTCGAGAAGTCTCTAATAAACCGTCTGTAGTAACCTGCCAGACCCAAGAATTGGCGTATTTCTGTCGGTGTACGCGGTGCAGGCCAGTTTCTGATCGAATCTACCTTGGATGGATCAACATGGATCCCATCCTTGTTCACTACGTGGCCTAAGAAGTGGTCTTCACGAAGCCAGAAGTCGCATTTAGAAAGCTTGGCGTACAACTGTTCCTTCCGAAGGAGTTCCAAAATAAGACGAAGGTGCTGCTCGTGTTCCCCCTGACTCTTGGAGTAAATCAGAATGTCGTCGATGAAGACAATGACGAACTTGTCGAGATAGGGTTTGCACACCCTGTTCATAAGATCCATAAATACAGCAGGCGCGTTCGTTAGCCCGAATGGCATGACGAGAAACTCGTAGTGACCGTAACGAGTTCTGAAGGCTGTCTTGGAGACGTCCTCATCCCGGACTCTCAGCTGATGGTAACCAGACCTCAAGTCTATCTTCGAATAGTAGCACGACCCTTGCAACTGGTCGAATAAGTCGTCTATGCGTGGAAGAGGATAACGGTTCTTCACCGTCACCTTGTTCAGTTCCCTGTAGTCTATACACATCCTGAACGTACCGTCTTTCTTTTTCACGAAAAGTACTGGAGCTCCCCAAGGCGAAGAGCTTGGTCGTATGAAACCCTTTTCCAAGAGTTCTTGCAGTTGCTTTGACAATTCCTCCAATTCCGATGGAGCTAGACGATATGGTGCGCGAGCTATGGGTGCTGCTCCTGGAGCAAGCTCGATCTGAAATTCGACCTGACGATGAGGCGGTAAGCCAGGTAAGTCTTCAGGAAACACCTGAGGGTAATCACGTACAATTGGAATATCTTCCAATTTCTTTTCCTTTGCTAATGCGTCTGTAACGAGAGCCAGAATGGCTGTGTGACCTTTACGTAAGCACTTCTGAGCCTTCAAGAAAGAGATGATGCCAACCACAGCACCACTCTTGTCGCCTTGAACTTCCAGAGGTTCCTGACCCGAACGAGGAATGCGAATAACCTTTTCGCTGCATAAGATTTCTGCCTGGTGTTGGGACAACCAATCCATCCCAATCACGACGTCGAAACTACCCAAAACTATGGGAATGAGATCAATAGAGAAGGCTTGACCAGCTAAGATAAGATTACAACCTTGAACTACGTGCGTGGCTTCTAGACTTTTACCGTTAGCTAACTCGACTACATGTTTGGTGGGTAAAAGTGTTGGTGCACGTTTTAGCAGTTGACACATTTTCACAGACATATAGCTTGTATCCGCACCCGAATCAAATAAAACAGTAACGTAAATATTGTCGAGGAGAAACTTACCCATAACAACGTTGGGATCGTTCACTGCGTCGCCTCGACCTAGCACGAATGCACGACCACGAGCTTCATTGCCGTTATTGTTGTTGTTCCCGCCGTTGTTATTCCCATTGCCCTGGTTATTGTTGTTGCGATTCTGGTTCAACTGAGGGCAATCGCGTTTGAAGTGACCTTCAGCCCCACACTGGAAACATCCTCGGTTCCCACGCTGTGGCTGCTGCTGCTGCTGCTGGTTTTGTGGAGCTGGTTGCTGAGGCTGCTGATTCTGATTCGCAGGACGAGGGCTCCTGCAGTCTTTGGCCTCGTGCCCCATCTTTAGACACCTTTGACAACGACCCTTGTTACATGGGCCGTGGTGATGCCTGTTGCAGTTGTGGCACCTGGGTTGACTACCCTGATATCTCCTCTGTCTGTGACCACTAGAGGATTGCTGACTGGGACTCTGATAGTGATCGATCTTCTGCTGCTGAGCTTGTGGCTGAACAATCGCTGAACCTTTACTAGAATCTCCATCCCATTTTCTTTTACTGTCACCAGATGTAGCAGGAGTAACTGAGGTGGTGACATTAGCAGTAGCATTAACACGCTTGGGCAGTTTATTCTGATCCACTGCCTGATCAGTGATACGGTGAGCAAGGCGCTGGATTTCCTGGATGTTTTCGAGGTTAGCCGACGTCACGTGGCTCTGAATTTCTGGCGCCAATCCCTTGAGATACAACTCAATGCGCTTGTATGGAGGGTCCACCATAGTAGGACACAGAACGGCCAGCTCATTAGACCGTTTAGTATACGCTTCGATTTCCGATCCAACCATTTTCAGATTGTACAGTTCGTCTTCCAGCTTGTGAATATCTTCCCGCGTGCAATACTCACGCTTGATGAGTTCCTTAAAGTCGTTCCATGGGGTGGCGTTAGCAGCTGCCAACCCTAAGATTTGAACTTGGGCGTTCCACCAAGTCAATGCTATTCCTTCCAAAGTGCCGGTGGCAAACTTGACCTTGCGAGCCTCAGGGCACTCGCACATCTCGAATACTGATTCTAGCTTCTCGAACCAGTGGAGGAGTCCAACCGCTCCTTCTGTGCCGCTGAAAGAGTTTGGACGACAGTCCATGAAGTTCTTGAACGTGCAGACAGGCTGCTGCGCGTGTTGACCTATTGTGTACGAATAGGACGAGAGTTAAATACGAGTGTTAGTGTAGGATCTAAAGATCCTAGTGTGTGCCTATACTGCAGGATATACTACCTGCTTGAGCTGCTGCAACTGCCGCAGCAACTTGAGCTTGAACAAGAGCCTCTAGCTGGGCTTGTGTCATGTTGATTCGTCCAGACATGATCTTCATAGTAACAAGTAGCATACGTAAGAATGGTTCGCGGGTAGGGCGATGACAGAAAAGCGTAGGCATATAGGTGTTCTCATGAAATCAAAGCATGTGTATCTAAGCGTAATGCGAGCAAAGTTCTAAACAATTCTAGCATACAGGCAATAACATAAACCTTATTACCTAGTATGTCGAGTCTTGCACGTGGAGCGAAGCGTCGTTGTGGATCGTTGAGAGCACTGTACTGGTTATAGTCCGGTTTTAATAAAAACGTTTTCCCATATTAAAACCAAGTTCTCTATAACCAATGGCTCTGATACCAATCTGTCACACCCCCAAAATCCACCCGCGGAATACCACCGCTTGGGAGCGTGACTGACCAGGATCAAGCCATCAATCATATCAAACATAGCATTTAATATAAAAGTAATTAACGTAAGTCTCCATGACATGATTGATGTTTCAAAACCAAATACTGTTTTAAGTAGCGGAAGCAATGTAAAGTAAACCCAAATAAAGTTATAAGTTCAATAATGTTCATGATCCATCTGCCACAACGACCTGCTCCTTCCTTGTGCAAGCCCCATAATTTACCTAAGGTCCTGCAAGGCATGCAGCAAATAATCAACAAACTAGTTGAGCGAGTTCACAGAAAGTAAGTTCATAATGTAATGCATAAGTATAGCTAGTGGGGGCTTCCCATACTAGTGTGTAATAAAGGTGGGGGCTTCCCATGTTTATCTTGGCTAATGAGGGCGTCTCATTAACGGTACTTACTAGACTAACTTCCGACCATGTGTTCTTCTTTACCGAGAACAGGAAAACGTACAGGGTCACGTAGGCTTTACGTGACGTGCCCTTCCCCGAGGACAGTGGTACGCGTGGGGGCTACGTAGGCTTTACGCAGCGTGGCCTTCCGACCTGGAAGCCAGTAGATGGTATTGGGTTACGTAGGCTTTACGTAACGTGTCCTCCCGACCCGGGAGACATATGGCAAATATACTGGGTTACGTAGGCTTTACGTAACGTGTCCTGACTAACCTGAGGACGATGGTCTATAGTCTGGTATATGCGTAAGTACGAGTAATCATTCCATATCCAACATATCCAACCCAATTCCCAACCCGGGAATCCCATGCCTTGGCTGTGTGAACTCACCTTGGTTTGCTCGGCAGATACACAAGGAATATAAGTAGCAAGTAAATGGTCACTCACGTCCTATCATGGTTATTATACGAGTCAGGTTCGTATATAGTACGTATATAGCAATCACGTATAGTCATGGCAAACATGCACGCACGTAAGCAGTTAAGACATAGCATGCGTGATTCAATTGTTCTAAGTCCAATCATACCCGGCCCTATGACATAAGCAGCCCAATAACAAAACAGTCCATATTCTCAATCGGCCCAAATAGCAATCACATACAAGTCCATTAGCAAAACAGTCCACAATTTAAATCGTTGGGCTCAATAGATTGGGCCCGTGACAGTGAAGGCCCAACAGTGTGCGTGTAAACGATGGTCTCGACTCGCAACGGGGTTACGAGTCGCAACGAGGATCTCGAGTCGTAACGGGGGTCTCGAGTCGTAACAAGCGGTCTCGGTTCATCCTGGTCTGGTTACGAGTCGTAATCTGACTCGCAACCGTGGTTGCGGTTCGTGCGGTTTGGTCTCGAGTGGGGTTCCGACTCGCAACAAGCGATGCCGAGTCGCAACCGTGTGTGTGTAACCGGTTTCCATAAATCCTGCATTGACTTATCCGTGATTTCAGCTAACAGTTAGGCAGTTTCGGAAATCAGATCAAACAAGGATTATTCAACATTCAATCATATTCATAATGTCTTCAAATCATCATTTAGCAAATTCATAACCGTATCAAATCAATAATCGGATTATCAACCAACACTAAACCGAATCTTAATCATAACACCATCCTAGCATGCACCCTAATTCGCATGTACAAACAGAATCATCTCAGCCGATTACGAACATCAATTCGGACCAATTAACAAATCATTCATGCAACCTATTTCGTATGAAAACATGATCATCATTCACAGAAACCGATTAACAAGAACACAATCAAATAACTCATACCAACCGAATACTAAATCATACAATCCGATTTATCATGGCATCACCTAAGCATAAAACACAGAATCGTAGATAATATACTAACCGATTACAAGTAACGAGATGTGATCCGGACAAGAGGGTGATCGGATGGCCTTGTGCCGTCGGTTCCTAAACAAGCCGAGAGAGAGAGAGACGAGATAGAGGGGCTAGGGTTATGTGTGTGTTTTCTTGTGTTGTAACAAATGAGAGGAAAACAAGACCCTTAGTTTTGGTATAGTGGTTGCGAGTGGGGAGTGGGCCGAGCCCACTCGGTTATCTAATGGTCCGCGTGCACAAGAAGTGGCCCAAAGGGCTTTGTGTGGCCGGTTTGTGTAGTTTGGGTTCGGTTCAATTAACATACAACGTATATTACACAATACACATAACGACATCTCATAAATCACGTAAAATTCATTAGCTCAAAGTGTCACATAAACACGTAACGTTACATCAAGCAAGCCTAAAGTTCGAGTTGTCACAAAAATAATAGATCCTCTAAAGGGGACATACTGAAAAGTCGAAGCTGATATCTCTCCGCGAATACGGAAGTATCGACCTGAGATCCCTCGGCCCTCGCATACCTAATTTATGTACAGATATCATTGTAGTATACTCACCTGTAAGACTGAATATTGGGATTCTGGATACGGGAGTATATTCAAGAGGTGGGACACATGAATGAGCTAAGTTCATAAAATATCTAAATCGTATCCTGAATAGATTAAACTTTGTGTGAGAATTTAAGATGGATCAATATATCGACAATCGAGGTGAGTTGTTTAAGTCTGAATATGAAATGAAGCTTAACGGTACTAGTAATTTGTCTGAAAAGCTGATATGATTCCCTGACACGCTCGCCAAAAATAAGTTTGTAAATAGTTTACTATGTTGACTTTCTGCAATTTAAGTTTTCTGCATTTCATTTCTTAGTTTAGAACTCATTATAAAATCCAAAAAGATTTTCCATTTCTGCTTTATTTTTGACAAACCAGAGTGGAAAGTTGATTGTCTGATTCTCGAAAGTTGAAACAGATGCAGGAGATTCTGGACTGGATGATGAGGAGAGCTTATACTTGATAAAAGTTATGCTGTTGAAAGTCAAAAACAAGTTCATTAACTTGATTCTTGTTATTTTCAGAAAAAGTTTGAAAATGTTTTACAAAATTAGTTTGATTCGTCAAATGATCAACCAAGGTCATTGAGTTGAACTTGGTAGATTAATTGTGTAATCAGGGTTATTATCTTGGACCTGAATACTTGAGTGGATTTCTAAAGCTGATTAAGTTTGTGATTTATTGTTGAAAAGATGGTTTGTAATGTTTAAAGTTTGAGACACAGGTTTTGGACTTCATTATTCCCATGGAAGTTAATTGTTAAAGCTTGAACCAGATATCTCAGATTCTAGCATATCGAGAGTTGGAGAAAAGACTAAGACTGAAGACTGAACACTAGGTTATGATCCTATACCTGTGAAGAAAGAATGCTTATGATATGGACAGAGAGTTGGAGAAAAGACTAAGACTGAAGACTCGGAGCTGAAGACTTCATCAACATCCAAGGGGGAGTCTTTTGATGCATGGAATGTCTGTTGACTACGTCTACATTAAGTCTTAGGTCAAGATAGGTCAACATAGGAGCTTGAAAGTCAAATTAGGTCTTAATGTTGTAGTTTCTCTTTTATGTACATAGGTTAGAAGTAGTTCCGCTTATATGTACATATGGTTCCGCTCATATGGTCATCAGGTAGTTCCGCTTATTTGTCACTTGGTAGTTTCGCTCATATGGACTGCCATAAGAGCGAAACCTATAGTCCTATATATACCTGATGTGATCATTATTCATGTACGTTGGAGCGGAACTAGGTCATGCTTTGTGTAACCAAACTCTGTCAAATTTGAGTCAGGAAGCATAAATAGAGAAGGAATTGAAAAGGAAAAGCTGTGTAACTTCATGTGATTGATTCCGCCTTTGTATGTGAAGATGAACGTTCTCAACTGACTGTTTAGGGTCGGAACACGGTCCAACAAAATGTATGAAAATATGAAAGATTCGATTCGGTTCGGTTCAACTAATTTGGTTAAACGAGAGTACAAAAAAACTGATAGCCGGTTTTTTGTTAATTCGATTTTCAGCTAATTCATATTTAGTTTGATTTCGATTCAATTTCATCTGTTTTCGGTTTGGTTTAGGTTAAGATTTAATTATTGCTCAATGATAACCGGTTTTGGTAAATAATCGATAGGTTCACGCATGATGCGGCGACAAAACACAGGCATTGCCACGGTGTACATTGTTCGGTTGGCTAGATTATTATCCTCAACTGAAATCGAGGTCATCGATTAGTCTATTTTAGTAACCAATCCATTTTCAATTAATCGGTTTGGTTTATTCAATTAGATTGATGATTTTTGGTTTGATTCATTTGATTTCGGTTAATAGTTAAAACCAAACTTAGGCTAACGCTTTTGATTAGAAATACATGAAATTTAGGTATGAATAAATGAAATGGATGTATACGTACATGTAATAGAGAAATAAATACATAAAATGGTGGTATAAATATGAAATACATGAACTAAAGGTATAAAAGCTAGAAATACATGAGATATGAATGGTTTGGTTCAGTTAATTTTGGTTAAACGAGGGTACAAAAAATCGGTAACCGTTTCTTGGTTAATTTGGGTTTCGGTTAAGCAGTTTTCAGTTAATTCAGTTTTTGGTCGATTTCGATTCGATTTCAGTTTTGGTTGACGATTTAGTTATTACTCAATCTTAGACATTGTTAATCACGTAACATATCAATTTTTTTAATTAAAAAAACTATATCAATACTGTATCCAAAGTAAAGAGAATAAAATATTCGTTTATATGGTGTAATTTAAAAAAGGGAAATTGGCCTGTAATAATCCCACCTAGAGCTTATTGGCCATTAATAATCCCATCTCAGAATATTCCCCCCACCAGTCCCACCTTTCACATATTTTTCCTACAATGGTCCCCCGTTAAAAAAACTTAATGGAGTTAAGCTTTTTTCCAAATTACAAACATATTTTTTAGGGCTTTTGATTAGAACGACGATACGAGTCCATTGATGTAAAACTTGCCTCGAAACGGTGCTCCAAACGATGAAAACGGCGCTTCAATTCGGATGTTTAAATTTCCAATTAACCAAAATCAAGTCACTTGGAGCACCATTTCGAAGTAAGTTTTACATCAATGGACTCGTATCATCGTTCTGATCAAAAGCCCTAAAAAATTTGTTTGTAGTTTGGAAAAAAGCTTAACTCCGTTAAGTTTTTTTAACGGGGGACCATTGTAGGAAAAATAGGTGAAAGGTGGGACTGGTGTGGGGAATATTCTGAGGTGGGATTATTAATGGCCAATAAGGTCTAAGTGGGATTATTACAGGCCAATTCCCCTTTAAAAAAAAATATTAATGTACCAAAAACTTAGGACCGTGTAAAAATCGTGAGGGGGGGGGGTTATTTTTTTTATAAAAGAATAAAATGTAACTACTAACTAATTACCTATAATTTTGTTAAAGATGAGAGATTAAAGTATAATCAAGATGAGAGGATTAAATTGACGGTATTTAATGACTTAACATTCTGTAGCTATTAAACATTCTAGGATAATGACTAAGCCCATTGACTTTAATCACTGTGATAACTCGTATTTCGAACCTATCTTGGTGTTTAATGTAACGTATGTGAATCCTATGTGATTATGTGAACTTTGATGATTAATGAGATGTGATGTTGTTATGATATGTGCATATATATGATAATGTGTAACGAATGTAAACGAACTGATCGCACAACTCCAACCCGATCGCACAAGCCTTTAGGCTTTGGTCCCTTATCACTCTCGGCCCACACCCTTTGAATCCGAAACCAATGGGCAACCTATGATTGTAATGGAATTTAGGGTAGTCATTCGGCTCACATGTGTATGATTAGATCATGATATGAATTAATAAAGATGATTTTTAATCGAATGCTTGCTAAGCGGCTGATATGAGTTTATATACGGATGATATGTAGAATTGTTATATTGATATGCATGCTAGTGATCAAGAGCATGAATCATGTAAATATGTTTAAGTGTTACGATTATTATTCATGTGTCATGTGACAACTCGAGTTTCCGAGATTCCACTTTCGCATTTATTGCACGTTAACTGTTTGTTTAGTTGCTTACTTATACAATTTGTTGCTTTGTAACTGTATACGTTTTGATTTGATAAAGTTTTACGAATGATTTGACAAATACATAAACTTGGTGATGAAAATGTAAATTGTATGTCTTGTGCATGTATTATGTAATAGATAATACTTAAGGGTGTTTAGTGTTAATAGTGAAAATAAAACAAAACCCCTTAACCCTAATCATTCTCACTAATTTTCATCATACGTCACTTCAAATCATTCTCTCTACAATCATTTCTCTCATCATTCTTGGCTACACAAGTGCTCTTGCATCAATCTTGATCTTCCAATCCATCTAGAATCAATCCAAGGTAAATGTTTAATGATTGTTTGTTGTTAATCATTGGTTAATTGATTCTTGCAAACCCTAGTTCTCCAAATAATGGTTCTGTGTTTATTGATCACTTCTGATTATTGTGAAATGGTTTGTGAATAGTTGTTTAATCAAATACCTGACAATAGGATGTCTGATATGTTAGAATTGTTTGATTTTGATTTGATTACAGCATTGCCAAAGTATGAAGATTAGGGTTTTGATCGTAGTCTAGAAATGTAACTGTTCCATTGTGAATTAGTCTTGAATATTCGCATGATTTTAGTACAGAGAATTGTGTCAGGGTTTTGTGAAGTCACAAAGTCCGAGTATTAGTGGAATGCTTAGTCCGAACTATTTGTAATACATGAATGGTCCAAACTTTTGTTAATCAAGTATGGTCCGACTTTTGTGTTGATGTGTGTAATCCGACTTTTATGATGATGTATGTGATCCGAGTTTTATAATTGTATGTGATCCGAGTTTTATAATTTTAGGTGGTCCGAACTTATGATGATATATATGGTCCGAATTTTGTAAGTATGTTTAGTCTGAGTTTTGAGAATGATATTCATGATATGTCCGAATTTAATAAGAGGGATATGTCCGAATTTTATAAGGGGGATAGGTTCGAATTTTGTAAGTATGTTTAGTCTGAGTTTTGAGAATGATATACATGATATGTCCGAATTTTATAAGGGGGGATATGTCCGAATTTTATAAGGGGGTTTAGTCTGAGTTTTGAGAATGATATATATAGTCCGAATTTCATATGCGAACATGGTCCAAATTTTATATGAAATGCTTGATCCGAATTTTTGTAATGCACACACAAGGTCCGTGTCACACCCCCAAAATCCACCCGCGGAGTACCACCGCTTGGGAGCGTGACTGACCAGGATCAAGCCATCAATCATATCAAACATAGCATTTAATAATAAAAGTAATTAACGTAATTCATCATGACATGATTGATGTTTCAAAACCAAACATTGTTTAAGTAGCGGAAGCATAGTATTGTAACTCAAAATAGTTATAAGTTCAGATATCATTCGTGTGACAACCCGAGTTTTCAAGGTCTTTACCCGATTCAACTCTATACTTATGTGTAAAACGATGTGCGATATAAGTGTGCTCTTATAGATTATATAATGTGCAACTAAGTGTGTTAATTGATATATGTTTGGTATGGTTATATTGCTAGTTCACTTAATAACAAGATTTAATAATAAAGTGGGGCCATGACCGAAATCACCCAATCCAAAATGCCCCTCACGAAAACACCCCATCCTAGTGAAAACACAGGAGTGTCTTCGTCCACCTTGTGACCAACGAAAACAGAAGTGGGCTTCTGGCCCAGTAATGATCTAATATACATTTGAGTTCCAACTGTTACGTAGAGTTTTAATCCGCAAAACCCTAACTCTCCCCTTCAAGTCGACGACGGTTATCCTCTCATTCGAATCCAGATTCTTCCTTGTTTGATCATTCTTGTGCGGTCAGTGATTACACATTTAGTTTGAATTCAATTCTATATATATATATGTGGTTCTGCTATAAACATGTTCGTAAATATAATGGATCGAGCAATGGAATGATTTCACGTATTGTGTAAACCTTGTTATCGATTTAAGTGTTCTGGTAGTTTGGGTAATTGAAATTATGAAAACCTGTTGCCGCTTGCTTTGGTATTTGTGAGTGTCTAGATCTGTACATCGAACTCATCTCTGTTGCTATCTAGATCACATTTGGTATGTTACAAATTAGGGTGCATGCTAGACATTAAGGATTGGTTGAATTGTAGGTTAGATCAATTTTGGTCCAATCAAAATAATGGAGTCATATAAGAAGTGTGGTATAAGAATATGGGGTTATGCATGTGCAACCTATTATTATAATCATTACTCATATGTCGGCCACAATGTTTCATATGTATGCAATTGGGAGAAATTGGTGGCTGGGTAAAGGGTTGGTCCAATCATTGATGGGTGGCACACTACACAATTATTTATAGCATCATAAGACTATCGAGAAATGCACATGAGTGTTCAGCATAATGTCGGCCACATTAAAATATAAGTTATTGTATTGATGATGATCACTTTTTGGTGTTATGCTTGTGCCGCCCAAACCACTGTGATGATGATCTTTTCATATGGTTTTAATAAATGTTACATGTCAAAGTTGGCCCAATAACCTCATGAGGTGCTTTATATATGTCGGCCATTGTATGGTGTTTTGTTAAGGTTAATCATGCTCACAATTATTGTATTTGTTTGAACATTAATTTGATATGGGCGGCATTACACAAAAACAAAACGAGGAGCTTGTCTGCATGTGTTAATGATTGTTGTATCTGTTGATGAACCTTCATGACTTCTGCATTTGATGATTAAACGTATGCTAAGATTTAGATGATTATGATGCCGAGTTCCTACTGGTCATCGATAAATGTTAGAAGTATAAAATATGTTTGGTGATATTTTGGACATATATTTGTATAAAAGACTAGGCGATTTGTATGATAATTGTGATGGTTCAGGCGTGGCATGAATGTTGAGGTTATATGATGATATTTTTCATATATGACGATTTAAAATAATCTGTTGTCTAATGTGAACATGCCGTACACTCTTAGTGACCGCACACCTAAACTGGACTGCACACTACACAATCGCACAAATGTATGACCGCACACTTGCCTGATAGGCCGCACACTCTAGTATGGGCCGCACAATGGCAAGTGGGCCGCACAATTATTATGACTGGGCTTAATTAGTGGGCCGCACACTGATTGATCCCAAACCCTTTTACGACCGCACACATAGAAGTGTGACGCATGCTTATATATGGATTATTGTGTATGCACATAATTGGGTCGCACATGACTAGGGTGTTTTCTAATAAATGATACTTGTGCACTACTTAATGAATACGTGTAGCTTATACGTGGTTACTTGTTTACCGTCCTAACGAGTGGTAACCATAATAGGGTGTGGTTGACCAACATAGGACAAACGCTTTATCTGCCGAGCAAACCAAGGTGAGTTCACACTCTTACCAAGGCATGGGATTCCCGGGGTGTTGGGAATGGGATTGAAAGGTTGATTAGATACTCTATTGACACTATGACTAGACTACCACTCTACTATCCTCGGTTGTGAAGGATACCTATAGTTACGAGTAGTCTAGTGGTTATACAACGTGGAACACCACCACCAGTAACGTGGAACACCACCACCAGTAACGTGGAACACCACCACCAGTAACGTGGAACACCACCACCAGTAACGTGGAACACCACCACCAGTAACGTGGAACACCACCACCAGTAACGTGGAACACCACCACCAATAGAACATACAATCGGCCCAGTAGAGCCACCTGTTACAAACGAACTTACTATTACGCATTTACTTTCTGTGAACTCGCTCAACTAGTTTGTTGATCATTCTGTTACATGCCTTGCAGGTCGTTAGATACTTATGGAGCTTGCACAGGGAGGAGCAGGTCGTTGTGGAGCATGGATTATGTTTTGAAACTTATTGAACTTATGTTACACATTTGGGTTTTCGTACTTATGCTTCCGCTATACTTTAAAACTATGATTATGTCTGAACACCTATCATATTGAATGACTGGTTTACATTTATTACATTTGATATTAATTACATGTTCGATATGATTGGTGGCTTGATCCTGGTCAGTCACGCTTCCAAGCGGTGATACTCCGCAGGTGGATTTTGGGGGTGTGACAGATTGGTATCAGAGCCATTGGTTATAGAGAACTTGGTTTTAATATGGGAAAACGTTTTTATTAAAACCAGACTATAACCAGAACAGTGCTCTCAACGATCCACAACGACGCTTCGCTCCACGTGCAAGACTTAACATCCTAGGTAATAAGGTTTATGTTTATTGCCTACATGCTAGAATTGCATAGAACTTTGCTCATAGTATGCTTAGATTTCATTACTTTGCTCACTACTTGTTACCGCTTAAGAACACCTATGTGCTTACACTTTTCTGTCAATCGCACTACTCGCGAACCATTCATACTTATGGTACCTTTACTGTTCGATCATGTCTGGACGAGTTAACATGATTCAAGCCCAGTTGACGGCTCTCATTAACGAACAAGTTGCTGCGGCGGTTGCAGTCGCACAAGCAGGAGGTATAACCTGCAACTCCAAACCTACCCTAGGATGTTAGATCCTACTCTCGTGACCCAACCCTCGCGCTTAACCTTGACCTATCTTCCTCGCGCAACGGGTCAGAACGCACAGCAACCTACCTGCACATTCAAGAACTTCATGGACTGTCGTCCAAGCACATTCAGTGGCACAGAAGGAGCAGTGGGACTACTCCATTGGTTCGGGAAGCTCGAGTCAGTATTCGAGATGTGTGAATGCCCTGAGGCTCGCAGGGTCAGGTACGCCACTGGCACTTTGGAAGGAATCGCGTTGACATGGTGGAACACACAAGTACAGATACTAGGGTTGGCAGCTGCTAACGCCACCCCCTGAAGCGGATTCAAAAAAAAAAAAAAAAAAAACGCATTAAAAGGGAATACTGCACGCGTGATGACATCCACAAGTTGGAAGTGGAGCTTTACCATTTGAAAATGACGGGGTCAGAAATTGAAGCTCATACGAATCGGTCGAACGAACTGGCCATTATGTGTCCAACTATGGTGGACCCTCCAAGCAAGCGTATCGAATTGTACCCCAAGGGTCTAGCCTCAGAGATTCAGAGCCATGCTGCATCGGCTAACCTCGACAATATCCAAGACATTCAGTGTCTTGCTCATCGCCTCACGGATCAGGCAGTGGAACAGAACAGGCTGCCTAGTGTATCAGTTTTATTACTACCGCTACCACTTCAGCTACTCCCGCTACTCCTAGTGACAACAAGCGGAAATGGGATGGGTAATCCAGCAAGGGTTTCAGCTACCGTTCGGTCTCAAGCACAGCAGCAGCGCAAGAATAGTGATCACCAGAGCCGAGTCAGCCAACTTCTATTGGATACCAATTATCGGTGCAAAAGAAGGATGGCACCTTCAGGATGTGAAATCGATTACCGTGAACTGAACAAGGTCAAAGCGAAGAACCGTTATCCTCGTCCACGCATTGACGACTTATTCGGCCAGTTGCAAAGGTCGAGTTACTACTCCAAGGTTAATCGAGGGTCTGGTTATCATCAGCTGAGGGTCCAGGATGAGGACGTATCCGCGACAGCATTCAGAACTCGCTGCGGCCATTACGAGTTTCTTGTCATACCATTCGGGCTTACGAACGCACCTGCAGTTTTCATGGATCTTATGATCAGGGTGTGCAAACCCTATCTAGACAAGTTCGTCATCGTTTTCAACGACGACATCCTGATCTACTCCAAGAGTCAGGAGGAACCCGAGCAGCACCTGCGTCTTTTCTTGGAACTTCATCGAAAGGAACAACTGTACGCCAAGTTTTCAAAATGTGACTTCTGGCTTCGTGAAGTCCACTCCTTAGGCCATGTGGTGAACAGGGACGGGATTCATGTCAACCCATCCAAGGTAGGTTCGATCAAGAACTGGCCTGCACCGCGTACACCGACGGAAATACGCCAATTCTTGGGCTTGGCGGGGTATTACAGACGATTCATTAAAGACTTTTCGAAGATCGCGCAACCGCTTGCTATGCTGACACAGAAAGGTGTCACCTATCGCTGGGGAGAGTCCCAGGAAACCGCTTTTCAGTACTTAAAGGATAGGCGTTGCAGCGCGCCTATCCTCTCATTACCAGAGGGCACGGATGACTTCGTTGTATATTGTGACGCATCAATACAGGGTCTTGGTTGCGTATTGATGCAGCGGGATAAAGTTATTGCCTACGCCTCTCGTCAACTCAAGGTTCACGAACGGAACTACATGTCGCACGATTTAGAGCTGGGAGCTGTTGTTTTCGCGCTTAAGATATGGCGACACTACCTGAACGGTACCAGGTGCACAATTTACACCGATCACAGGAGTCTCGAGCATATCTTCAAGCAGAAGAAGTTGAACATGCGTCAACGACGATGGGTCGAACTGCTTAACGATTACGAATGCGCTATTAAGTATCATCCAGGCAAAGCCGATGTTGTGGCCGACGCCCTCAGTCGAAAGGACATCCTACCTAAGCGCATGCGAGCGCTACAGCTTACTATTCAGTCAAGTCTTCCTGCACAGATACGAGCTGCTCAGTTAGAAGCATTGAAACCCGAAAACGTCATGGCTGCAGCCTTACGCGGTTCAAGGCAATGAATGGAACAAAAGGAAGACGGTGCCTACTTGTTATGGACGAAGCACACAAGTCTCGCTACTCGGTACATCCAGGGTCGGATAAAATGTACCACGACATCAGTACTACTTATTGGTGGCCTAGTATGAAGGCTCACATCGCTACGTATGTTGGAAAATGCTTAACCTGTGCGAGGGTCAAGGTTGAATATCAGAAACCATCAGGCCTACTTCAGCAGCCTAAGATACCGCAATGGAAATGGGAAGAAATTTCCATGGATTTTGTTACAGGTCTACCTAGATCTCAGCGTGGGAACGATACAATTTGGGTGATCGTTGATCGACTCACAAAGTCTGCTCACTTCTTGGCTATCAAAGAAACGGATAAGTTTTCTACCCTAGCAGACATCTACTTGAAAGAAGTTGTTTCGAGGCACGGAGTGCCCACCTCTATTATTTCGGATCGCGATGCACGATTCACGTCAGAGCTATGGCAAGCAATGCATAAATCTTTCGGCTCACGTTTAGACATGAGCACAGCATATCATCCTCAGACGGATGGGCAGTCTGAGCGAACTATCCAAACTCTAGAAGACATGCTTCGAGCGTGTGTCATCGATTTCGGCAACGGCTGGGAAAAGCACTTCCCTTTAGTGGAGTTTTCATACAATAACAGTAACTACGCCAGCCTTCAAGCCGCTCTATTCGAGGCATTGTACGGACGTAAATGCCGGTCACCTCTCGGTTGAGCAGAGGTGGGGGATAGTTAGATTACAGGCCCAGAAATGGTAGTTGACGCTACTGAACGAATTGCACAGATACGGCAACGCATGGCGGCAGCTCGCGATCGCCAGAAAAGCTACGCGGATAAGCGTAGGAAGCCATTGGAATTTCAGGTCGGGGACCGGGTTTTACTCAAAGTTTCACCCTGAAAGGGTGTGGTTAGATTTGGTAATCGAGGCAAGCTCAATCCACGGTATGTTGGACCGTTCGAAGTCACTGAAAGAATAGGCAAAGTAGCCTACAGACTAAACCTACCAGCTGAACTCGGTGCAGTTCACAATGTATTCCACGTGTCGAGTCTCAAGAACTGCCTGTCAGATGAGACCCTCATAGTTCCTTTTAAGGAACTCACTATCGACGAGCGGTTGCAGTTCGTCGAGGAACCAGTTGAAATCACGGACCGGGATGTCAAGGTCCTCAAACACAAGAGAATCCCTCTTGTTCGAGTTCGTTGGAACTCCCGACGTGGCCCAGAGCACACCTGGGAACGCGAAGATCAAATGAAAGAAAAGTACCCCCAGTTATTCGAAACCAATGCAACCACTACTGAGACTGAAGCTACTACTACAGAATTTCGGGACGAAATTCCAAATCAACGGGGGGATGATGTGACACCCCAGGAAAACCAGTAAACGATACAACTTACCTAGCTTCCTCAGTGAGTGCGTACCAAATTTCGGGACGAAATTTCTTTCAAGTTGGTGATAATGTGACAACCCGAGTTTTCAAGGTCTTTACCCGATTCAACTCTATACTTATGTGTAAAACGATGTGCGATATAAGTGTGCTCTTATAGATTATATAATGTGCAACTAAGTGTGTTAATTGATATATGTTTGGTATGGTTATATTGCTAGTTCACTTAATAACAAGATTTAATAATAAAGTGGGGCCATGACCGAAATCACCCAATCCAAAATGCCCCTCACGAAAACACCCCATCCTAGTGAAAACACAGGAGTGTCTTCGTCCACCTTGTGACCAACGAAAACAGAAGTGGGCTTCTGGCCCAGTAATGATCTAATATACATTTGAGTTCCAACTGTTACGTAGAGTTTTAATCCGCAAAACCCTAACTCTCCCCTTCAAGTCGACGACGGTTATCCTCTCATTCGAATCCAGATTCTTCCTTGTTTGATCATTCTTGTGCGGTCAGTGATTACACATTTAGTTTGAATTCAATTCTATATATATATATGTGGTTCTGCTATAAACATGTTCGTAAATATAATGGATCGAGCAATGGAATGATTTCACGTATTGTGTAAACCTTGTTATCGATTTAAGTGTTCTGGTAGTTTGGGTAATTGAAATTATGAAAACCTGTTGCCGCTTGCTTTGGTATTTGTGAGTGTCTAGATCTGTACATCGAACTCATCTCTGTTGCTATCTAGATCACATTTGGTATGTTACAAATTAGGGTGCATGCTAGACATTAAGGATTGGTTGAATTGTAGGTTAGATCAATTTTGGTCCAATCAAAATAATGGAGTCATATAAGAAGTGTGGTATAAGAATATGGGGTTATGCATGTGCAACCTATTATTATAATCATTACTCATATGTCGGCCACAATGTTTCATATGTATGCAATTGGGAGAAATTGGTGGCTGGGTAAAGGGTTGGTCCAATCATTGATGGGTGGCACACTACACAATTATTTATAGCATCATAAGACTATCGAGAAATGCACATGAGTGTTCAGCATAATGTCGGCCACATTAAAATATAAGTTATTGTATTGATGATGATCACTTTTTGGTGTTATGCTTGTGCCGCCCAAACCACTGTGATGATGATCTTTTCATATGGTTTTAATAAATGTTACATGTCAAAGTTGGCCCAATAACCTCATGAGGTGCTTTATATATGTCGGCCATTGTATGGTGTTTTGTTAAGGTTAATCATGCTCACAATTATTGTATTTGTTTGAACATTAATTTGATATGGGCGGCATTACACAAAAACAAAACGAGGAGCTTGTCTGCATGTGTTAATGATTGTTGTATCTGTTGATGAACCTTCATGACTTCTGCATTTGATGATTAAACGTATGCTAAGATTTAGATGATTATGATGCCGAGTTCCTACTGGTCATCGATAAATGTTAGAAGTATAAAATATGTTTGGTGATATTTTGGACATATATTTGTATAAAAGACTAGGCGATTTGTATGATAATTGTGATGGTTCAGGCGTGGCATGAATGTTGAGGTTATATGATGATATTTTTCATATATGACGATTTAAAATAATCTGTTGTCTAATGTGAACATGCCGTACACTCTTAGTGACCGCACACCTAAACTGGACTGCACACTACACAATCGCACAAATGTATGACCGCACACTTGCCTGATAGGCCGCACACTCTAGTATGGGCCGCACAATGGCAAGTGGGCCGCACAATTATTATGACTGGGCTTAATTAGTGGGCCGCACACTGATTGATCCCAAACCCTTTTACGACCGCACACATAGAAGTGTGACGCATGCTTATATATGGATTATTGTGTATGCACATAATTGGGTCGCACATGACTAGGGTGTTTTCTAATAAATGATACTTGTGCACTACTTAATGAATACGTGTAGCTTATACGTGGTTACTTGTTTACCGTCCTAACGAGTGGTAACCATAATAGGGTGTGGTTGACCAACATAGGACAAACGCTTTATCTGCCGAGCAAACCAAGGTGAGTTCACACTCTTACCAAGGCATGGGATTCCCGGGGTGTTGGGAATGGGATTGAAAGGTTGATTAGATACTCTATTGACACTATGACTAGACTACCACTCTACTATCCTCGGTTGTGAAGGATACCTATAGTTACGAGTAGTCTAGTGGTTATACAACGTGGAACACCACCACCAGTAACGTGGAACACCACCACCAGTAACGTGGAACACCACCACCAGTAACGTGGAACACCACCACCAGTAACGTGGAACACCACCACCAGTAACGTGGAACACCACCACCAGTAACGTGGAACACCACCACCAATAGAACATACAATCGGCCCAGTAGAGCCACCTGTTACAAACGAACTTACTATTACGCATTTACTTTCTGTGAACTCGCTCAACTAGTTTGTTGATCATTCTGTTACATGCCTTGCAGGTCGTTAGATACTTATGGAGCTTGCACAGGGAGGAGCAGGTCGTTGTGGAGCATGGATTATGTTTTGAAACTTATTGAACTTATGTTACACATTTGGGTTTTCGTACTTATGCTTCCGCTATACTTTAAAACTATGATTATGTCTGAACACCTATCATATTGAATGACTGGTTTACATTTATTACATTTGATATTAATTACATGTTCGATATGATTGGTGGCTTGATCCTGGTCAGTCACGCTTCCAAGCGGTGATACTCCGCAGGTGGATTTTGGGGGTGTGACAATTCGTGAACCGTATCCCACAACGACCTGCTCCTCCCTGTGCAAGCTTCATAATGTACCTAAGGTCCTGCAAGGCATGCAGCAAATAATCAACAAACTAGTTGAGCGAGTTCACAGAAAGTAAGTTCATAACATAGTGCATACGTATAGCTAGTGGGGGCTTCCCATACTAGTGTGTACTAAAGGTGGGGGCTTCCCAAACCTTGTGTTCATAATACTGGTGGGGGCTTCCCATGTTTATCCTGGCTAATGAGGGCTTCTCATTAACGGTACTTTCTAGACTAACTTCCGACCATGTGTTCTTCTTTACCGAGAACAGGAAAACGTACAGGGTCACGTAGGCTTTACGTGACGTGCCCTTCCCCGAGGACATGGTACGCGTGGGGGCTACGTAGGCTTTACGCAGCGTGGCCTTCCGACTCGAAAGCCAGTAGATGGTATTGGGTTACGTAGGCTTTACGTAACGTGTCCTCCCGACCCGGGAGACAAATGGCAAACATACTGGGTTACGTAGGCTTTACGTAACGTGTCCTGACTAACCTGAGGACGATGGTCTATAGTCTAGAGAATGCGTAAGTACGAGTAATCATTCCAAATTCAACATATCCAACCCAATTCCCAACCCGGGAATCCCATGCCTTGGCTGTGTGAACTCACCTTGGTTTGCTCGGCAGATACACAAAGAGTACAGGTAGCAAGTAAATGGTCAACCACGTCCTATCATGGTTATTATTCAAGTCAGGTTCGTATATAGCACGTATATTGTATCACGTATAGTCATGGCAAACACGTACACGTATCAGCAATCCGATAAACAATCTAAGTGTTCGGCCCAATCATAACCCGGCCCAAATATATGCCACAAATTAACCTTGTGCGATCCAAATGTCTAAGCCCGAAAGGTAATCCGCCCAAATAATATATCAGCCCAAACAGATAAGCAGTCCAATAACATAACAGTAAACAAAAATCCAATCAATTAGCCCAACTGATTGGGCCCGTGACAGCGAAGGCCCAAAACAGTGTATGTGCAAAGGTGGTCTCGAGTCGCAACCGGCGATCTCGAGTCGCAACAGGGGATTGCGAGTCGCAACTGCTGGTTACGAGTCGCAACAGGTGGTCTCGGTTCGTCATGGTCCGGTTACGAGTCGCAACGGGACTCGCAACCATGGTTTCGGCTTGTGTTGATTTGTGTGCTAGTGTGATGGTTACGAGTCGCAACTAGACCCGCAACTATGGTCTCGACTCGCAACCATGTGTCGTAACCGAGTATGTAACTGATTTCCTTAATTATTCACAACATCAATTCCGTGATTCCAGCAAACATATCAGCAATTTCGGAAACAGATCAAATCAGTTACAATTCCAAATTCAACCACATTCAAACTGTTCATGTCATATTCAAGAACAACATCATAACACTCAAACGGATTTCTTAAATACCAACATATGCATTCAGCCGATCATATATATTCATTCGGTTCTAAGCCAGGAAATTCCAATATAATATAAACATATAACCGATCCATATTTCGTATATCTATCTGATTCATATGCAAGGCCGATTACAAGAACATTATCTATACTCAAACGGTTCTTATTATCACATAATTCATGGCGTCAATACTATTATCTAGCATGCAATTCACATCAATCAAAAATCATTCGGATACAATACATACAAGATCGGTCACATATCAACA
The DNA here is from genome assembly GCF_002127325.2 of Helianthus annuus. Classification (NCBI taxonomy): domain Eukaryota; kingdom Viridiplantae; phylum Streptophyta; class Magnoliopsida; order Asterales; family Asteraceae; genus Helianthus; species Helianthus annuus. Next base: position 51,916,895 of record NC_035439.2, read on the forward strand.
ACATGATACCACATAATTGACAAAATACATAATCATGAATTACTAACCGATATGTAAACAAGAGCGGAGCCGAGAGCTTGAAAGAGTGAGTGTGTGATCCGGTTCCGAGAGAGAGAGTGTTTCTAAAGTTTGTGTGTGTCAATGTGTTTTGCCAATTGTGAAAAGAAACAAAACCCTAAAGGATGCGTGAATGTATACCCGTTTAAGAGTGATGGCCGTTTAAGAGTGATGGGCCGAGTCCAAGTATAGTGAGCCGAGAGGGAGGGGTTCGGCCCAAGGGTAATCGGTTCATGATGTGTGGTTTGGGCTTGGTTAACATATACACACAATTACACAAAGCATATTACCATATAACATTCATTCAATCCAACATATAATTTTGTTCACAAATGCACATAGCGTTACACAAAGCAAGTCTAAAGTTCGAGTTGTCACAGTCCGAGTTTTGTAGACATATATGAGGTCCGAGTTTACTTATAATGCTGAGTTCAAAACCCTGTGAGAAGAACACCCTGTATGGCACTGTATGTCACCGTATGTCACTGTATGATACTGTATGTGTGTGCAATTTATGTCACGTAAATCTGTAAACAATTATCACACGGAACACAAAGGAATTGTAAACCTTAATTGAACGTAAACACTTACGTTGAGTTTATGTGCAATGTACCTTAGGTCGTGTGTAACGGACCTAACCATTTATTAACACTAGAAGCAATAACCAACCGAGCAAACCAAGGTGAGTTCACACTCTTACCAAGGCATGGGATTCCTGGGGTAGGGAATGGGATTGGAGGAATGGGATTGTACTTACACTATTACTAGACTATCTACCGTCGTCCTCGGATGCGAAGGATACATACGTAAAACCTACGTATATTTGTACTCGTCACTGTCCTCAGGTTGCGAAGGACACTTACGTAAAACCTATGTAAACTTATACTCACTACTGCCTCGGATTGTGACAGGCACTTACGTAAAACCTACGTAAACCCCCACGTACCACCGTCCTCGGTTTGTGAAGGACACTTATGTAAAACCTACGTAAACCATGAACGTACTACTGTTCTCGGGATTAAGAAGAACACTTATGGTTACAAATAGTTTAGTGTATATGCAACTATGGGAAGCCCCTAATAATAGAACATACTATCGGCCTAGTGGAGCCACACGTTACGAAACATACTTACTATTACGAACTTACTTACTGTGAACTCGCTCAACTAGTTGTTGACTCTCTGTTACATGCCTTGCAGGTCGTTAGGTATACATGGAGCTTGCACAGGGAGGCGCGGTCGTTGTGGACAAGGATCGTGAATGCTTTGATTAAACATTTGACATTTCATACTTTACTTATGATTGGGCTTTTACTCATTTGCTTCCGCTAAACGTTGAATTTATACTTATGTTTTGAATACCTTTCATATGGATGGGTTTGGTTTAATGACATTTACTTTTACTATTTACGTTGTTCTGTATGATTGGTAGCTTGATCCTGGTCAGTCACGCTCCCAAGCGGTGATACTCCGCGGGTGGATTTTAGGGGTGTGACAGATTGGTATCAGAGCCATTGGTTATATAGAACTTGGTTTTAATATGGGGAAAACGTTTTTATTAAAACCAGACTATAACCAGTACAGTGCTCAACGATCCACAACGACGCCTCACTCCACGTGCAAGACTCAACATCCTAGGTAATAAGGTTTATGTTTAATGCCTACATGCTAAAATTACATAGAACTTTGCTCGTCATATGCTTAGATTACATTGCGTACTATTCGTTATTGCTTGAGAACACTTGTGTGCTTACTCTCTTCTGTCATCGCACTATTCGCGAACCTCTCTCACTTATGTTATATTTGCTATGAAGATCATGGCCGGGCGTATTAATTTGACTCAAGCCCAGTTGACGGCTCTTATCAACGAACAAGTTGCTGCGGCACTTGCAGCTGCACAAGCAGGAGGTATACCCTGCAGTCATAACTCACACTAGGATCTTTAGATCCTACATTCCTAAACCAACTCTTGTGTTTAACCTTGTCCTATATGTACACAACAGGTCAACACGCTTACCCACCTGTTTGCACTTTCAAGAACTTCATGGACTGTCGTCCTAGCACGTTTAGTGGCACTGAAGGAGCGGTTGGACTCCTCCATTGGTTTGAAAAGCTCGAGTCTGTGTTTGAAATGTGTGAATGCCCTGAGGCTCACAGGGTGAAGTATGCCACTGGCACACTGGAAGGAATCGCGCTGACTTGGTGGAATGTGCAAGTCCAACTTTTAGGATTGGCAGCTGCTAACGCCACTCCTTGGAATGATTTCAAGGAGCTGATTAAACGGGAATAC